>NW_006287255.1:2751830-2753110 GCF_000327345.1 Myotis davidii | reverse complement strand
TATGATATGAATTTATCAAGTAGAGCTGATAGCATTGTAGGATGGAAAGGAAAGAGAGTGATTGAGGTTGCCCCCTAGGATTGGCCTGAAGGGTTGAGTGGATGTTGGTGCCATTTATTGAGAGGGGGCAGGCTTTGTAATGGTAAGGAACAAAGTTGGTGGATATCGTAAATCATTCAGTACCAGTGTTTTAAAGTTTGACTTTTACAACGTACAAGTGAGGATATGAAGTAAATAGATATGAGACTAACATTTTGAGGAAAGGTACTGGCATTTGGGAGGCATCAATGTCAAGATGGTATTTAAGCTCAGGGAAAAGGACAAGATCCATAAAGGATGTAAATAGAGAAGAAAAGAGGCTTGAGGACTGACTTTGGGACATTCTAGGGCTGGAGGATTGATTGATGACTGAGTCCTAGCAAGGGAGAAGGAGAAGGAGTGATTTGAGACAGGAGGAAAACTGAACGAGTATAGCACAGTAACATTCTAGATCCCTGATAATGAAGCTGAGACGTTAAGTTGGGTGACAGAGAAGTAAACCATTTTCTTGAGTGGAGATATAGCTATTGATGACTTTAAGGAGTGCAGGAAGATTCACAAAAAGTGAACACTTTTTTTTGTAGATTAAACTTATTTCTAGATATTTAGAATTTAATTGAAAAAGCTACTCTTTTAACATTGCTCTTCTCTCTTGATCTCATCTTGTTATTCTAGTTTCCTAAACTGTCAATTTTTAGCAATGTCTTGTTTGGAGAGTCTATTTACCCATTTCCACACTATTAACTTTATTTTCCATATGATGTCTTCCTTCCCCATCACTGTAAAAACAAAACAAAACAAAACAAAACAAAACAAAACAAAACAAAACAAAACAAAACAAAAAAACTCTTGTTTAAAGTGTTACTGATAGTCCTTGGATTGCCAAACACAATAATTATTTTTTTCAGTTGTTATCATATTTAGTTTCCCTGCAATGATTTCTATGTTTGTCTCTACATACCTCCATAGACTCTGCTCAAAATAAAATACTCTTGCCACTAAACTATATTGAACATTCTTTTTGTTGTTAATCCTCACCCGCGGATGTGTTTCCATTGATTTTTAGGAAGGGTGGAGGAGAGAGGGAAAGACTGAGGGAAATACCAATGTGAAACACATTGATTGGTTGCCTCCTGCAGGAGCCCTGGCCAGGGCCCAGGCCGCGGAGGAACCTGCAACCAAGGAATCGAACCCGGGACCCTTTGGTCCACAGGACGACACTGTATCCACTGAGCCAACCT
>NW_006287255.1:2749262-2751754 GCF_000327345.1 Myotis davidii | reverse complement strand
CTCTTTCCTGATCTTGTCTTTGTTCCTAATGTTTTCTCTATCTGGGATCTCTTACATTTTTATTTGTTGAATTATTCTCTGTGAGGCCCATATAATCTGTTTCCTTTTCTTGGAAATCTTTTCTTCTTCCCCCAGATTTGATATAATTTGTTCCAATTTTAAATCATATATGTATACTGTTTGATTTCTGTTACTCTTCTTGAATTTGTATGTATCAATGATAAACTTTACCTTTAAAACTGGCACAAATTAAGAGGAATGATAATCTGAATCTTGGTAACAGTGCAAGAAGAGAAAGTCTCAAACATTGTTGGCAGGAATTTTCAGAGGTTATTTGACAAAATATACCAGAATCTTAAACATGCAAAAACATGTAGGATATGAAACAGAACACAGCAAATAAATAAAACAAACAAAAACTCATAGATATAGACAAGAGTATGGTGGTTACCAGAGGGATAGGGGGGTGAGATTAGGTAGAAGATGGTATAAGGGGAAAAATGGCGATGGAAGGAGAGTTTACTTTGGGAGGTGAACACATAATGCAACATACAGATAATGTATTATAGAATTGTAACTTGAAAACTATATATAAACATATTAAACAGTGTCATTCCAATAAGTTTAATAAAAGAAAAAATTCAAATAGTATTTGGCATAGCAATTTTTATTTTTCTGAAATGTGCTTAGGGAAATATTCAGAAATATATGTGTATGTTGTTCATTATAGCATTTTTTTTTGTAAAAGTAAAAACAAATCCTAAGTGTCCAATAATATCAGCAAATTCTGGAATACCTGTGTAATAGAAGAAAATAATCCCAAAATAATATTGTGAAAGAATGTTTATTTATATGAGAAAATATTCAAAATATGAAAAAAGATGTAAAGCAGTTTTTCCATTATTTTAGAGGAAAATAAATATGCTTAGAAAATATTAGAAAGACATATACCAAAATGTTAATAATGGTGTTGTGAGATTGTGGTAGATATAAATATTTTAAAATTTCCAAAATTTTTTGTGCATACGTTATGTTTATAATTGTTTTAAAGTGTCAGAAAAATTAACAATAACATTTACAATAGAAAAAACGTGCATTTAGAGTGAGTTAAGGGGGGAAATTAAAATAAGAGCATGTCCATAAAAAAAAAATAAGAGCATGCCCATAGATAATATAAATAAGGTTTCTTTGCTTTTAATCTTTTAAGAATATTGCTGAGAATTAAAGAAAAGTGCTACTTATTGTGTATCTACCAAGAATCTAAAATAAAGATTTTGAGAAAGAATGATGTGAAACGTTTGTGTGTGTGTGTGTGTGTGTGTGTGTGTGTGTTGCTACAGCTGGCCTCTTGGCATGGATGTTTCTTTAGGAAGAAGGAGTGTGGGTAGGGGCTTCCTCCAGAGTGCTGGTGGGCTGTGGCTTTCCTGCCTGCTCCTCTCACAGCGGGTGAGCAAGACGATTGTAAAACCTGGCTTTCCTGACAACCCTTCTCTGCAGCCTGTAGAGTAGAAGAAAGGCAGGTGCATAATAGAAGTAAAGTGAGAGTAGAAGTGGACATTAGCACAAACATCTCTCCTGGCAAAAGGCTTCAGAAAGCTGCAGATCCATAGGGAGTCTGCCCATTGATTCTCATCTCTCCTCTAAGTTGACAAGTCATCAAGCAGTGCCTAGCTTGCATATTTAGTAATGAACAATAGGTATTTATTTTATAATTTAATTTAATTTAATTTTATTATCTTTTGCCTGGTAGGGAGTCGGGGGGAGAGGGGTGTTAAAGTTCTAGTCTTCTGTGAGTAGGAATTTATCAATTATGTACATAAAATGCATTATTATGTTTCACCTCAATCCTGCCTTATTTCCAGAGGATGAGTTCTAGGTGATCTGAGATAATGAAATGAAGAAGTGTGGATAATTACCAAATAGTTGAGCTATTGGGGTGTCAATCAGACCACAGTCATCACAGTGTCCTAAATGGAGCCTTATCAAAAAGCCAAATCTTTTCATGGGGCCCTTCACATGGTATGCACTTTTGATGTGGATTACTATCTCGAATTCTTTTCCAAATGCTCATTTCTCCCTCTACCTGTCCCTCAGCACCATATCCTATCATCAGGTAAAGCATCTTTCTTAGCGATCTCTTCTATACACTAAGTGGTGAATTAAGAAACTCACAAGCATGACTGGAAATGAAAAACTTGGGACCTACTTGCTGTTCAGGAGAGGCTCACAGAACAATATAAACTTCTCCATGAAATGGTTATTGATCTCCACAATTGACAGCCAATGTGGAGGCTCTCCTCCTTAGCCCACCTTGTGGTTGGCTGAGAGGTCTTTGGAAGTCCTCTGATGAGCAATAGATTCACTTTATGTCAACCAAAAACAAATTTTAAAATTCATGACTATCTCTTATCCAAGTCTTCTTCCAGATAAATGGACCCTCTTTCTGGTCTCAAACCCATCAATCTATTCTTTGGCCTCAGGATTTTTGCACT
>NW_006287255.1:2748890-2749223 GCF_000327345.1 Myotis davidii | reverse complement strand
TCCCTCTGCCTTACTTCTGGTTGGTGTTTCCCATCCCCTGGCATCAATTATTCTTTTAGTTTTCCTTACTTTTTGATAATTTTTATCAGAGTTTATTTAAGCCAAACTGATGACATATGCCAAAAGCAAGATGTCAAATGCTTCCTCCATCTTACAGTGCCAACTTAAACGACATCCTCTCTCAGAGATTGTCTCTGGACAGTGTAAAGCAATGCCACCCATGCCACATTTACTGTTCTTATACCACGTATCCAACTTGTTTACTCTTTTGGTCATTTCTGTGTCTCCTCCATCAGACTATAAGCTCTTTCAAAGCAGGAGTTCATCCTTCCT
>NW_006287255.1:2727641-2748853 GCF_000327345.1 Myotis davidii | reverse complement strand
GAGTGCTGAGTGCTAAGCACAACCATGGACACATGGCTGGTGCTCAATAAATATTTGTTAAACAAAATGGCAAATGTGAGTGTTTTAGAGAATATTATAAATTTAAAGATATTTTAAAGATTTTTGCTGACCCTCTAAACATACTTTCCTTCCATACTGTAAGCATATTAGAAGCAGGGACCACATGCTTCTCCTGCCTGGCCCTCCTCCCATCAGAGTGTTTGACACGTAAAAGATACCTAATAATTATTTGTGGAACCAATGGGTGACTTAAAATTAACTTGCATTTGGTAATTAAATATAGACTGTACTACATCTCATGTCCAAAATAAACATATTCTTGGGGGCACGATGTAGTGTGGTGAGCAGAATAATGTCCCCTTCCCCAAAGATGTCCATGTCCTAATCTCTGGAACCTGTGATATAGCCTTCATGGCCAAGGTGACTTTGCACATGTTATTGAGGCAAAGGGTCTTGAGATGGGGAGATTATCCTGGACTATGCAGTTCGACCCAAAGGAATCACGAGGGGAATGAGATAGGCAGGAAGGTCCCAGAGGTGATCTGAGGACAGAAGCAGAGGTGAGAATGAGGAGCGGGTGGCGGTAGGGGGGTGGTCATCACAATCCAAGAGATGTGGAATCCCGTAGAACCTTGGTCAGCAAACTGCGGCTCGTGAGCCACATGTGGCTCTTTGGCCCCTTGAGTGTGGCTCTTCCTAAGCCTTAGGAGCACCCTAATTAAGTTAATAACAATGTACCTACCTATATGGTTCAAGTTTAAAAAATTTGGCTCTCAAAAGAAATTTCAATCATTGTACTGTTGATATTTGGCTCTGTTGACTAATGAGTTTGCTGACCACTGCCCTAGAAGTTGCAAAAGGCAAGGGAATGGATTCTCTCTTAGACTTTCTAGAAGGAATGAAATCTTACCAGTACTTTGATTTTAGCCCAATAAAATCTATTTTGGACTTCTGACCTCCAAAACTTTAAGAAAATAAAGTTGTGTTATTTGAAGTCACTAAGTTTGTAGTACTTTGTCACAGCAGCAATAGGAAACAAATGAACTTAATCAAACCTACCCCTCTAGCTCTCTTATCCCTGTTCAGATATCTATTTTCTTAATTGCTACAGGTGGCATCATAAGAAAGGGAGGTCTGGTGGTGGGATTGTTCCACCCATCTGCATGGATTGTAGGAAGTAGATCAGAAGTTTGTAGAAGACCATAGGTGATTGGGGCTGGTAATAAGAGGACATAGGGCCCAGAGGGTGAGACAGTACTCCTTTCCCAATTGGGTGAAGAACAAACTTCTGTTCCTTCAAAATTGCAAATAGGGTCTTGGTTATGAAGATAGAAAAAAAGAAAATAAAGAAAAAGGAAGGAAGAAAGGAATGAAGAAGAAAAGAAAGAAAGAAAGAAAGAAAGAAAGAAAGAAAGAAAGAAAGAAAGAAAGAAAGAAAGGGAGAGAGAAAGGGAGGAAGGGAGGGAGGGAAGGAGGAAAGAGGAGGAGGAATGAAGCAAGGGAAGAAGGGAGGTAGGGAAGAAGGGGAAAAAATAGACACTATTATGTCTTTTAGATATGTACCCTTGGCCTCTCTAAGCCTGAAATTATTTTATGTGCCACATGCAACTGTTGTGGAATGATTTCCTTTAAGATCTATTTTAATGCTAACTTTATTTAATTTTTATCATTAAGGGTTTCTCTTTAGGATAAATTTTTGTCCCAGTGACTTAAAATGCTATGCACGTGACCTTAGAAAGAATCTAATCAGTACAGTGATTGACATTATGGAGAAGCTATTATTGGTGAGCTATGGGATATATTGTGGAAATCGGGAGGATAAGAACAAGGAAAGGGGCAGAGCATTCACAGTAAGGTTTGCCACACAGGTTGAGGAAATAGTAATGCTGAGAGGAAAAGCACAATCCTTGAAGTTAAAGAAATCATTTAAAACACATGTCAACAAGCTATGACCCTCCAGCCATAAAGTTTCATTAAAACATGGCAATACTTTGGGTTTAGCCCAGTGAAATCAATTTACACCTTGGCTATGGCTGTTTTCCACACCAAAGGCATAGTTAGCCACAGTGACAGAGACTGTATAGCCTATAAAACCTAAAATGTTTATCTGCCCCTTTAGAGAAATATTAGCCAACACCTGGCCTAGAGAGTATAATACACACTTGTCAATGAGGTACCATACAAAGAACATGAGAAAGGATTATAACTCTACCACTTACTAAGTTTTGGACCATCGGCCAGTCCATCAATCCCTCTGAGCTTCAGTTCTTCATCAATACAATAAGATCAATAGTTTAATCATAATGTAAGTTCCATGAAGGCAAGGACTTGATCTTTTCACTGCTGTACTCCAGTACCTAGCACAATACTAGGTCTTCTGAGGCATTTGATAGATTCTTCTCAAATAAAATGCTATCTACCTCAGAGGGTTGCTGTGAGACTTATATATAAAATATGAAATTGTTTAACATAATTCCTGGCATTTAGTGAGCTAAAAATAACCATTACTAAATATCGTGCATTTGGGGAATGTTCAGGTAGTAAAATATAGTAGTAGTTGAATATGTTGGGAACTCAAGAAAAAAATTATACCTGAAAATATAGTTTTGGACATAATGTACTTAGAGGGAGAGTCACTGGTGCAGATGGGTTCTTGAGGCTAAGTGACTTATCTAAGGCAAAATGAAGCTAGGGTGCGTGCTACTCAAGGTTCCTGAGATAGCATATGCCTAGGATCTAGAATATCAGGTCAACAGAAACCAAAGGCTTTACAGGGAGAAGTAGTACATTCAGGCTGCTCTCAGGTTGAAAGATTGTTGTTGGCAGAAAGACCAGACATGCATACCCTGTATCAACACAGCTGTAGTACTGGTCCAGGGTTAAGAGGGTGTGGGGCCCAGTGATGGGTCAGGGCAAGGTTCCCTACAGTGATGTCCATGACTCTCCCATCTATTCTGTTTCACTTCACCACCTCTGCCATGCAAGCAAGCCTCAGTCCTCAGATAACGAAGCATGATTGACATCATTGTGTTTTCACTGGATTAGAGAAACAAGGTAATTATGGGCTGCAGAAGATCTGCAATGACTCTAGAAGAAAAAGAATATAAATGATCATGGGCTAATGCAGGTCCTCTGTCATGGCTTAAATAAATGGGCTCGATGTTGGGAAGTATTTGTTTGCATCATCATATTGACCTGATGCTTTGGTGAGGTGCCTCATGCTTCCGGTAATGGAACCATTCACAGCAGCTCCTTCTCCGACTCCCTTTGCTCTGTGAACAATATCTGTGGTCTCACCTCCCACCCAGCAGGGGGCCCTAAGGAAGCCCTGGTGAGCTCTCCTCTCTCCTGCCTCAGGGTTTCCTTCCTGTCTGGACCAGCTCGGTGTGTTCCTCTGGGTCTCAAATAACCTCTCCAGACTGACCCTAATCACATTTGTGACCTCTCTGATTAGATTCCTGGTCCAGTGACTGCCAGACATACTGGTATTAGCTCTCTTGTTGTCCATATGCTGTTGGAATAAGGAGGAGGAGGATTCTGATTACGTTTTTAAGATAGAGGATAGATCTCTTTCTACAAAGTCTCTCTCTCTCTCTCTCTCTCTCTCTCTCTCTCTCTCTCTTTCTCTCTCTCTCTCTCTCACACACACACACACCTTTTTTTGCTGTAGATATGTTATTCCTTTAGCAACTATTTCTCACTTTAGAGACTACTCCTTCCTACTTCTAACTATAGGAAAAAAAAACTTTCAGGTTTACTTTTAGAAAAGAATTAAATATTCTTCTCTAACATCTATTCATCACTTGTGAGACAATTTTTTTTTTAATTAGAAGGAAGAAACTTTAAGTCTATTTTAGAGAAGAGAATAAATATTCTCCTTCCCAAAATGCATTTGCAGCCAAATGATGCCAGCTGGGGGATGTTAGAAAAATTGTACTAGTTTTATCTTTATAAACTACTAAGCTGCACCTGTTTTAAATGGTCTCTGGAACAAACTTTCTGGAACTTTCTGAAACAACATAGAACAAGACTTTCTGACTACAGACTTAAATTTATTTAAATACATATGCCTTATAGATAGAAAGCTAAGAGATATTTCATGAAGTACATAACACCTAACAATTGAATAACTTCAACTAGAAGAAGATAAAGCATTAGAATTGAGGAGAGCAATATACTCCAATATATAGGCCTGACTTCATTGGACTGAGACTCAAACCTGGGTTGGCTGGGGAAATTAGTCATTAATGAATCTGACCAGCATTACAGTACAATTTTTAAAAGAGTGAGTCAGCTAACAGTTGGAAAAGAGTCTATTTGGAATTCAGAGTAAATAAACAAATTACTCACCTTCCACTGCAATAGTCTTTTCTCTTTGGAAAGAAGAAACCTCTAAATCTCTATAATTTTAAAGAGAACATTTGCTGTTGTTTGAATGTGTCCCTTCAATTCCAATCTATGTGAAAGCATTTTCCCTCCACCACTCTGCTTTAGTAAATATTTATCCCCTAATCATCTCAAGTCCACTGGACTCTATCATCTGTGTGTTTCAATTATTTAAAATCAGGATAGCGTCTCCTGGGCAGCTAATGAAGTCCTGCTAGATATACATTATTGGAGCATATTGTTATTTATTCACCTAATAAATCAAGCCTGTTGGAGAGAGTAGATGCAATTCAAGCACTAGGAATGAGGAATAATGATGGTATAGATCATTTTCGAATCACTCTAGCCCATTTTACAGCCTGCAAAATACACTGAATTCCATAAAAGTGACAAATGACACAATATTGTAATAAATGGCTATAGTTTGTGAATTGTGTACTGGAGCTTAGATTCATATTGAAGTTTTCTCTCAAAAGGGTGAATGATAAATTAAGTATTGAAATCATACTCTGTAAAAAGGAATTATATATTTCCCATTTATCTTGATTTATTATATGACATTATGTGCTTAAGTATATGTAACCTTTCCAGACTGAGTTGATTTAATATTCAGGAAAACTTTTTACAAAGGAAAATTTTGTATGTTTGGAATTCTTTCTTTATTTCCCTGCTGTATTTTTATAAGGCTCTTAAATGTGCTTGCTTAATCACATTAATTTTTTTAGTTGAATTCCCAGAAATATGCAATAACATTAACAGGCTTATTAAAAATGAATGTGCTATATCACAATGAACATTACTGTTTCACATTAAAATGAAACTTTTTGCATATTAAAAATACAGAAAAAAATAATTCCAATTAAACATTAAATGTAAATTAACAGAGCCTCTCCAATCTGAAGGATGAATGTAGACTTCTAAAATGATGGGCCAAGGAATGAGTATGCCTTGAATTTACCCAAAGTTCCAGAAAACAATAATTAGATGAATCAGCAAATACAAACATTATTACAACAATCTGCTATTTATTCTTCACCTTATCAATATTCTATGACATGATTAAGAAGTGAAGCCATCCAATTCTTATTCCACTACTTCCTGAGGAGACTATAGTTGACCCTCAAATAACATAGACTTTAGGGGCACCAAACCCCATGCAGTCAAATATCAGGATATAATTTCACATGCCCCCAAACTTTAATCATTCCTTGGTACTGGCAGGGGATTGGTCCCAGCACCTTCAGGGATTCCACAATTTGCAAAAACTCAAGTTCCTTATGTAAAATCGCATAGAACAATGCACAGAGTATCCGTGTTTTCCTAGTCATGAATCACTGGCTTCCCTTTTTGTTTTGTAAATTTGCTTTGTGGCACATTCAGAAGACCAGGATCTATACAAGCAAGTCAGAAATGAGCCAGCCTGAAAGTCAGAGAAAGTGAAGACATGAAATGAATCTTGAGTAGTCCCCACTCTCCCTGAGCCCACCTGACCTCACACCGGCTCTGCCCTCGCCTGTGAGCGTCTTCTTCCCTGCACTCCTGAAGCCGTCCTCGGCCCATCTGCTGACTCAGGGCAGAGCTCTCGGCAGATCCGCAGAGTAAAGGAATGAGCAGTGGTCTGACATGCCCAAGCCTGAGGCGTGCCCCTAAGTTCTCCAACAACTTCAGACAGTTTGCCTCTCTGTGCTCCCGTTTTTCCAAATGTGTAAACTGGGTCCACGGCTGCTGTCCTGGGAGGATGAAGTGGGCCGGTGTCTGTCACCCACACAAGTTTGAAGCATCCTCTACAGCAGTGGTTCTCAACCTTCCTAATGCCACGACCCTTTAACACAGTTCCTCATGTGGTGACCCCCAACCATAAAATTATTTTCGTTGCTACTTCATAACTGTAATGTTGCTACTGTTATGAATCATAATGTAAATATCTGATATGCAGGATGTATTTTCATTGTTACAAATTGAACATATTAAGGTGATTAATCACAAAAACAATATGTAATTATATATGTGTTTTCTGATGGTCCTAGGTGACCCCTGTGAAAGGGTCGTTCGACCCCCAGAAGCGTCGCGACCCACAGGTTGAGAACCGCTGCTCTATAGCCAGCTGTTACCTTATTTACACTGATTACTTCTTATGTCCTCAGGTAAAAGTGTAAACTTTCTGGCTTAAATTCCATTGATGGGCACTATACATTGAGCCCTTTCTTAGACTAAGCTAGGTCACCTCAGAAACCATATTTATTAATTCTCAAAACAAACAAGAAGGTAAATATATTCTCTTTGTCTAATTGATGAAGGAAGTTGCCTACAGAGAGGTTAAGGGGGATTTCCAAACCACTAAAACAGTGGTGGGGAAATGGGACTCAGGGCCAGTGGGGTTAATAGCAAAATGCCTACTCTTCCCGCTACACCATATTGATCCTCACTAATGACTATTATTTATGTAGAAACTGTATAACTGTATACCATATGATATAAAGTACCTACATATTGCAGGCTCTCACACAAGTTTTAAATGAATGAATCAATAATGAAGGACACTGATTTTGCTCCCGACGTCCTGGGTTCTCCCAGGACCAACGCAGTACCTTTCACACAATAGGCAAGAGGGAGGTGGAAAGTAAAAGGAGGGAGAAAGGAAACATGAGGGAGAAATGAGAGGAATGAAGAAAGATAAAGGTGGAAAGAATGAGAAAAGAGAAGGAGGGAGGGAAAAAGAATTACTAAGTTATGATTTCTGTCTGTCCTGTGATAAACTTGCACAAATATTTTACTGCGTTTATGTTTTGATGAAGTGCTTCTGTTTTTGTTTTATCATAATGAAGAAGAGGGAGATTTAAATATCTCCACTCCCAAGATAATCTTTATTCTCTTCCAGCCATTAATCATTTTATTCAATTTTAATCACGTAGAGTGGTGTGGACTGAAGATGAGCTCATTGCCTTCAAGGAAAGTAGCCTGTGTCTGAAGCGAGTTACATGGGAGATCTACTCAGGTGCATCTCTTCTGAGCTAAGCAGGACGCCCTCTTGAATCCTATAGCTCAGTGGTTCTCAGCCTTGGCTGCACATTAGAATCACCTGGGAATCTTTTTAAAATCCTGATTTCTGGGCCTCATCCTCCAGAAATTCTGTTTCTTTGTTACTAATGTTGTGGCCCCACCCATAACAAAGCAACAGAATTTCCGGAGGATGAGGCCCAGAAATCAGGATTTTAAAAAGATTCCCAGGTGATTCTAATGTGCAGCCAAGGTTGAGAACCACTGCTATAGCTAGAGGTCTGGGGAGCTTCTGATGGTGGCAGGGCTCATTTCTGCTGGGGCTCCTTGCTGTCTTCCTGTCCTGACAGGATAGGGACTCGGGAACTCGGTACTCGCTTCTTCACAACAGTGGATCAAGTGGTAACATTAGGTCCTGTGTTTCCTTCTGTACTGCAGGTACTGGTCTTCTTGTCTAGCCCTCAAAATGCCTAGAATAGTGCAGAGCATGAAATACATCCTCAGTTAATACTTGTTAGATTGAGTTGAATGGAATAAACAGGCCGAACTGGAGTAATAGCTCTGTGTCACTTCAATGTCCACTTGATCTAGTCTCTTGTTTTGTTCCTGGCACTGAGCGTATGCCTACTGAGTCATGGGGACAAGCCTTTCTCTTTGGATGGGGCTTTTTGAAGTGGATTTTAGTGACGTTTAGCAACAATGACCATTAGGAAACCAATAGGGTAAACACATTTCTCCTCTGTACTTACCAGATTACTTAGTGAGACAGCCATGGCTGCCTTGGAGGAGTGAAAGCCACCTTGGAAATCAGGGTGAGACACATGGAGCAGCACAAGGGTGCCCTGGGCACAAAGCTTGGCATGAGGAAGTACCACGTGAGGAATGCCTGGCCCAAACATCAGGACACCTGCGTTCAGTCTTAGACCTGCCACCTGTGTGACTTCTTGGCATGTAATTGGATTTCGTTTTCTATAGATCCCTTATATTTAAAGTGGATGTTGGTTAGTGTCTGCTGTGGTCAGGCACTGTGCTAGGAATGCTCAACTCACAGGGTAGTTACTGTCATTCATTCATTCATTCATTCTTTTTTTTTAAAATTTTTATTACAAAAGGTATTACATATGTGTACATTTCTCCTCCTCCCCCCCCGCCCTAGACAGTCCCCTAGCCTCCCCTATCCCCCAGTGTCTTATGTCCATTGGTTATGCTTATATGCATGCATACAAGTCCTTTGGTTGATCTCTTACCCCCCTACCTCCTGCCCCCCATCCCTCCCCGGCCTTCCCACTGCATTTTGACAATCTGTTTGAGGCAGCTCTGCTCATTCAAAGAGTATTTATGAAGCACTTCTGTATGCCAGGCACTATTCTGTTTGCTAGAAATATAGCTATGAACAAAATGGACAAAATTTAAAAATCCAGAACTTCATGGTAGTGGAAGTAAGCTAATCTAGAGTGACATACAGTGTGTTTTGCAGAACGAATGCTGAGGAAAACACAAGGATAAAAATTTTGTGGGCTTTTGTTTCAGGCCACGGACCTTTTTCTTCCTTTCTTTTTATTTTCTTTTCTTTTCTTTTCTTTTTATTTTAGCATAATGGGGAGGAAATTTACAGAGAAGATGATGTGGGCAGAAAGTTCTGAGGGCAGCCCCTTATCTCCATCTGGAGAAAGAACATTTTGGGCTGAGAGACAAGCAAGGGCAATAGGACTGAGACAGAATGAGTGTGCCAGGACCTTATGCTACACAATGAAAGGCATTCTTTAAAGTAATATGGCTGCAAGATCAGTTTTTTTTAAAAATAGGATTTTATGTAGAAATAATTTTAAATACAGAGTGTTGCAAAGAGAGTACAGAGTTCCCATATACTCCTCACTCAGTCTCCCTTATTAACATGCTGCATTACCATGGTGCATTTGTCAAAACTAAGAAACCACTTTATTTTGATTCCAGCAGTTTTTCCCCCTAATGTTCTTTGTCTGTTTTAGGACCCAATTCAGAATATGTTATTGCCTTTAGCAGATTTGGTATTTTAAATTCAGGTGTTCAACAGAGTAAATTCTATTTTCTTATACCACATGGCATTAGAAGGGCAGTGGGCAAAGTCTAGTTAGAGTTAGACTATTGAGTCTCCCTTAGGACTCAAAAATGGTAGAAAGGAGTCAAACTCTGGGCAGGAGGCCTGGAGCCCTGGGTTCTCATTTCTCCCTCGCCATTAACTTTGTGTCTTTGGATGACTCTCTCTGAATCTGAGGCAGGTATCTCTTATATAAAAGTCAGAAATGTGGGTTACTTTTTAAAGATCCCTCCAACATCTTTTTAAAAATATATATATATATATTTCTTTATTGATTTCAGAGAGGAAGAAAGAGATAAAAACATCAATGATGACAGAGAATCATTGATCAGCTACCTCCTGCATGCCCCCCACTGGGGATTGAGCCCACAACCCAGGCATGGGCCCTTGGCCAGAATCGAACCTGGAACCCTTCAGTCTGTAGGCTGACACTCTATCCACTGAGCCATGCCAGTTAGGGCTTCCTCCAACATCTTAAATTCAGCCCTGGCATTATCATGGCATCAGTGTCTTCACTTGAAAAAAAAATCACAATTATTTGACTGATTTTCCTATGCCAAGCAGTCATTTCTATGCCAAGCTGTAGAGAGATTCAGAGCTGCCCTGCTTCTGACCCCACAAATCCATCCTCCAGCCCTGTCCACTCACTCTGTTCCACTCAGATGAGTTAATGACTAAGACCATCCATGAAAAAGGAACAATTCTCATTATTTCACTTGTGTTTCTTGACAATGCACCTATGATTGAAGTAAGGATCAGGAGATGAGGATTTCCCTGGATTATTCAGGTAGATCTGATGTAATGATAAAGGCCCTCTTAAGAGGAAGAGAAGAAATCAGAGGGAAGAGAAGATACTACCTTGCTGACTCTGAATACGCAGGAAGAGGCCACGAGCCAAGAAATGGAGGAGGCCTTGAAGGGCTGAAAAAGATAAGGGAACATTTTCTACTAGACCCTGCAGAATGAATCCAGACTCCAAGCTAGAAAATAATAGATTTGGTTTTTTTTAAGCCACTCAGTTTGTGGTCATTTGTTACATCAGCAATAAGAGACTGATACACCCATAGAAGTTTAGGATGTGTTCAGGACTACATAGCTGGTAGGTGGTGCAAACTGGATTTGAACTCAGGCATCTTATATCTGGAACCAGCATTTATACAAACCAGGCCATTCTGCTTCATTGAAATAAAAAAAGGACTGCCCCATAGGCTTCTCCTGAAGCCTGAGGAACTGCATGGAGAGTACAATGTTCAATACATACCTGCATTACCCAATGTTATTATTATAATGAGCACATCAATTTTCAGTGCTAGCTCACTAACTGCCTCTTGATCCTGCCACACTTACCACCCATTCCAGAACCTTCTCAAACCTCAGGTGGACAGCTCTTAAACCAGCACAATGAAAATGACAGAGACCATTATAACTTTATGCAATTGTACAGCAACTTACACTATTCAAGATTGCTTGGTTAGACATGACCGTATTTAGTTCTGAGTCCAACCCTCAGGGGAATAAGATAAAGAAGGCATCCATGACCCTGCTGTGGCATCTCTCTCTCTCTCTCTTTCTCTCCAATTTCCCTTTTCTTTTATCTGCCTTTTGCAGTATGCCTGCTGTTATGTGTTTCTCTCTGTATCACAGAGTCTATGTCTTTCCCTCCACCTCATACCTTTTCTTGCTTTTGTAGCAGGCCAGAATAAATCTGTACTATTTAGTGTCATCTGACGCATAGAGTCTTTGTGCTTTTAATATGAAGATCTAAGCAGTAGAGGTGTTATATGTTTCTTAAAATGCCAAGTAAACAAAGAAGCACAACTAAGTTCCTTTTTTAAATGTGACATTCAACTGCTTTTTCTCATATGTGTTAATAGCCCGAATAGGAAAAGTGCCCCAAGGAAAATAGCTTCTCTGGGGACAGTGTGATTTAGGCTCAGAGGCGGTTTAGCTGCACCCACATTTAACATGGCCTGAGAAAGGCTCTTAGAGTTACTGAAGATGAAAGTGCCGATTTGGGTTACTAATTCTTCTCCTATTGTACTTGTTATCCATACAAGGAGGTGGTATGAGACAAATGCTGTGAGATGGAAAAAGTGCCCATTTTTCTATTTGTTCTATGTTTAGGCTTAAATTGCTGCAAAGTCATCCCCTGAGGGAATTCTGGAGTAACTGCCGGGTCACAAATAAATACGCCCAACTTTGCTTTCCACAGCTCAGCACTTTCAGCCCCTAAGAGATGCTCCGAACAAGCAAATGTGCTTTTAACTCAGCTCTAAAATATCTCCTGATACACGAGAACTATTTTTACGGCAAAGGCAAGGGCCTGACAGAGGGGGATTTGCCGGAAGCAAATTGCCTCACATCTCTTCTGACCTGTCCCACAACGAGGCCCATCAAGTCATTGTTGTCCCCCGGGAAAATATATTTTGCATTGTACTGCGCATTGCTGTTCTCTCTAAAGAAGCCATCTATTCTGAAGCTGTGTAATGGGGAAGAGAAAAAGGGTGGCAAACAAAGGTGTGAAATAACAAGGGCCCTGCATGGGGGTAGGAGGGGAAGGAGGAAGAATGCAAAAAAAAATTCCTGCAATGTTGAACAGGAGCAAAAGAGCAGGAGAACTAGAACCAAAGTGATAAATCTTACACATTCTTATGTCTATCAATCTGTTAATTATCTATCATCTAGCAATAATCTGTCAACTCTATCTATTGATTATTTATACATCAATCTCTCATGTCAGAGGCAGAAGGAAGAATGGCATATTTGAACCAAAGCAGAGCAGATCAGGAACACCAATCTTCATGTTTCCTTTGTCAAAGAAGGGTAAATACGCAGAGAATGCCTCACTGGGGATGAGAGGTTTGTCTCCTTTCTCATCAAGGCCAGGTGCTAAGGTTTGAAAACAGGGTTATAAAAACTATGCAAAGTATTTGTGAGAGATTAGGTCTGTCATCACAGACTTTGCAGGGTCCTGACAAACCAGTTTATCACATCCTGAGAAGCAAACAATTCGTCCCAGAATCCAGGAAATGTGGGGCACAGCCTGCGTGTTATCCCTAACTCAAAGGAAATAGAAGAAAAACAAAAGGTTCTCCAACTTCAGCATTGCTGTCAGACTCGAACCAGCATGCCTCCAGGTGTTCAACCACCCCACTGCCGGTTTGGATATTGCCTCACAGAAACCCATCATAAGGCACTGCAGGGAGGGACCTTGGCCATTGGGCAAAGTGGGGAGAACAATGAGAAAACCTGAAACCATTACAGGCAGAATAAATAAAGGAATTAGGTACATCTAGGCTGGAATAGGAAAGGCTCCTGGAGGATGGGATATACGAAATGTGTGCAAGGCTGCCATGGGCAGGGCAGGAGTTAGATTTGTTCCATTCTATCCTAGACTCTTGGTTCCGACACTTTTCACCAGGACTCATCTGGTGGAAAATATTTACAATCATAAGCAAAGGGGACTCCTCGCGGGATACTACTCTCTAGTAGATGCGGGTCTTTGGGTGATGTGTAATCTCAATCTCACCTAGATGCCCACCCTATTTCCTGCCCAGTGGTGTGCCACTTCATAGAGTTTAAGGACACAACTAGGACTTATGGCAAGAACCAGAGCATAGTAGAGTACATCTCTACAGAAAATACGATCTTTCTATTGATAAAAGTCCTGATAATGAATTGAATTATTTTGGTAGGTAGTGAGCTCCCTGCCATTCATGGTACATTTTAATTCTGAATAAAAGACATCACATTTCGTTAAAAACATCCTTTGGATTAGTAAGTGCTGAAGAAAAATAATTAAACTGGGTAATTATTCTATGAAATAAAGGGTGCCCCCCCAAAATGTATACACACTTTAATAGCTGATAGCTCAATTGATGTTTCTTTCTCTTCTTTCTTGCTAATAACTTTATTTATTTTTATATATATTTTTTGAATTTTTAAATTTTATTGTTTAAAGTATTCCAAATAGTAGTACATATGTCTCCTTTTCCCCCCATTGACCTTCACCTGGCCTCCCCTACCCCCTGGCACATGCCCTAACCTCCCGCCCCCCTCCCCCCCAGTGTCTTGCATCCATTGGTTATGCTTATATGCATGCATACACATCCTTCGGTTGATCTCTTACCTCCCCCTCCAACCCTCCCTGGCCTTCCTGCTTGGCTTATTTCACTTATCATAATGCTCTCCAGTTTGGTGTTTCTTTCTTTTAAGATTTACCCTGCTGGCATTAAACGTGGTATTCAAAGTGTGTATACACTTTTTGCGACACCCTGTATTGTGATGTGGGAGGACAGAGAATCTCCATCTTGGGCTGGATACAGATAAGCGTGGGCACATGGGCACTCAAAGCCACATAGATATGTAGCTCAAGAAATCAACTGAATATATGTTGCCCTCAGAAATACTATCGCGAGAATGAAGACTAAGTATGGCATAATTTTCAACTGAAAAAAAAAATGACAGATACATTTTATGAGACAACTCCCTGACAAAAAAAATATATATTCATTTAGTCCAAGAGGAAATTAGTTCTATTTAAAGGCAGGCAGTGTGCTAAGCATTTTCCACACACCGATATTTTTAAATTCTTACAGCTATCCTGTGAGGTGGGTTATTCTTTGAGGATGCAACAAAGCCAGATTCAAACCTCAGTGGGTAGGACACTGAAGAATATTTCCTTTGACCATTCCCTGCTGGGCTCCTAAGTCTCCTCATATTCCCATCAATCACAGCATGTGGCACATTGCATTGTAATGTTATACTATTGTCACTGATTTCTTTACGCATTTCCTTCTTGTTTGAGGACAGGCATCCTTACTTATTTGTCCCTGGTACCAGCATACAGTTGATGTTTCAAATATTTGTGGAATAAATGTCAGGGAAATAGCCAACCTGAAAAGGTAGAAGTGAAGAGAGACCAGAAAAATGATTTTAGTGCCAATCACATTTATATCATTAAATTACATAAACATATCTTTCAGGCTCACTATGATACCCAATAGATTAACCACTAGCCAAAATGTAAATTAATTCAAATTAAATAAAACGGATAATGTTATTTCCTTAGTGGCTCTATCCGCAGGTGGCTAGTAACTACTTCATTTGACAGAGAAGCTCTAGGCCATTTTCACCATCACAGAAAGTCTGTATATGGGACAGCATTGAAACACACACAAAACAAACCGAGAAAAGGCATACGTTATTTCAGGAGAAATAAGAAAAAAGTTTAAAAGAAAATATTCACATTTTCATGGAGTACAGTGCAGCAGGAGAAAAAGAGCAGGGAAAACAAATCAAAGCAAAACAAAAATGTGTACTTCAGAGAAAAAGACCAGTCTGGGGTGCTCCAAATCTAATTGTTTCCTCAACTCGACAGAACTAAAATCCATGCACCTTACACCTAGTGTTTGCTCCTGGCCCTACTTGTCCAGCTTCAATCCCGTAGCCCAGTGGTCGGCAGACTCATTAGTCAACAGAGCCAAACATCAATAATACAACGATTGAAATTTCTTTTGAGAGCCAAATTTTTTAAACTTAAACTATATAGGTAGGTACATTGTTATTAACTTAATTAGGGTACTCCTAAGCTGGCCTTTGCTAAGAAAGTCCTCAATCTGATTGAGGTACATTTGCTGAGGTCGACCCCTTCCAACTCTCCCATCCACACTCGTCTTGTATACTTGTTTTGTCTGTCTCCTTTCGTTCATCCTCTCTATATGTCCAAACCATCTCAACATACCTTTCTCAATCCTCGACACCATATCTTCTTTCACTGCACAACGTTCCCTAAAATTAACTTAATAAGTTTTAGGTCAGCTTCGCACTGTATATGCACGCCTGCATGTGGTATTTTGTGGAAGAGCCACACTCAAGGGGCCAAAGAGCCGCATGTGGCTCACGAGCCGCAGTTTGCCGACCACTGCCATAGCCCATCGATATAATCGCATCCTCCCACTTTTCTTTACGTCATTATCACTGTATGTCCTGGCAAAGCCTCCACTCTGCACGCTCCGAGCCTCTCCTCCTCCTCGCGCCTGCACCTGCGCAGCTGGAAGTGGCTGGGACAGAAGCCCACCACCCTCTGCCTGGTGGCATAGTAAGTTCATGTTGAAAGAACTTCTGTCCTTACCTTATGCCCACAACACTGACATGCAATCACACAACGTTCTGTTGTCCGTTCATTCTCTCCCAGGTGACATTTTAAACCTAGCCCGCTCTCCAGCACCTCCTTCCTGACCTGCTCACACCTGGTGGCCTGGCTTCAGATTTTGCTGAGAAAATGCTAACAGTCAGAAGAGAACGCCTCAGCGTGGCCCCATCACCCCTACCTGTTTCCACCTGTGTCCACAGACGCTCCTCTCCCTCCTGTGCAGTCGGGGAGGCCAGCCCGCCTGCCTGAGCACTGGGATTGCTTGCTTTCTGCTGCACAGGCTCAGAGCTAAAGTCACTGTCCCATTTCTCCTCCGTGCCATTGGGTTCCTCTTTCCTCTACTCCACCAAAACTACCTTGTCAAGGATACCAGTAACCTCTGTAGTTAAATTTAACGACTGTTTTTTTTTTAATTTTTATTACAAAGGGTATTACATATGTTAATGACTGTTTTTAACCTTCATCTTACTTGATCTGTCAGCAAGATTTGGTTCAGTAGATCAATTCCTTTCTTCTCCTTGAAATCCGCCCCCCCCCTTTTTTTTCTTTTTACTTGCAGGACACCTACTCCCCTGATCTTTACTTCATTGATTGCTCTGTCTGTCTCAGTTGTCAATTTCTACTTTTCTCTCAGATCCAACGTTCATGGCTTTCATTACCAGCTGTAGGCCAGGCCTCTCGATTTTTATCCCCATCCAGTATTTCTCCCACTCCTCAGACTCACCCACCCTGCTGTCTGTCTCCTTCCCACTCCATCTGAACCCATAGCCCTCCCCCATGTGTACTCTCACAGCACCTTTCCTTCTTTCAGTCTATGGCAAGTCCTCAAAAAGCTGGAGTCATTCGTAGCTTATCTGTCTCTCGCATCGCACGGCAACCCATCTGCAAATTCTCTTGGCTCTACCCTTAAAACACTCTGATAGTCTAATCACTTCTCACCATTTTCACCCTTTCTACCTGGTCCAGCCAGCAATATCTCTCACACACATCATTGCAACCTCTTTCTGGCCGTTCTCCCTGCATTCATGCATTGTCCCTTCGGACGCAGTTAAAACAAGGTATGAATACTGATAAAAAAAAAGGTCAGATCATCGCTCATGAAATTTCTCAGGTCCTTAAACATCAGTAGTTTTCATCTCACTCCATGGAAGCCAACATTCTTATAGTGGTCTGCAAGACCCTACAAAATTTTTGTTCTCCCCTAAATCCTCACGCCTCTCTTATCTTACTATTCTCAGGAAAACTGTCGTCCCTTAAACATGCCAGGATGCTCTCAACTCAAAGCCCATGCGCTTTTCCTGCCAGGCTATAAAATAATAGATTTGTGATGGAAATGTCCTAAAGCTGCTCTATCAAATAAAGTAGTTACTAGCCAAGGAAGGGGATCGACACTATTAAAGAGATTGTACAAATGAAGACAAAAATAATACCAATTATTCTGTGTTAATAACCAAAATTAATTCCTCACAATCTCAGAAAGTTTATAATGGCATGAAGAAGATAACAAAAATTCCTATTGGAACATGAAAGGTTTAGAAACAAGAATAATGATCAGAAGACCAGATCTCTGCACCCCATACAATCTGTCCAACTCTAGTGACACATGCTAAATTAGAGCTACAACACAAGCTTTCAGAAAAAGGAGTAGGACCACAGCAAATGAAAAGTGTTGCCTAATATTTGAGTTTGATGCAAAAGACGGAAGAAAACTAACATTGGTTGAGAGGACACAATGTACCAGGCATTGTGGTTGACGTTTAAAATGTGAGAGTCTTAAACAAACACAAACTTACAGACCCAGACAACAGTGTGATGGCTAGCAAAGGAAGGGGGATAGCAAAAGGAAAGGGTAGTCAAATATGGTGATGGGAGGGGATTTGACTGTGGATGGTGGGCAGACAATACAGATCATGCATGATAGAATTCGTGCCCTTGAAACCTAGGCAATTTTATTAATCAATGTCACATCAATAAAATGAATTGATTAAATGTGACAGTCCTCCAAACTGCTCCACCTGGTGGGTAATGTGTCCCTCTTACAGATGAAGAAACGGAAGTTTTGGGTTGAAGTTGAGTCTAATATCACATTCTATTACATACAAAGCCTATGCCCCTTCCCTCCACACACACTCTCTACCACCCTGGAGAATTAAAAACAAAACAAAACTGAAAACATAAAGGTGGAAACTACAGA
Organism: Myotis davidii; assembly: GCF_000327345.1. Lineage (NCBI taxonomy): Eukaryota > Metazoa > Chordata > Mammalia > Chiroptera > Vespertilionidae > Myotis > Myotis davidii. Next base: position 2,731,024 of record NW_006287255.1, on the reverse strand, counting down.
ATTCAAACAACAAATAAATGAATTTGTATGGAAGGAATTAAAGGTATGAGAAAAATACATAAATGAAAGATTAGGCCAAGCCCAATGAAGTCCTGACCTAGAGGAATTTTAGAGTGTGAGAGAAGAAAAGAAGACCGTGTAGGCTTCCATAAGAAAAAGGACTGGGAAAGATGATCCTGAAAGAACAGCTCTGGCTATTGAAAGAATTCCTTATAGGTCATTTTGGGGAACAAGAAAAGTACAGGGAAAGGAGCAAAGACGTGATCAAAAGCTATCAAAGATGAAAGCAGACATGATTCAAAACCAGGCTTCTCCGCTCAGGAAACAAAGAGCACGAACAATCCCTTGACAGGGAAGTTGTCTTGGGCCCGCAGACCTAGTTCCCGAGTTCTCAGAGAGTTTTGAGGACTGCTGGCAAAATGCTCTTCATCTCCCTAGACCAGTACCCAGGGGAGCAAACAGGCTCACACGCGGGCGGACTGACTGGCAATGTCAACGTTGATGAGAAGGAGGATGAGCAGTGGCTGCTCTAACGAAAAGGGAACGGCAGTGTTTATTTCAGGAGTCTTCTGCAGCGTGAGCAGCCAAGTGGCTGGTGAGAAATGCCCCTTGCTGGGAAATTTCACCTTTTCCAAGGGATGGAGGCACCAAAGAATAATTATTACATCTGATTATGCAGCAGTGAAAAGGAAATCGTGGCTAATGCCTAGAGATGGTGGAAAAGATAATTGATGAAAGAATGTGGCATTTATTTCTACTGGACCCAAAACACTATGCTTAATACATTGCTGGTGAAGAAAACAAAAGTCATACATATATACATATATAGCATTTTCATACATATATAGCATTTTAATTAAAGGGGCTAACAACTGTTAATCCACTACTATGTGCTTTTGTCTTCACTTGCATTATTTTATTTTATTTGTTCTTCATCATGATTTGTGGGTGTTATATTCATGACATTGATGGAAGCTTTGTGTCTTGCTCAAAGTTACGTTGTTCATACACACAGAACACCTGACTCTCTCATTTCAAGCCTGACTAATGTCCCTACTCCTTCCTGGGCCAGACTGCCTGTAGAGGACAGACTTAGAGATGAAGACAGGAAAAAAGGAAAAGAAAAGTTAAAGAACAACAGAGAAGCAATGATAACATACTAACAGAAGAGCTGCTGGTTGTGGTATTCAAAGTGCCACTAAAATTATTTGGTTTATACTAGTAGACAAACTGGGATGAACAACCAGCAAACTACTGCTTACACCTACTGTGATGTTTTTAGGGGAGAGAGGTGACAGAGCCAGGACTGTATGGTAGCATGATGCTTAAGTCCTGACAGTCGAAAAATGGCACACAATGGGTTTCAGTAAAGAGCAGTGCTTCTCAACCTTCTGGCCCTTTAAATACAGTTCCTCATGTTGTGACCCAACCATAAAATTATTTTCATTGCTACTTCATAACTGTAATGTTGCTACTGTTATGAATCATAATGTAAATATCTGATATGCAGGATGGTCTTAGGCTACCCTTGTGAAAGGGTCGTTTGACCGCCAAAGGGGTCGCGACCCACAGGTTGAGAACCGCTGGTGAAGAGAGTTTTAACAAGAGAATTATTTACAGAGGTGAGGAAAAGGTTAAACAATAATGGAGTTCCTAGGTCTGAGCAATAGTGTCAGTCCTCCAGTGTTTCAAGGGATGAAGGTGTTAAGGGATGATTATTACTCTTGTGTATGTCTACCTCTGTTCCTGAAGAGGGGGGAGAATAGTATTACTGGAATTTATAGCCATGGGGATTCAGTAAAGGTTAGCTTTAGGAGAAGGGTTTCTGAAAAGGAGCTATTGTCTTAGCCATAGCCTGGCTTGGAGGGACGTGGAGATGGGGTGGATCAGCACCACAGTCTCTCTCTGGACCGAATCTATGATCTCCTTTAGGAGGAAAAAAGAACTTGGGTAAACATCCAGTGAACAGGGTGGAGAAGGATAGAGAAGGATCTTGCCTGGTGAACAAGAGATGCCAGGACATAAGGCGTTGGTGTCACATATAAGCTAATTAGCACACTCACTGTCCCTGAATCACCTCAGATAAACCAACACTACACAAGAGCACAGCCCCTGCTCTGCAGACATGTCCTTTGGCAAACCTTTCCAACAAAAAGACTGCCTCTAAGCCTTCCTCTAGAAATTCTGCCACCAGCCATGGGCAGGAAAAGTGCTTTTCCCAGAAAGGGATGATTAAAGAGAAGACAGTGCAATCGATCTCCTGCCTTGGATAAGAGGAGGTCAAGAAGACCATTTTGGGGATGACATGGTAAAGGGAGCATAGCAATTAGGAGGGAGAGTAGGCAAATGAATGTTACAGAAAAAAAGTATGCTGTTTTATTAAGAGCAAAGAGACAGAGAAAGAAAAAGAATGGCCATCTGAGGATAAAGTGGTGCTTGTAGTCCCTCCCCTGGGCTCTGAAGCAGCTTTCAACACTAAGTAAAAATGGTCTGGAAAAAGTAATGGACATAAATCATTTACACCTCAGGACAACCTAGTGAGAGAAGTTCCAAAACAATTACACTAGGAAAGCTAGGAACCAACCTCTTTTCTGCCAACCTCCTTGGCCAGCAGGCCTTCCTGCAGAGAACCCTAGGAAGGGGCCTCAGCACAGTGTGTGGATTATAAACTGAATGGGGTGTCAATATCACACCCTGAGGCATTAGCCCACACATCAGCTTCACCAAGTTACTCATTTACTACAGGATGAACACAGGGTCCTTAGGAAGTCAGAGCTATTGAGCTATTGCTATTCTGAATGACAAGGAGCTCTCCTTTGGTATAATTTTTCCCTTTTTATTAAATTTATTGGGGTGACATTGGTTAATAAAATTATATAGGTTTCAGGTTTATAATTCCATATGGTATACTTTCCTAGAGACACATGACCCTATACCTAGACACTTCTCTATTCTTTTTTTTTTTTTAATATATTTTATTGATTTATTACAGAGAGGAAGGGAGAGAGATAGAGAGTTAGAAACATCGATGAGAGAGAAACATCGATCAGCTGCCTCCTGCACATCTCCCACTGGGGATGTGCCCGCAACCCAGGTACATGCCCTTGACCGGAATCGAACCTGGGACCTTCCAGTCCGCAAGCCGACGCTCTATCCACTGAGCCAAACCGGTTTCGGCCACTTCTCTATTCTTAAAGTAACATGATGGCACCTGTGTTACTTGGCGAGGGCCGCGATAGTAAAGAACCACAAACAAGTGGCTTCCACAACAGAACTGTATGGTCGCACAGTCTGGTGTCTGGAAGTATGAGATGAAGGTGTCCGAGGAGTTGGTTCTTCCTGACACCCTGAGTGAGAATTGTCCCTGCCTTTGCAGGCTCTGG
>NW_006287255.1:2704256-2727602 GCF_000327345.1 Myotis davidii | reverse complement strand
ATTCCTGACTTGCAGGAATCATAGGATCAATGCCTTTATCATCACAGAACGTTCTCCCTGTGTGCCTGTCTCTATCCACATTTCTTCTTTTTATAAAGACATGAGTCATATTGGATTAGGGCTACCCTAGTGACCTAATCTTAGGTAATTACATCAGCAATGACCCTAATTCCAAATAGGGTCACATTCTAAAGCACTGGGTTTAGGATTTACACACATGAATTTGGGAAAGGATACAATTCAACCCATAATAGCAACCTATACATTTGTCAACAGGTTCTAAGAACATTAGTTCACGAGGCTTCATAGAACTGAACATCCAAGAAAGAAGATACAAATGAAAGGAAAACAATGGACATTTAGAACATTGCTCATAAGAGCTATGAAGGGAGCATCTGTACAAATGTACTTGGCTTTGGTGCTGAAAAATCAATTCTACAAATACGTATAATATGCAAATACATTTTATAATAACCTCTGAGAAATGAGATAGCATATGTGACAGCACTTGGCAAGCTGTGTGTTATTCAAAGTAAGGTGCCAATTTTATTGCCATTACTATGTCTATATAGGTGGCTTATTTTTATTGTTACACTGAACATTTATTTCTCATTTATGAGGTCCATTTCGTTTTTACTTCAGTTACATCCTGGATCAGTAGCATCTATGTTTATTTCCCCTAGGAAACTGAACCCTCCACTTCCCATTATTCTAAAGCACCTTTCCCAACTCTTATTTAAATGCAAAGTAAGTCCTGACACTGGGTTATTCAAATAGCAAACTCCAACTAAACAGCTCCCCAACAAAAGGAACTTAAATTGTCAGCACAATCAGTACCTTGACTACAAACCAGTTCACATACTGATCAATTCGAAATTGAAGAAGTTCTGGATGCCTCAGTCAGATTTGGCTGATCCCCTCAATGATCTTTGGCTCCCCTGGCTGCAGGCACGAATTTTCCTCTCCAAGTATAATCTGCTCCCAGACTGACAGGTATCCTATCTATCTATCTATCTATCTATCTATCTATCTATCTATCTATCTATCATCATTCTGGCAGATAATAAAAGCAAGGAGCCCTAACTGGTTTGGCTCAGTGGATAGAGAGTCGGCCTGCGGACTCAAGGGTCCCGGGTTCGATTCTGGCCAAGGGCATGTACCTTGGTTGCGGGCACATACCCAGTAGGGAGTGTGCAGGAGGCAGCTGATCAATGTTTCTCTCTCATTGATGTTTCTAACTCTCTATCTCACTTCCTTCCTCTCTGTAAAAAATCAATAAAATATATATAGTTTTTAAAAAAGCATGGATAAAACTGGTGTTTGGACTTTCTGCATTTAACTCAGAACTCCAATATTAAAGCACTCCTTTTATTGATATAGGATGAAAGCTGGATCTGACATGGGCATCTCCTTTTCTTGACCTTTCCTTTCCTTTCATTGTTATTTTAAAATTTGATCACTCTGCACTGGAGACTTCAGTAATCTACAAGTTGGCACTCATCCAAAATGTACTGAGCACTCATCATTTGTCTTGTACCCTGCTAGGCGCTATGGAGATGAGGCTATGTGGTGAGTTTAGGATTTGGTGAATTTAACATTATTGTTTTTGATTAATGACCAAGCACATAGGCGTCCACTGTGCAGTGCGCTGCAATGTTGAGGGGTATAGACTTGACTTTGCACAGCTGGCTGTCAGCAGGAGCGTCTTCATGTGAACACCCATAGCTCCACCACTGGATTATTTTTAATTATTTTTATTTTGCCATCTCCTTGACTCTCAAACTTTAATTTCCTGAATTTTATAGGGGGAAATAATGTACTGTCATAGCAATCACCAAATGTCTTAACGTGTATCTCTTGAAAATGTCAAATCTTGTCTCCCCGTGGACAAAAAGAATAAAGGCTGTCTCTCTAGATCAGGAGTTTTAGAAATCAATGCCTTGACATTTTCAGCTCTCCCCCCCTCCCCCCAAACTTTCTAGAGAATCCATAGTGTATAAGCAACCAAGCATTAGGTTCTTTATCCGGCAGCTGTGAAGGAGTGGCCATGTTTGGCAAGTGACTGAACAAGAGAAATCTAAGGCCTGGCTGCCATCTTCAAGGAGTTTATAATCCTGTTGGGAAATGAGACAAGTTCCCTTTCACGGCACTGATGCCAGTCAAGAAAGCCAAGGATGATAAGTAACAAATGAATAGTTGCCCTTATTCATCACCAGGAGTCTTTAGGGCCAGACTCTCCATCCAGTCACCACCACAAAACCACCTTTCTTCCTGGGGTTTTAGAATGAGGAGCCTCTGAGTGGGCCACCTGACAGCGTGGACTTATCAGTTGAGAAACACGGGTGACAAGGACACAGGCTGCTAGCAGTTGCAATTTGAAATGTGAATTTGTTTTCAAATAGCATTTCATGAATAAAATTGTGTTCAAAGAAGGGGCAATGAGAGAACTCACCTACTTCCTTTCCTTGTGGCTCAGATAACATTTAAAAGCTTCAAATTTCTAACAAATTTGAAGTTGCTCAAACTGGGTGAGGGAGGCAATAAAATCACCTTCTAGGGTGACAAACAGTAGAGTTACCACTGAGGCTTCAGCCCTCCCTCCAGTGAAGCAAATGTATTTTATCCATTTAAAAGGTTTCCTCTGGCCCCCACTCCTCCTGGGTGTTTTGTTGTGATGGGGTTGGGTTTGACTGATTAATTTTAGTTCTTCTTTACACCAGGTAGACAGTGATGAATTGATGTATTAAAGATGTGATTAATGGTTACTTTCTATTCGGTGTAATTATCAGGTGATAGTTTCAATGAAAAATGCTAGAAAATGAAACTTTTCACTCTAGATAACTATCTACCCTGTCTGGAAAGAAAAATGGGTCTCTATTTTCAACATATTACTGTAGAGCATGGCCACCAGAGAGGGAGAGCATACTGGTTTTGTAAGTTTTGTAGAATAAGATGGATTTGGAAGAGTGACTGTATCCAAATAAATTTTTAGAGTGAAAATGTCTGGAAAAGAAAACTAAATTTTACCTTAATCCTCCATTATTTTATGAGTTCTTCCCTAGTCCCTAATCATTTCTGGCGTTTGATCCATTTTAGAGATTGCTTTAGATTAATATCCCTAGAGCATTGCATTAATCATATCATATCTGTCCCCGGAAACCTCCAACAACTTGCATTAACATGATAAGAATAACAAAACCATCAGCATGACACTTACGATGCTTTGGTAGAGCACAAACCCTCCTTGTTGAACTTGATGTTCCAATTCCAGTCTTCTGCTCTTTCAAGACATCAGCTCATGGCCATCTCAGCTGGACATGTTACCACTAGACTAAGCTTGCCTTGCCCTTTTATTATATCTGTCTTAACTGTAAGAAAAAAAATGTAGACAACATTAATAAAACCCAAATATTATTAGGCTTTTTCAATGGAGATGTTATGTATAGTTTAGGACATATCCTCTGAATTATCTGATTCTGTAGGGTTTTCATATTTCATTGTCTTAGAGATATTATACACCCTTATAGAGTTAGAGGTGAACTTGTAGAAAATGGATAGTAATATGAATAATTCTTTTCCATGTATGTGTTGATAAATTCTGCCCACTGGAGCTTCAACTGATTTTCCTCCCTTGGCGTGGAAGAATCCTGTTTTGCTTCTAGAGCAGATTCATTTTGACATTCCTGATGGCTTCTTATGTTTGGTCTTTGGAATCTCCTTAGACCTCATTATAATATTTGTTTCCAGCTCCTTTACCAATTAATGAGTTACATAAAATTTTGACATCTGCTTGTTTTATATCTGTGTATCAATACCATGATTTACCTATTTTGGAAATTATCCTTGAATGTCACTTACCAAAATTTTTAAAACAGACTTTTTTTTAGAGAAGTTTTAGGTTCACAGTGAAATTGAGTGGGAATTACAGAGTTTCTACATAGCCACTCCCCCTGCAAAAGCACAGCCTCCCCCACGATCAGCATCCAGCCCCAGAGTGGTTCATTTGCTATGACTGGTGAACTTACATGGACGCATAATTAGCACTCTAATTCCATAGTTTACATTGTGGTTCACTCTTGGTGTTGACATTCTGTGAATTTTGACAAATATATATGTATTCACCATCATAGTATCTACCATCATAGTATCATATCATGTTAAGTGTGAGGTTTTTGGAACATAATTTAAAAAACTGAATATTCACTGCCCTAAAATTCCTCTCTTGCCTATTCATTTATTCTTTCTTCCAAATCCTGCCAACTACTGATCTTTTTATAAACTGTCTCCGTAATTTTACCTTTCCCAGAATGTCACATAGTTAGAATTATATAATATATAACCTTTTCTGGTTGGCTTTTTATATTTAGTAACATGTATTTAAGTTCCTCCATGACTTTTCATGTCTTGATAGCTCATTTCTTTTTAGTGCTTAATATTATTCCATTATATGAATGTATCACAGTTTATTTGTTTATTCATCTACAGAAGGATATCTTGGTTCCTTCCAGGTTTGGACAATAATGAATAAAGCTGCCCTAAGCATCTGTGTGTAGATTTTTGTATGTTTTCAAATCCCTTGATAAACACAAAGAAGCATGACTGTAGGCTGCTATTATAAGAGTATGTTTAGTAAGTAATTGCCAAACTGTCCTCCAAGGTGACTATACATGCCCACCAGCAATTGATGAGTGTTTCCGTTGTTCCACACTCGCCAATGTTGGTATTGTCAGTGTTCTGGATCTTGGTGATTTTAATAGATGTGTGATGTTCTCTCTTTGTTTTAATTTGTAATTCTCTAATGATTTACGATGTGGAGCACCATTTCATATGTTTATTTGTTTTCTGTATATCTTCTTTGATGAGGTGTATCCATTTAGATCTCTTTCCAATTTTTGAAAAAGGTTGTTTCTTGTTTTGTTCCTTTTAAGTTTGAATATCTATTTTAATGTTGAGCTATAATATCTACTCAATTTTTAAAGTTTGACTCAGTTTTTTTTAATGTTGGCTGTATTTTAGAATCTTCAGTAGAACTTTCAAACAATAAAGGTCTGATTTACCTACCTCCTCACTCTAGACCAGGGGTGAGAAACGTCCAACCCATGGGCCATATAAGGCCTGTAAAATCATTTGGTCTGGCCCGGCCAAGGCAATTGTAGATGAGACTCAGAATTAAATAAATCTAGGAGGTTTTTTATAGCAACACAAATTTGTACTAAGTGAATTATATTAAGTGAATCCTATCTAATAAAGAGGGAATATGCTAATCGACCCTCATGCCATCACAAAGATGGCAGCACCCACAGCCAATAAGGAGGGAATATGCTAATTGACTGCCACACCCTCAAAGATGGCGGTGCCCACAGCCTCAAGATGGCAGCGCCCAGTCCCCCCAGCCCCTCTGGAGTGGCAGGTGTGCTGCATGCCTGCCTCCAGAGTCCCCCAGTCCCCTCAGCCCTGCAGCTGCCCAGGGCCGGCCAAAGCTTGCACTGCCAGCAGTGACAGCAGCAAAGGTGTGATGAGGGCATTGCCTTCCCCTAATCAACGGGTTGCCTCCTGTCCCTAAGGGCTCCCGGACTGTGAGAGGGGGCAGGCCGGGCTGAGGAACCGCCCCCCCCATCCAGTGCATGAATTTTCATGCACCAGGCCTCTAGTGATGTTATAGATATCCAAGTGGCCCTAGGCAGGAAAAAGGTTTCCCACTCCTGCTCTAGACCAGTGAGTCTAGAACAGGGGTGGGCAAACTTTTTGACTCGAGGGCCACAATGGGTTCAGGGCCGGAACCAAAGCATGGATGGAGTGTTTGTGTGAACTAATATAAATTCAAAGTAAACATCATTACATAAAAGGGTACGGTCTTTTTTTCAATAGTTTTATTCATTTCAAACGGGCAGATCTGGCCTGCAGACCGTAGTTTGCCCATGGCTGGTCTAGAACTTTGTAAGCAACAGAATCACTGGAGGGCTTGATCTTACGCCAAGAATTTCTGATTAGGTTGGGGCCTGACAATCTGTATTTCTAACAAGTAATAACATCACACTTTGAGAACCATTTAGGATAGATGAGGGGCAAACTTCTTCAGCCTTCTTTTTTTCTATGCTATCCTGTTTAAAATTTGTATCTTGTAGATTGTTTCCAAGTGCATGGGTTTGTAACCACAACCTGGAATTTTGTGTTCAAGGGTAGTTTAAAAAACAATGACAATTACTTCTTGCTGTCATGGAATATTTTATATTTTTGTCAATAGACCACTATCAGATGGACAGTGGTGCCTGTGTACAGCCTCATGATCTTTAGAATAATTCTTCCAAAAATTAACTAAGAAAGCAAAATTCAACCATTTTGATTTAGCTATTTTCTTTTTAAGCAGAACTTTTGTTAAAACATTTGGATATAAACAATTAAATTAAACAAAATATGATAGAGTTACCCACAGGGTTATAGAGTAGCTTTTAAGTACAGAATAGACTTTGTATACTTAGTATACTCATGTTTTCAATGAAGTTAGATCTATCTAACCTAAAATGTAGATTAGTCTGCCTCTTTCTAAAATTTAATATTATAACTCTTGCAGAGAAATCTGGGAATGTTTAAACGAACATTCAACTCTTTAAATTGGACTTCTCTGAGATAGCAGTTGACAATATTTAAGGTGAGTTTATTGCACCATAACTCTTTGAATCATTTCACTGAGGAAGGAATTACTTGCTATTTTAAATAAATCCAAAGCAATGGATCTGCAAAGCTGAATAAAGTCTATTTTCTCTTGTATAAGGTAGCATATTTCAAGCCATGATGAGATATGGAGTAACCTCTAGATAGCATTTGGTTCTCTTCTCAATGATGTTCAACTGTTATGAATCACTGTTTAATATAATTCTCATTCTCCTTCTAGGCTTTTCTTTTATCTCACTGTAAAATTTTCTGATAGCAAATATCATTCTGGAGGGCACAGATATATAAAAATCCTGGAGTGTTAAGACTTTAAAATATTTGTCTGGTAAGGAAAGAATAAGAGAAAAGAACAAACAAAAAGAAGATAAAAGAGAATCATGAATGATTCAAATAAATATTCCTTATTTATTTAATTTGAAAAGCATTAGTTTGCCACCTTAGTGCTCCCAGTTATCATTCTGGGTGTTCATTTGCCTCTTTTGAATGTTACTCTGATTTTTTTTTAGGTAAAGGCTGAAAAAGTAAATATGCTATATGTGTACATGTATATATGCAAAAAGAATGAACAGGTAATGATATATCTGTTAAAAGGAATTTAAATATAGGCGTTATTGAGGGGTGAATTTCTTCACTTAAAGTTGACAATCTCAAGTTACATGATCCATCTCCTTTTTTGTTAATTGAAAGATTACTTATGAATATTTACAACAGTAGGTAGCCAGTGACTGGTAAAGAAACTGCATTGGAACTTGTGACTAACAAATGCAGGTCCTAAGCTTTGTCCTTAGACATGAGGGTGGTTTGTTTTTGTGGGTGAAAAGTGGAACAACAGGAATGCTGAAAGAGAATAGGCTAGAACCCTAGCCTTAGCATGCGATTTGACGGTTTACGGGATTGACAAGGTTCTTGATCTCAGGGAAAAAGACCCTCAGGACCAAGGGTCAGCATGTGGGCTGTGGGGGAAAATGCTCCGACTTAGAGCATGAACTAAGAGGACTTGTGTAAGTTTCTGTTGCTGTGTGACAAATTACCACACAGTTAGCAGCTTAAAACCATGCACATTTATCAGCTCACAGCCTGGCACTGCACGGCTAGGCTATCTATTTAGGTTGTTATTACAAGGCTGAATTAGGGTGTTGGCTTCGCTGGAGGTTCTGGAGAAGCTACCTCCCAGGCCATTCAGGGTGTCGACAGGATCCTGTTCCCTGGGCTTATGGGACTGAGTTCCCCAGTGTTCCTGTGGCTGTCAGGGGGGCCTTCTCAGCTTCTGGAGACTGCCTGCATTCTATGCCACGCGTCTCTCCCCACCTGACTCTTCCTCCTATTGAATCCATATTCTTCTCATCTCTTGACTTATTTCTCTCTGACCAGTAGAGTCAGATTACATGGTTCATGTGAGGCTTCATCTTAAACTATTTGGGACTTTAATTACATCTGCAAAATTCTTTTATAGCAACATCTAGAGTTGCGTTCATTGAGTAAGTGGGAATTGGCTTGTGTACATTATGGGAAAGGGATTTTGGAAACCACTTAAAATTCTGCCTACCAGCCCTAACCAGTTTGGTTCAGTGGATAGAGCGCCAGCCTGAGGACTCAAGGGTCCCAGGTTCGATTCCGGTCAAGGGCATGTACGTTGGTTGCGGGCACATTCCCAGTGGGAGATGTGCAGGAGGCAGCTGATCGATGTTTCTCTCTCATCGATGTTTCTAACTCTCTATCCCTCTCACTTCCTCTCTGTAAAAAATCAATAAAATATATTTTAAAAAATAATTCTGCCTACCATTGAGCTATATAAGCAAGAAGAAACCCAAGTGAGAGGAAGAGGACCATCCAGATCAATGAGACCTCACTGTGGAGGGAACAGTTATGGGTAGGTTAAAAATCATACCTTTCGAACAGCAACACAGTGCACCAGTTGGAAACAAAAATAGAGCTTGTCATCAGAATTGGGTTTTCTCTCAGCTTTGTGCCCCGATAAGTTCTGAGCACTTTGGGATAAAGTATGCTGTCGACATTTTGGGCCAATTCAAGGTTGATAAGGACTCCAGAGGTGATAGTGGGCTTCTTGTCAAAAGGACACATCAAAATTTGAAAATTACATGACTATTTATAGTACAAATACACACAGGAATTTATAGCTTTTGAACATTGTTTTATTAATTTGCCATAAGATCTTTCCCCATATCAACTGCTGCTATTTGCTATCTAACATATGGGACACAATGAATAAGAACATAGCAGGGTTTCAAATCCTTACTTCATTTCCTTCTCACTGCACTGATTTGGGCAAATTAATGCTAGGGTTTCCTTTTCTTTTCTATAAGTGGGAAACAAAGTTGTCCCTCCCACATGAGGTAGTTATGGAGAGTAAAGGAAATGCATGTGTGTGTGGCGGGGTGGGGGGTGGGTGGCGTACAGCAGACTTCAGTTAAGTGCTCAGAAAATGTCCTCTGAGTTGAGTATAATTCATATGGTTTCTAAGCCACATAGGTCTATTGTCATTTTTTGAACTGATTTCCATCACAGAGAATAGGGTTGGAGTTGATTAATTCCTTTACTGCCCATTTGTTCTTTTAATTATCCAATCCATATTTACCAAGTTGCAAAACAAGCAATGGAGACACCAATGCAAATGAGAAACAAATCCCTGGTCTTTGAAGCATTCACAGCCTAGAGATTCTAAAGGGAATCATTTGTGCTCTCAGCTGCTTCCATGCCACTCAGATTTAAAGAGAAACGTAGAGAGAACATAATGCAGTTTTCAAGTGGAGCAATAAACCAGAATTCTCCATTCCCCTAAACACAGTGTGCTCTTGGAGTTTAGGGACATGATCTTGTACTTTTTGATTCTACCAGTTTCACGTGGTGGAAAGCACACACTTAATGACATGATTTAAACTAAGAACACAAGAAGCACGTATTATCTTTAGGAAAATAAGCAATAGTATTTTCCAGTACCAGTTCCTAATAAGTATCATCGTAAATAAAAAAACACACATATTGATTTATTGCATCAAGATTATGCCTAAAACATAGGTCAGAAAGAAGCAGCATTTACTGTGACCTATGCTTTTATGTATTTCCTCTAAGCAAGGGCCCTGGGTGTTGGAGAAGCTGCGCTATTTTAGCACAAAATAATTTACTGCTGACTTCGCTTTTCTTCCTTCTAAAACAATGTGGATCTACTTTTGTCTCATTTACAGAACAAATAAAAAGCATCCGATTCAGTGAGCCAATAAATAAGACCCATTTTAAAGGGAAGGCTGAGACTCCATCCTAATAAAATAATTGGAGAAGGTGGCAGTGATTTATTTCAACATTATTAACATTTGTTGAACATTGTACCTTTTCTATATAATTAGCAACAGGGAAATGGTTAAATATAGCACAGAAAAGTCAAAAGATGAAATATTAGGTAGCCTTTGAACATATTTATGAAAAGAAGTTATTGGTATAATAAAAATGAAAATAAAAGCAGAGTATAAAACATATGCAACATTTAAATTTATTATATTCTTATTTAAAAACTTTTTTTCTAGGCAAATAAACTATTGGTTATTTTATTTCAGCCAAACAGCACTTCAAAAATCAACTGGCATAGTGGTAGGTTGCATTGTGGTGCAATGTGGTCAAGGTTTTCATAAACATTTGACTGAAGGCAGCAATTGTACAATTAGGGATTTTTATTGTATATTGCTGGTTTGCACTCAGCATCCAATCTCTTTTCTTCTTTTTATGTTTTCCTGTTCTACAGAAGTGGGAAAACTAAAATCCACATTTCCCATTCTCCACTGAAGCTGTGATTTTGGATGTGAACTTGATTCTTGAGTTATATATCCATCTATGCTGTTTGGAAGTAAAGCAGAGGCCATTTCCCTGCTTCTTTGGGCTGTTTACAAAAATGAAGATGTAAAATTTTATAGTCATACCTTACTAGTGAGCATTCTGTAAGTTGTGTGGGTTTTGAGGGCATTGGCAGTTTCCTGGTCCTGGCACTCATTTAAGTCTAACTCCAACTAGCGGCTCCTAGCAGAGGAAACAGGCCCTCAGGTAGGTCAGCTCTATGCAGTTCTGGGTCATTCTTAAAGGCCCAGCCTATAGAATAATCGCACTGTGCCTCGATGATGCTGTACTTAAGCTCCTGAAAGATCTTTGCTAACTTTCTTTCTGCTGAAAATACCAGCGTGGTTTCTGTTTTCTGTCCTGAGCCAAATGAGGACAAATATAGTCCAATGTGAATTCTGCAATTAAAGGGACCATTTTTCAATTTAAAGTAACATCATTGATTGTGTTCTGGTATAAATGTGTTTTCAGCTCTTTTCCCATAGAAAACTGCTAGCGTTAACTATAGTATAAATCTGTGGGTTTATAGGGATACGTGGAAGATATGCTTGAGGACGATAGAAGTGCACGTGCTACAGACTCTAAAGATAATTTAAATCTATCAGGCCAGTACATTGCATAGTTGTCTTCAGGTGACACTATTTCAAACATAAAATAATAAAGGATTTATAAGCATACATTCTGGCACATTGATGCTTTAACCAGACACTGCGCTCCCTCTATTCCCAGGGTAACTAGTCTGTGGCTCCTCAGTCACCTTGGCCCAGGTGAGAAACACGCCAATCTCTCTGAGGGTGGAGAGACCCTGCAAATCTAAACAGTTGGGAATATCATCCTTCTTTTAACTTAAGTCAACAAGCATTTATCAAGTACCTACCAGGTGTCAAATAGGTGTTCAGGACCCCATGATAATTCAGATATGAAAACTCTTAAAATTCAAACAAGCAGGTCCATTCTCTTGGGGTAGCTAGGTACATGAGGTTGTTACCAGTAATTGTTTAACAGCCAGAGGGTATGGGGGCACGGGTTATAAATTTGACTGCAAAAAAGATTAAATAACAATATTGTTCTTCATTGGAAGTCATGGGTGAGGTGGTGATACAGAGTAGTCAACTATACGGTTCATCACTCAGCAAATGTCCTGAAGTTGCATTATAGCTCTCTCCCATCTTCCTAATTACGTGCCTGCTGCCTGGGCTTGGGCCCCCTCTGTCTATTTGGGATGTTTTCCAGCTTCTGTCTATCTCTACTTTATTCTTTTGGTCTACGTAGTACATCTTGATCTCTCTCATTTTCTCTGCACCAGTCTGTTGTCTGTCTATTCTTCTGTATGTTGTCTCCTTCTAGATCATTCTCTTCTTATTTCTTCTCCGAGCTTTTTTAATGTAAAATCTGGCCTCTCTGGGATTTTGTAATTAGCATTTCTGGTTAAGAGGGGAAAGGGCGGTCATAAATATTACTTTTTTTTTTTGGTCATACATCAAATTTCATTTCTCAGTCTACCTAAACTCAAATCTCCAGCTGAATTCAGCACTCTCTCAACCCTTCCTTGTGGTTGGATAATCAACAGATAGCTTATATAAGACAAAATATTAAGGAAAAAAAATCCCATTTGAAATATCATGAATTATAAAAAGTAAAAGACTCATAAGACTCATACAAAGCTTTTCTGTTAGTACACCCCGACCTAGACCCCCAATCAGAAACCTGGGTTTTCAGAAAACTGACCCATCATCAATTCTACTTTTGAGGACAGATATCTCTGGACATATTCATAATGGCCCAGAAATTGTAGAATAGAAAAACTTGTGCCTATGGCAAGGCCACTGAAACAATTGGTACCTCAAGAAAAGGATTCTTACTAGAACTATAGTTTTTTTTTCTGATTAATCTTTGTTATTTTAATGACAGATGGTTTTGATTTTAAGGAATGTGTTTGCCATCACAAAGGTAAAGGACCAATCCACAGGGTCTGAGGTAGAGGATGGGGAAGAAGGACCTTACAGGCAGTCGCAGATGAGACAGTCTTAGATGCTGGGGCATGACTTGCAAAGGAAGCTCAGTGAGAGCACTTCTATGTGGAGTAGAGACATTGGGACTTAAATAAACAGCTTTCCCATGCCCCAGGGAGAGCCAGTGTACTGTCTCCGACACCCAGAGATAAATGACCTGTACATCCCTCACATGACCCTGGATCATTAGCTTCACTGTCAACTAGATTTTGATAAGAGGAGGAGATTTAATCAGCAATTTCTGCACCCAGAACAGTTTTTCAAAGGTTGCCATTAGTCAGAAATCAATTCAGATATGTTATTTTGAGAATGAAGCTCCTTGGTGTTTTTATGCCTATTCACAAAGATTAGAGGCATGCCCTTCATTAAAACCTCCCAAACCCTAGCCAGTTTAGCTCAGTGGATAGAGCGTCAGCCTGAGGACCAAAGGGTCCTGGGTTCCATTCCGGTCAAGGGAACGTATCTCAGTTGCAGGCTTCTCCCCGGTCTGGGTCCTGGTTAGGGCTCATGCAGGAAGCAACCTATTGATGTGTTTCTCTCACATCGATGCTTCTCTCTGTCTTTCCCTTTCTCTTCCATTCTCCCTAAAAATCAATGGAAAAATATCTACAGATCTACAGGTGAGGATTAACAACAACAACAATAAAAAAAAAAAACCCTCCTGTGTCACCCAAAGTTTTGGAGCTTTTATCCAAAAATCACTTATGAATCAAACTCAACTTGAAAATATGCAAAATTTTAAAGCTACCATGCTTTCTCCCTGAGCTATTTCTTGAAAATTGTGGAGAAGTTACTACTTTTTATTGGGCCCATTTACCTATGTTTTTCTTCTATTTCATATTTGCCCATCCTCCCTTCCACCAGCTGTTCCATAGCCAGACCTCTCATCTGTGTGTAAATCAATGTGGCATTATGGATGTCTTCTAGTGGTCTAAAGATAATGGACATTTGAACAAAGAAAAAGTAAGTATCCTTTAAGCTAGATTTCTAGACACTTGAATAATCTTAAATCTACTTAACAACCACAAGTAAACATAAATGTGTGCATTGAGAGCTCAGTGATTAATAAACAAACAACAAACAAACAAACAAACAAACAAAACCCATGGAATTCTTTGCCCCAGGTGTATCATGAATCCTTGTAGTATTACTTTTCTATTTTGGTGTGTTTATTTATGGTAATACAAATGATAACAGTACTAACTTATTTAGTGTTCAATATATGAGAGGTATCATGCTATGCATTTTACACAAGCCATATCGTTTCATCATTCTAGAAAGTATTATGATCTCCATTTATGCTTTTCCCCAAATGGTAAATATGAGGTTGAGAGAAGTTAAATAACTTTCCAAAGTCACAAAGGGCTGATTTTATACAAATATACCAAAATAGCTCTTTGGGCCTTGTAATCATGTTCTCCGCTATTATCACACTAAACTTTTCTTGACACTGTTGATCATATTATTTCAATGAAATTTTATGAATACTTATTAAATTATTGCTATTTGTAGCCATTGTCCTCATGAGTAGGGTTAAACAATGATTAAATGGATTGACCCCTAAGTACACAGCTCATATTCTAGTAAGCAAGTCAGAAAAGTGAACAAAATAATGAAATACAGGGCATCTGTAATAAACAAGTGACTACCAGTTAACTGGAGGTGGCTCAGATCAGAGAAAGATGAACTATATTGTGGTGTCTTGGGGTGTTCACAGTGTTGGCCTGGCAGAAGAGTGTGAGGGCAATGGCATTCCAGAAAAAGGGAAAAGCACTTGCAGTGCCACCTAGCGGTGGAAGAGCATAGGACAAAAAGCCACAGTAGTAATGGTTGTTGGACCATAAAGAATGTGTAGGAATGAAGTTATAAGGTGATTAAGTAACACAAAATAGAGAAACTTATAACCCAGTCTTACAAATGTGGATTCTTCCTGTAGGTCATAAGCTATGGTACAGGAATTTTGAGCAAGGAAATACTCAGAATAAGCCATACCTGGAGGATTTAACCCCTTCCCCGGCAGAAACGTGTATACTCGTTTTCACAAAATGTTCTCTTTCAGTCGTCGACGAGTATACTAAGAAAATATGGTAAAAAATATGGTTTATAGGAAGACGAGTTACAAACTGTTTTCATAACCAGCATCAAAAATACTATATAGAACCAAAATAAAAAAAATTAGTCTGAAAAAGAAACGTTTTTAACAAAAAAATTGTTGGGGAAGGGGTTTTAAAGGACATCTAATTGTTTCTCAAGAAAATATTTTAGTAGGTTTTGTTTTATTTGGTTGTGCTGGCAAGATAGATTCAGTAGAGTTTATGTGAGTGGATATCTCATCAGACATTGGTAATGAGAAGTTCTGGCTAGATTTTTAAAATGATGACTATCTTCTGTCCATTGAGTAGGGAAAATTTTGTTCTTCATTTTAATTACTTAAGTAATGGAAATTTGGGTCTCCCCGAAGAATACCTAATGACATGCCCTAATGACCACAGTTTATATTCTCATGAACTGTAGTATTTTAAAGACAGAGGGAAATATTTATATTCTCAAGAAAATCATATAGTTATCTTCTTTTGAATTTCGTGGCACTCAGATCAATCCACTTTGTCCCTCAATGCCTTTGCCACTTACCCACATCCCAGTTACTACTACCCCAATGGTTACAGAAGAACTTTGGAAGTTGGCCCATGACCCTCTTTTCTACTTCAGTTCCCAACATAAACTTTGCCTATTTCAATATCTTTGTGCAACCCCAAGACATATAAGAATCTGGGAGCTTGTAGAGGAAAATGTACTTCTGACTTTAGATATAAGGAAGGGTTTGAAGTGAGACGTCTCATGTCACTCTGCTATTCCAAAGGTGAGTAAAACTGTAATGGTCAAACTGTAATTGGGGTGTTAGGGAGATTTCCTAGATGAAGAAACAGCACAATGGGAAAAGGGTGGAAGAGGCCCGGAAGCCTGTGTGATTGGGTCACAGATGAAATCAAAAGGAGCAGTGTGCTGTGGAACTAAGGAAGCTAGCTTGTTTCTAGCTTTTGGAAAAAATTTGTGTTCATATCAAGAGGAGTCTGAGCTTCACTTGGCTGGCAGTGGGGAGGAAAAGGGTGAAGATCTTTGAGAAAATAAGTGAAATGATCAAACCATGCTTTTGAAACGGTAAATATATCATCTTTCTTTAGGATGGGAAAGAGGACGGAGAGAGGGAGGAGATAGACTGCAAATTGCTGCTAACCCTTTTGTTCACAGACAAATGTGTGGATTAGATTGTCTAGGATGGGTGAGCACAATGGAGAGGAGGCACAACATCTATAACCACATCTCAAGGAATGCTAGCAGTTACTGAATGGGCTTCGAATACCACTCAAATGGCTGGAGAAGTAAGAGGACCAGGAGGATAGGTTGTGAGGGCAAGTAAAGGGAGATGCTTGAGTGGAAAGCCAGCAGTGCTAAATGCAGACAAGAGGTCAAATAAGAGGTGGGGTAGGACATAGTGTTAGCTTCAGTACAGTGGGGCCATTGAGGCCATTAGCCAGTTACCTGCTTGTTTGCTGGTTTGAGTGAGGACAGAATCCAGATTAAATCTGAGGATAGTGCTGCAAAGTGGGGGAGACACAGGGGAGATTTTGTAACATGTGCTGTTGGTAATAATTAGGAGGCAACATGAATTCAAGTCCAGATTCCCAACTGACTATTTGTGACTTGGCTTTTCTGAATCTTAGTTCCCTTACAGTGAATAAGCAAATGAGCACCAATGGGCTTGTATGTAGAATGAATGAGATTACAAGTTAGTTATTGCCTGTGCCTGACTTAAGTACCGGAAATGGTGGGGATTACAATATTGTTTAAATGGGGGAAATGGTAAAATATTGGAGGAAGCACTAACTTATGTAAAAAAAAAATTTTTTTTTGTTTTGACTTAGAATAAAGCTGCTACTAAGAGAAATGGGAAAATCCAGAGAGGATCACCTTTAGGACAATAGGGTGGGTTAGGTTGGATTTCTTTTCCCTTTTTAAAAGTTGAGGTAAAATACACACAAAATGCAATAAAGATATATCTTACAGTTTTTTTGAGTTTTGAAAAATTACGTGATGTGATTCAAAACTCCTTAAAGATATAGACAATTTCTACTACTTCAGGAAATTCCCTCATCTTCTTTTTCAGTCAATTCTTCTACCAGAACCCTTAGAAGCACTTGCTGTTTGATTTTTGTAACTATAGCTTAGTTTTTTCTATGCTAGGGTTTTTGGAGTCAGATAATATATACTTTTGTTGGTTCTGGCTTCTTTCAGCACAATGTTTTGGGGATTTAACAATGTGGTATTTTTTTGCTCTGGTAGTTTGTTCTTTTTAATTACTAGGCTTGAATCTGTTTAATATACCACAGGATATTTTGTTTTTTAAACCTATCTGGCTTTTCATCGCCAATTTTTCTGGTTTCAAGTTTTAGGCTATTATAAACAAAGCTTCTATGAACACTTTGTATATTTACTGTGTAAGAAATCTTCATATGACTAAATTATATAGATATACCTCTATGTTTTAGAAGCTTTATGATTTAGTTTTAATGTTTAGGTCTGTTATGATTATAGTTTTAATTATTGTGTACAGTAACATGTAAGTGTAGCAGCTCACTCTTTTCTATATGTATTTTATGTGATTCGGTACAATATTTGAAAAGACTTTTTCTTCTCCATTGAATTGCATAAAGATTTTTCTCTTTATCTTTGGTTTTCAGGAATGTGAATAAAAAGTGTCTAGATATAATTTACTTTATGTTTAGCCCACTTAGGTTTTATTGTGCTTTTCCTAGGGGGAATATTATACATATACATATCATCTATATAAAAGGCTAATATGCTAAGTGTCCCTCCACCCATCCAACCAGTAGCTATGACACACACTGACCACCAGGGGGCAGCCACTCAATGCACGAGCTGCTGTGATGTGCACTGGCCATTTACAGAGACAAAGCAGCATGGATCTGGCACCAAAAAAGCAACACTTGACTTCCCCAAAGTGGGACACAGACCCATAACCACCCTGGAGCAACAGCCCACCACATCACAGCTGACACTGCCATGGCACAGGAAAACAGAGATTTAGAAAGCTTAGGAACTTGACTCGACTGAAAAGAAGTAGGAACTGGTGAACCTTGAAAATGACTTCAGGTTTTTTGTCACTGCGCAGAATATAGTCAAACACTGCAGTTAAATATTTTACCCTTTGTTCTCCCTGCATGATCTACAATAATAATCTGCTTCATGTTGCTATTTACTGCTGTGTTGCTGACAATTGCCTGAAAGAGAAGTTGGGTGCTTCACTGGGCTGGAAAAAGTTTAACTACACCAGAAAGCATGTTTAATTAAGCAAGTTTATTCTCTCTATATATAAAAGGCTAAGTTGACTCACACATGCACGATACATATAAAGCTCTCGCTGGTGCCAATCGCATGCGTGTGTTTCCATCTGTCATTGTCAATTGTGAATTTGGTTGACACTTCTATTGTAGAGAAAGGGCGAATAGCGATATTAAAATATTTGGTCTAATTAATTTTCTTTCAATGTGCACGAATGTGTACACCGAGCCACTAGTATTTCAATAAAATTTCAAAATAATTAAGCCACTGTTTTTCAAATATTTGTTTCTATATCGATCTCTCTTCCTTCTGGTACTTCAATTACATATATGTAAGTCTATGCAATGCTGTCCAGCCAGTCATTTAGTCTTTGTTAATTTTTTAAAGTTGTTTTCCCCTCTTAACATCAATTTTATAATTTCTAGTTTCTGTTTTGAAATTCACTGATTGTTTCTTCTCTAGTATCCAGTCTTTTGTGAAGCCCATAAGATAGTTTTTTATTACATACTAGAGGCCCGGTGCATGAATTTGTGCATGCTTGGGGTCCCTTGGGGTGGCCTGCAGGGATCCGGCTGAAACCTGCAGTCCAATGCCGCCTGCATCTCCTACTTGCCGCTCCCGCTCATCCTGGCCTAATTGTGCCTGCCATGGGCTCATGCCCAATCAGTCCCAATCAGAAGAGGCTCGCACCTCCGCAGCAACACTCACCAGCCATAAGCCCTGCATCTGGTGCCTTCCTAAGGGGTGTGGCCTGCGGGATTGGGCCGAAACCAGCTCTCTGACATCTCCTGAGGGGTTCCAGATTGTGAGGGGGTGCAGGCCGGGCCAAGATTCCCCACTAGTGAATGATCAGGGATGGGGAGGGGCCACAGGAGGGCTCCAGGGCGTGTCCAGCTCCATCTCACCCAGTCCCATTTGGCCAGACCCCAGCAGCAAGCTAACCATTGGTCAGAGTGTCTGCCTCCTGGTGGTCAGTGCACATCAAGGCTGGTCAACCAGTCAACTGTCTGCCCCCTGGTGGTCAGTGCACATCATAGAGAGCAGTTGAGCGGCCTTAGCATATCATTAGCATATTATGCTTTGGTTGAATAGTCAACCGGTCACAGGACAACCAGACACTTACCATATTAGGTTTTTTTATATAAGATGTTAGAATTTTCAGTTCTAGAATTTGCATTTGATTGATTATGGTTGATTCTGTTAATTTTCTGAGAATCCTTATCTGCTCATTGATGATATATTTTTCAACATTCTTGAACACATCCATATTAGCTGTTTTAAAGTTATTCCCTGCCAGTTCCATTTTCTGTGACTTCTCTGGACCTGTTTCCATTGGCTATTTTGTTCTCTTGGTTATGAAATAAACTAAAGAATTTTATTTTCACAGGAATTCTGACATAAATATTGTCTTCATTTGAGTTGACAGAATCATAAGCAAATTTGTTATGCCTAAGCATCATTAAATTTTCCAACTTGTTGTTCAATATACCAGTAAGAATAATTCCGGCCTAAATCAGTGTAGAATAGAAACACGCTAAGTGTCCCTCCACCCATCCAAGGACTTGCATGCATACAAGTCTTTTGGACAGCATTCTTAAGTCTGCTCAGGTTACATTAGCATATTCCCCATAGTCTAATATGTAGGGGAATAGAAATAATAACATCTATATATATAAAAGCTTAAGAGACCAAACGACCAGTCGACCGGTCACTATGATGCACACTGACCACCAGGGGGTAGATGCTCAATGCACAGGATTGGGTTCCTCCTATCTGGATTGAGCCTGTGGGGATTGAGCAAAAACTGACTATCTGACATCCCCCAAGGGGTCCTAGATTGCAAGAGGGCACAGGCCAGGCCAAGCGACCCAATGGTGCACAAATTTGTGCACTTGGCCTCTAGTATGATAATAAAAGACCAAGATGCTCACTATTTGGATTTGAATTGTGCTTTGTCTTACTAAACTGTGAGTGCCAAGGTTAAGAACAGTACCATATTGAATAAATGTTACTTTGACAGAATTTGTTGCACCTGTAAGTTTAGAAGTAGAAGGGGAGGAAGAAGTAGGAGCACTTCAAATGAATTCATGCCAGAGATAGACACCTAAGCAATGAAGATGAAATGCTCTTCTCCATTCGCAAGCTCTTCTCCATTCTCTTCCTCTTCCAAGTTACCCTTTTGCATTAGAAGACTTTGTGTTGTAGACAATAACTCATGTTTTCTTATGGAGTCTTTTGGAAGCTTTTTCAGAGCAATTAATCACCATTGGACCTAGCTGCTTTTATATAGCATCTATTTATTAATTCATTCAGTATTTACTAGATAGCTGATACACACTTGGCAGTAACAGACATTGAGATAGGTGGGGACAGACATTTTCCATACCTTCATGGAGTTTAGACACTTGTCAGTTAAATAGGTGCCACCAGCTTCTCTAGGAAACCACCTTATTCCCTGATTCTTAGCCCAAATCTTCTGACAGATGCTCCTAGTTCTTACACTTGATATTGCACAATCTCTCCTGTGTTGTTTTGTGTGTGTTTTTTGGTAGAAGAGAGGACCGAGATAGGGTTCTGTGGCTATCAGAGTACTCTAGATGCAGCTTTACAACTGGTTTTATTTTTTTGTTTTGAAGAGATTGGGGAGGAGGCTGGCTCTTATCGGTTTGTGATATTTTGTACATATTACACTGCAGGATTCCATTTCAGGTTTTAATGATGGTATAAGCAGTATATTGAAAAACAGCCAATAGCATACATCTCTTTAAATAAGTATGCTGCAGGGCTAAATAACGTTGGGTGTATTCCTTTTAAACTTCATGGAGGCTGAGTTAAGCTATTGGCTATGTTACATCTGAAAAATACAGACCTCATTTCACCTGCTCCACACTACAGCTGCGGTTTTATTTGGAAAATTGATGAGGGCTTTACGTTCTGAACTTGTGTTGATCCTGACGTAAATAAGTGGCATCATTACTTCATAGCTGGGAGTGCCACTAATCCGACCTGAAAATTAAGGGTTATCCTGCTGATTGGGGAGAAATTATGGCAATCATCTTTCAAGGCTTTAATAAAGGAGATTGCACACTTAAAATCATTTTCCAACGGGCTTTAAAAGTAGATGACTAGACAATCAATAGCAATAATATATGCTCATGGAAATAGAATGTTTTCTTTTATTGTTGGGCTGAGTTTATTAAAATGAGGCTGACAAGTAATCATGTAAAATATTGAGCATTTTTATTAGGAGAATATATACTGCATGAGGTCGTTAATATAAGTAGTGCCATGAAAAGTTGAATTTTCAAAAAGAAAAGATGATAGAGACTCAGCACAGCTTATGTAAATTTATGAAGTCAAATGTTTCCCTAGGAAGCTAGGAAACAGGGGATTCGGTCCTATGCTGGTACGTAATACTGAATTTGGGTGTGGTGTGCATTATTAAATATGAAATATTATTATATTGGCCTCAGAAACTAAGCTCCTGTTCAGCCCCGGAATACATATTAGTCCTTCTCTAATCACCACCACCATCGTCATCCCAGCCCCATTTAGTGAGTCTCATTGGGTGCCAGAGAGATTCTGCGTTAAGTGCTTTTTAGTATGAAGAAGGCTCTCGGTACCTTTTTGTAAACTAAACTTTGTGTTATTCCACACTACACTCTGTTCAGTGAGCTGATCTGAACAAAATCAGCATTTGGGCTGTGCTTAGAACTGTTAAGAACAGAGGGAAAATGCACTGTTATACACATTTGGCGATGTTTATTATTACATTTCATTAATATAAAATGGTGTATGGGAGAATAATCAGCGCAGTTATTTCATAAGTCAGTATGTGCCCGGGGACACAAACCTGGCCATTGTAAGACAATGCTTTTCGTAGTTTTTATTGGTATTGTTTTCTTGTACGTTTGGGACAGGCTTGTAAGATACTTCAGACACAATATAATTAATTGGGAATTGCATACATATGAGCTTGGAGTTGATTCAAATAAAACTTTCAACACTAATCTGATACATATTTAATGAGCTACATGGCTATTAGTGTGCTACATTGTAAGTCTGGGGGGAAAAAGAAGCAGAATAGAGTGCCCTAGACAGTTTTCACTGTCTGTCCTGCCGTCCCCAGAGCAGCCAGAGAAGTGCTGCGCTGGAGAAATGCCGCTGTAAGTGCAATCACAGCCACAGGGATAGTGAACATGATTCCCATTTGTTTCAAGTTTTCTATGTACCAGGTATTAGAGCACAGACTTCATGGTTATATATCATTTTATTTTAATAAAAACCCAGTGAGACAGTTAACCACAATTTTCAGATGAAAAGACATTGGGGCTTGAAAACCAGGACAGCACAATAGGGAAAGGGCGTGCAATTTGGAATCAGACTGTTTCAAGTCTCAATTCACCACTAACTGCAGGATCTTGGGGGAATTACTTAATGTCTCTGCATCCCAGGCTCTTAAAGCATGATACAAGATTGCTACTATCCCTGTTATAACGAAGTCATGTGTGTAAAACCCCCAGTACGGTACCTAGAACATAGGAGGCCATTTGTAAATGCGGGTTCCCACCTCCACAACTTGGGCAGTGTTCACTCTGACTTCAGTGAAGAGAAGGGGACCCGTGGCCAGTGGTTTTATATGTTAGTCAGAGAATGTGGGCGGGAGCAGGCAGCCTCTGCACGTTCCTTATCCTCTTCTCCCAGCAGAGTCTCAGCTGTTCTTATGATGGCTTCCTGTGAATTGGGGTAAACTAGCACTTCCAAGCAAGACAGATAGGTGACCCCAGGGCCTCTTCATGTGCAATGTGAGCTGGAGGTCCCCAACACCATCCCCAATTTTGATGGGTTGCTGTAAGGACTCTGGCTATGATTTATTTCAGCAAAGGGATACAGAGTAAGTTTAGCTAAGGGTAGGCACATGGAGAAAAATGTAGAGAGAATGGGCATGCGCTTCCTAGAGTTCTCCCCTGGTGGAGTCACACCAGACATACTTAACTCCCTCAGCAACGGGCTGTGAGAACACATGAGAAATGTCTTCCAGGGGGGCTCATTGGGGACTCGGTGCCCAGGGTTTGCATTGGGGGCTGCTCGCATGCGCACCTCTGCCTGGCATGTTCCAGATACCACCAAGGGAACAGAAACCACATTGCTGACAGGAACAGCTGAGGCACAGTGAACTGTTCTTATCAGACCCGATGTCCAAGGTCTCCAGCTCCAGCCAAGGGCCAACCCTGCAAGTAGGCCTCCTTATGAATAGCATCCTTTCTTTTAATTTAAATTCTTTATTGTTTAAAGTTTTACATAAGTATCCTTCCCCCACATTGGCCTCTTCCCACCCCCAGCACATGCCCTCCCCCTCCATCTGTGTCGATTGGTTATGCTCATATGCATGCATACAAGTCCTTTGGACAGCATTCTTAAGTCTGCTCCGGTTACATCACGTCTTCCTAATATCATT
>NW_006287255.1:2695610-2704192 GCF_000327345.1 Myotis davidii | reverse complement strand
ACAGTCCTGTGCCAAGACACAAGAATTGGAGAGGAGAAAACAGTTTAATTTCTGCTCCAACTTGTCTCCTTGACCAGTACCTCTGGGTAAGGAATAACCTGCCCAGCCTTACACGGCTGCCCTGCCTCTAGGAAAACCACATATGAAGAGCATGCCGTGTGAGGAGTGCTACAGTGAACACTAATTCCTCCTGTAGCCCCTGCTCCTTTAAATATTAACTGACTGGCTTTTCTTACCAATCTGCCTTCTCTGGAGCAGCCCTTAGCACGCACAACAGGCTCAATGCATGTTTACAAAAGCCTTAGGTAACCTCAGCATTGTTTTCTGTTTGTTTGATACTGATTGGAAAATTTAACTAAGATACCAAATTTATCTTAAACTTAAAATTCTAGAGCCCTTTAGAAACTATTATTTATACTGTGTGCCCCCTCTTAGCTTTTTTTGTTTTGTTTTTCTTTGGGAAGCAGCACTAAGAGGGAGTTGGGACGGTGAATTGATAGTTAAGGCTCAATCTAGTGAAGTAATTATATTGGAGAAAGTTGTTGGAAAGACTTGGACCAAAACACAAATTTGCTGTTACTTGAATGTGTATTCTTACTGAGAAATCCAATTAATGTCATAAAAGTTAAGTGCATGGAGCCCTGGCCCACTGGCTCTGTTGGTTGGAGCATCATCTTATATGCCAAAAGGTTGCAGGTTGGATTCTGATCAAGGCACACACCTAGGTTGCAAGTTCAATCCCCCGTTGAGATGTGTATGGGGGCAACCAATTGCCTCTCACATTGATGTTTCTTTCTCTCTCTCTCTCCCTTCCTCTCCCTAAAAATCAACAAAAACATATCCTTGGGTGAGGATTAAAAAAATAAGTTCATGTAAGGAATCATAATACATAGGCAGTCTTAGTGCAATTACATAGAGTCCTTACTTATGATGCACTGTAACAGCAGCAAGCCCAGTGGGGTTCTCACCAGGGGAATAATTGCCATGGTTGGGCCTTACCTAGATTAGTCAACATAGCCAAGTGCTCTGGGGTGACCGGAAGTTACTCATGCCAATCCAGTACAAATGATCAAGATCCAAGAAACTATGCAGTCATCAAATAAAAATCCATGAGTGAGGAGAGAGGTAGAAGAACTCCAGGTATGATGGATGGACATATTTAGAAATAAAGAATCAAGCAAGAGGCAAAGTCAAAAACAAAGGCAGAGATCTAATTATTTGCCAAAGCTGGATGGCCATTCTTTGTCTAGCTCTAGCCTATTTTCACCCAGATTGTCTTCCTTTTGCTTGGATACAAGTTTTCTGGTAAGTGGGTGGGTTGTCTGTTTTGAAGTTACTATTTATCATGAATGAGGCTTAACTTATTTGGGTTGCATGCACTTCCTCACAGATGTTAAAATAACCATTTGGGCAGGAGAGTTGATTTTATAGAGACATTCCACTATAAAAGATATTTAGTATTCAATAAAACTTGCAGTCCTTTACCTTAATGCTGTGTCTTAATATATTGATTCAAGTCTCATTGGAAATATGAGACACGGGTTCCATGATCTATGCACTTAATAAACCTTTAAATAATAAAACAGGATATTTGAAAGACCAGCTGTCTTTGTTTCTATTTTATGCCTGCACTTTTATGAGACTGATGATTAGAACTTAGACTGGCCCTTAGCAACATTGCAGAGTTAGCAAGGTTCTTTCCAGCCCTTTCCTGACTTCTCTATTACCACCCGTGCCACATATAAATGCTTTCTTCAGCTGCCGGAGGATCGCATGCTGCTAGGATTCCAGTATAAGCCTCCCCCTTAAAGGATTTGCCTGCCACAGGGCCATCCTGTGTACTAGATCAGGGTGTAACAATAATTTGGGAGTCACCTGTTACGTTTTTTTTTAATTTTCATCTCTTGTAGTGAAAGATCCCATCTATCAGCTGATGTATTGGAATGAGTGTGGGGCATAGTGAGTGGGAGTGGTGGTCTGGAAGAGGAGATGACAGATGCAATACCAGCTGCTTCCCAGAAAACAACAACTGCTGTACACATAATCAAATCCTCAGCCCCCACGTCATTAGCACAGAGGGAAGCCTCGCCTTCCCACATACTTTTCCTCTTCACTTTCAGGAGCATGTCACACCTTGCAATTCCGTCCCGTTTCAGAAGAGGTCTTGATATTCATTTAAATCTGGACTCTCTTTTTTTTCTTTAGAGAAGAATATTTTTTGTTTGCATTTATTTTATTTTATGTTTTCAATTATAGTTTACTGTCAATATAATTTTGTATTGGTTTCAGGTGCATGGCATAGTGGTTAGACAAGCATATCCTTTGCAAAGTGTTCCCCTTGATACTTTCAGTGCCCACCTGAGGGACTGGGTGAAAGAGATGAAGGAATTAAACTTGGACTCTCTTATCTCGGTGTTGTGGCTGTGTAGGACAAAACTGTTATCGCGTAATTAAGACTTAGCCTGATTAAAGACCGGTGAAGAGTAATTTGCTGAAAAGGTGGGGCCTGAGAATGGTTATGGATTCTGTGTTTCTCAGCCCAGAACATCCAAGGAAATGGTCTTAAAATGTAAAGTGCCATATGAGCTCTGGAATAGCACTGACAGATGACAGGATGCTGGAGATGTCTGAATGACAAGGGTTGTGGTGGTGCTGTCCGTGGGCATAAGGTCTTTTAATTTGAAGCCTTCTTCTTAGAAAATTAATTGGCACTAACTTTGTCTTTTCTTCTAAATACAAGTCCTTTAAGATGGGTCAAATGAAGAATGGTTTTCACGGGCTCTTACAGAAGAGACAAAATATCCCTTGGGAATGACAGTTCCAGGAGGTACCCACTTATTTACACTGGAAGCAGAAGGTAACAAGAGGGAAAGATAGAGTATGGTCCAAAGAATAAGCCATTATTCCTATTTTGGTGGATGAATATAGTTGTGGGAAAAGACTATTTGTAATTGGAAGGGGACAATACATGTCTGTATGAGTATGCACATGTATGACTAGAGGGAGTTTGGGCTTAGATGAGTAGGGCTTAGGTGTGAGTCATGTCTGTCTCCACAAAACTGTCCATCCATGAGCTTCAAATCTTGCAATTGATGATAAGAAACTAGCATACTCACACAAAAGCCCCTTATGTTTATTTCTTAGGGTTGGCTTCATCACTGTTTTCTCTCTGAAGTTACTGGCTATGTCAGCCTCTCGCTTTATAAAATCATCCTAGTGGTTAACAAATTTCCGTAGAGCACTTAAAGAGCCAAGAACTCTGCCAGGCACTTGGAGTATGCAGGAAACAAGATGGTTTCTGTTAGGATAGTTGGCCTTTCAGTAAACTCCTATAGTCATCAACCTTGAGTGGGGAAATAGCTTCCCTTTTCTGCCTGTGTCCTTTGCTTCTCATAGAGATGCTTCTGTAAAGATACAATTTTGTTCTATTTTGTTTCCTTATAGAGACTTCCAGACTCCTCCTAGGTGATTTGGACACAATATCGGTCTGAATGTCAACTCAACCCCTAAACTATTGTTCTGGGACATGTCATGGTCTTTTCCCTCCTGGAAGAATTCTGTCCATCCAGTGCACTGACTGAGAGATAAAGGAAGAACCTTACACTATGATACGTTATGGGCCCCAATCCTGTGAGCTGGTCATGACCCTCAAAGTCTCCACCCACTAACCATCTCATAAGGCTCTAAGCCATCTACACAAATAGCACCATCTCTCCTAAACCCTGGCCATTACACTGGAACTCTTGAAATAGAATTATTAGTTCTGACCAAGGAGTTGGCTTATGAAGTGATAGTCTGTAGTAAATTATACTTTTTTATACAAACACACAAAAATTAGTACCACTTAAACCCTTACTCAAAGCACTTGTATTTATTACTAATGCACCAAACACAAATTTATTCTCCAAAATCAGAAAAAATCAACCACCATAAATGATGATAGGGTGAGGCCAGAAAAGAGAAGTGTAGGAGAGGGGTTAAAAGGTGCAGTGGGTATGACAAACAACTTTCAGCTTGAAAAATATAAATTAGGACATATGATAATGACAACTTAACATTCATTGATTTCAATTTATAACAATCTCTGTGATCTATCTCATTCTATTTTCACATCAACTCTAAGAAATATTGTTTCTTAGCCTAAGGTTACCCAGAATGCAGATTTGGGGAGGCTGTATCGAACACTACTTTAATTGAGAATAAAACTCCAGGAACAAGAGTGAGCGTACAAGAAGATGAAGCAGAGAAGGAGAAAGAGCCAAGATGAGAATTCTTTATCAAGGTAGCCATGACCAAATATTACAGATTGCTTGACTGACAGTTCAGTTCCCTTGAGAACCTGTCTAATTTGTGTCTCAAAACTTCCCCAAAGAGGTAAAAAGGGAGAGGAATTCATCCATGGCTTTTACCTTTCTTGACCAGATATTATCCTCATGGTCTTAACATTTCCCCCCAACAGTCATTTCAGTCCCCCACACCCTGGAGCCAGGACAGTCAGTAGGGGAGTCTCAGGATGGAAGGTGAGAGGCTCACTGTGCGGGCGGGAGATGAAGCGCTCTCAGCCTGCACCTGCATGAAGTTGGTCTGACCCCAATCAGAGGTGGCAGGTGAGGCCAACACGACTTAACATGATGCAAAAGTGGTATCTAGTTCCTTACTGTTTTCTCCACTTTATAGGTGAAGGAAACTGAGGCTCAGAAAGGAATCTAGGTAAATAGTACAACCTAAAAATGTAGCAGGGAAGTAAATTTAACATGGAGAGATTCTCAACTATTCTATCTAAAGTCTCAATTACTGATTGCTGATAAAAAAAAAAAAAGACACCCCTTGGAAACTTCAGTAGTTAATCCACAAAGTGACATAGACTAAAATTTCAAAGAATGTTTAAGAGGACTTTAGGAAACTGTGAATAAACCTTTACTAAATTACTACAGGGCATGGGAAGTAAGAGTCAAGTCTTTCACCTGGAAAACATTCAACGAGGCAATTGTACCTGTCAGTCCCAAATACTTTTGATGCATGCATTCCCCCTGAGGCAAAATAAAGATCTGAGCTACAAGTTGTCACTCTTAAATGTATTTGACCATATTCCAGAAGAAAGAAAAGACAGTACTCATAAGTTTTAGCACCTGCTTTGTGCTATTTTGTGTCCTAAGTAATTCACATGACCTATGCTGCAAGGTAGGCAACAGTATCACCATTTCACAGATGACAATACTAAGGCTCAGATAGAGAAAAAGGAGTGCTCTTCGTTGCCCCGCATTGTCCCAGAGTTATATATAACAGCCATATATTTTTATTTTGGCCTCGATTTGCCTTCCATATTTTTTGATGTTTTTTATTTATTTACTTCAGAAACAGGAAGGGTGATGGCGAGAGAGATAGAACATCAATGGGCATGAGTGTAGGGGGATGGGGAGAATGTGGGGATAAGGACACATATGTAATAACTTTATCAATAAAGAAATTTAAAAAAAGAAACATCAATGAGAGAGAATCATTGATCAGCTGCCTCCTGCATGCCACCTACTGGATATCTAGCCTGCAACCAGGGCATGTGCCCTGACCAGGAATTGAACCATGACCTCCTGGTTCATGGGTTGATGCTCAACCACTGAGTCACACTGGCCAGGCTGTCTTTCATATTAATAGTGTAGAGGAGGGTGATAAATTCTGGTTGGGCATCACAATAATTTAAGAAGCTTATTAAAATTATTCACCCCCAAGACCCACTTCAAACCTGCAGCATTGGACCTTCCATGGCTAAGGGACCAGGTATCTGTAATGTGACCGTATTTCACAGGGGATCCGATGGGAAGCTCAGGTTGACATTCAAAAGGGTGGACTGAGAAGAGTGTGCTCTGAAATTGCATAAAATAAATCGGCAATATTCAAAGCAGGGTTGGGAGAGAAGACAGTCCTGCTCTTCTGTGTACAGATCACATCAAAAGTGTTTTCCAGGTGGAGTCGCTTACATTAAAGGCCAGGTTCAGGCTTGGAAAGGGGTTAGTGTCCTGGTGACTCAAGACAAAGCCAGGCAAAACCCAAGAGCCTGGCCCTTGGGGGAGCCCAGTGAGGGCAACTCTCTCATCGATGTTAAACCAACCAACCAACAATCATGCGCACAAGCAAACAGCTTCTCTCAACTGGTCCCTGTGCTCTAGGTGGCAGAGCCTGGGTACAGTGTCCAGAACAGACTCTGCTCTTTGGGGCCTGCAGTGTTCCGGCCCAGCTTCACCAGCAGCTCAGTCTCTCTCCCACACACAGGGGCTGTTTTTTAGCAGAGCAGCTATCCTCTGACCGCTGGCACTGAGCAATCAGCATCAGATACAACTTCCCAGCCCCACAATTGCATACCTAGCGCAGCCTCTGGCATAATCATGCAGGCTGCCCCAGCTCCCGCGGCCCACGCTGTACTTAACCGGGAAGATGGCCTCTCATTCTCTGTGAAATGTTTTTTTTGTGGCTTTTTTTAAAATATATTTTATTGTTTTAACAGAGAGGAAAGGAGAGAGATAGCGAGTCAGAAACATCGATGAGAGAGAAACATCGATCAGCCGCCTCCTGCACACCCCAACTGGGATGTGCCCGCAACCCAGGTACATGCCCTGGACCGGAATCGAACCTGGGACCCCTCATGCCGCAGGCCGACGCTCTATCCACTGAGCCAAACCGGTTTCGGCCTCTGTGAAATGTTTTGAAAGAAAGTCCGTAGGTGCTATGAGGTTCAGGCACCATGAGGAAATGGCAACTGGAGTGTCCTTGCTTTGATAGGCATGCGCTAGTTTTAATTGTCTACTCATCCAGGATTTAAACATTTTCCTTTTGCTATAAAAAGCAGAGAACGGTGACAACTTGGTCGCATGTGCAGATAGGGAATGAAAGTGGTTGAGAACATTGCTCACAGTTCAGTCACTGTTGCTTCTGCCCCTCTATTTTCCTCTGTAGCGATCATTTTCCCATTCTGTAGTAATAAATATAAAATATCGCAAGTGTGGAAATGCATGAAGATGAAAAACCTATGGCTCCACAGTTCAGATAAAGTTTTCATGAATACTTTATATAGTTTCATTTAATCTTTTATTTATTCACATACACACAGACAAAATAATTAAGGTTATATTGCAGCAGATTTATATTCGGATGTTTTGTTTTATATTGCATTATGAGGAAATATTTATGCATGGCACTGAATAGATTTTAAAAACACCTTTTCTAATAGTTTTATAATATTTCATCTTAGGTCCATATCCTTCCTTACCTCACTCTACTTTCCTATTGTGGGATACTTTAATTATTCTCAATCCTCTGCCAATTTCTTATTAATCAATAAATCACCAAATATTGATGAAGCTCATCCTGTGTGTAGACACTTCCCTGACATCACAGTGTAAGGAAATGTGCTGAGGGTTGGGGACAGAACACCTGGGTTGGACCCCAGCTCAGAGGGTTTCCTCATCTGTAGAATGGAGTTCATGTTCACCGCCTTGCTTACCTTTTCAGCTTCCCCTCCACTCGCCAGTACAAACTACCTCTGTTAGCTCTTCTTTTCCCTCACACCCTGGCTTGTGCAGCTTCCTCAACCTCGCCACTGCACATACACTCCCGGGTCCTTTTAAAATTGTATTCAATTGTCAAGGTCAAATCCAAACTTGAATCCGATTCCTCTTCTTCTTCTGCTTCATGTCTGGTCCTTCCTTTGTTAGGTCCCAGTTGGACTTGGGGTCAGGGTCCATTCATTGGCTGTAGTTCCTCACCTGCCCCCTCTCTGTCTCTGCCTGTGCCGGTGCCTGTGCCTGTGCTGCCTCAGGAGCCGCCCCTCACCCCCCACCCCCTTTTCCACTGCTCCTCCTCGGGCTTGCCAGCCATCTCCAGCCCCAGCTCCCGGGAGGGTTTCCCAACCCAAACTGTGGCTGGGGCTGAGCAACCTCCTTGATAATCCTGTAGCCTGAAACCCTGTTACTCTTCCTGAAATGGAATGCTTGGTGATTTTCTTCCTCATTATTTCTTCCAAGATTCCAATCACACATCAGCCTTTTCTTACTTTTCTCCTCACTATGATCAGATGATTAGAGGTTTTCTGTGTTTTGTTTTGTTTTTAATATCCATCTGTCTTAACCATGATTAGTTTCTAATGTTTATTGAAGGAGAGGTAATGAGTCTATGAGGCTTATTTCCTAATATTAGAAAAATGAAACTCTCTCTTAAAGCAGAAAACCTCATAGTATTTGTCTACAAGAGGCATAGTAGATGTTGGTAATGGTGAAACAGAGTAAGTTCAAGGTTCCTACAAATTATATGGTCTTGAGTGAGACTGTGAGCCATACATTCTTTTATCTGTTTACATAGAAATAATAATTGCTAATTTTTAGCCTTGTGCTGATTAAACAAATGACATGAAGATCACTTAATAGATAATTTTGATTACTAGATACATTCTCATATTTTTATAGAACAGTTTCATAAAGGAACTCCAGTGAAACATATAAGGCTACATGAGATATACATGGTTATTAATACTTGCTACTCACACCAAACTATCTGTTTATTAAAATGATTATTATAAAGGAAACAGTGGCCAG
>NW_006287255.1:2685092-2695531 GCF_000327345.1 Myotis davidii | reverse complement strand
TATCTGTTTACATAGAAATAATAATTGCTAATTCTTAGCCTTGTGCTGATTAAACAAATGACACAAAGATCACTTAATAGATAATTTTGATTATTAGATACATTCTCAGAGGGGTGGAAAAAAAAAAGGAGGGTACATCTGTAATACTCTCAACTATAAAAATATTAAAAACTAGAGGCCCGATGCATGAAATTTGTGCAAGGGCCTTGGCCCCCACCACCGTGGTAGCCGCCTCTGCCCTGGCCCCCGCTCGCTGCCGCTTTGTCCAGAAAGAAGGCTGTTTAGAAGCAACATCTGGTCTAATTAGCATATTATACTTTTATTATTATAGATGAAAATGTTGAAAGAAAACATTATTAGGTTATGGACATTATAAAGATAAAATAACCTAGAGTAGATTTAATTTTTTTTTAAAAGAGAAGCTGAGGGCCAAAGAGCTCTCACAAATTTCCAGGATGCAGGGCTCCTACTTGCTCCACCAGCATGCCTCACCTGCTCTCATCAGGGGAGCTTTCTGTGTCTTTCAAAATCCCATTTATGTATTAGGGTGAAAATAAATTTAAATAATTTAAGGTCAAGTTAAATTGGGTAGAGGTGGGTAAAAGGGGGGAAAAGGGAGGCATTTGTAATAGTGTCAATAATAGAAATATAGATTTTAAATAGGTAGATAGATAAATAAATAGGTAGATAGATGATAGATAGATAGATAGATAGATAGATGATAGATAGATAGATAATAGATAGACAGATATAGGTAGATGAAAGTTAAGCATTGGCCAACTTTGCAAAGAGCCTCCAAGTATCTCACTGTTATTATTAATTATTGCTATTCCCTCCACCCACCCCCAAGACTGCCCTGCTTCCTAAATCTTGACCTTTCTGTCAAAGAACTGTTTTTCAAAGAAATTAATCCCCAGAGTATTTAAGTTAGATGTCAAGGTCCCGTATGAATCTGTCTAAAATGTCTGAGGAAAAAATCCCAGGCAGGAGGAACCTGTAGTCACGCATCTAATTAACCTTAAATTGTCTATGTAACTGCTTTGCAGTTCGATAGTTTCTTGATTTTTATTATTTGTCTAATTAGCGTGGTTTAAGTGGCTTTGATGTCAGATTTTATAATATCAGTTTGCTTACACAATTTCAGAACACTCTGGGGAGTTCAAATATTATTGCCATGCTCAAGTGCTACATATCTCAGCGTTATTTGCTTGATTTTCTCTTCAGAAAAACGTGCTTTAACCACTTTTTCCCACTAGGGTGTATAAGTAGTCTATGAAATGCCACAATGATGATAAAAGCCTTTCTATTAATTGTGCATAAATTATCAACCCAGCCATCAACTTGAATTAATCATTTTTCTACCCAATAAACCTGCAGATTGACAGACTTGCTATTCTGAAACAAAGGGGATAGTGAAAGAAACCCCTCAAAATACTTTAATTTAGGGCAAGCTAACAAATATGCACATATTTAGAGATCAGGTTATATAGACACACAAATATAATTTGTTACTGAAATCTATAGATGTAGTTAATTGAGTGTCTTTAATGAGATGGTTAATATTTAAAATAATCAATTAGATGTGCAAATCTTACTCCCTACATCTGATCTTTTTCTTTTATTTTTGAATACTGATTTTATTTCCAAATGAAGAGTAAGCCTGCTTTCAATAATAAAATTTGCATTTTTATATGTTAGTGTTCTTTTCATATTCCATGAAATTTTTAAATCACTGGAAATTAAAATGAATACAATTTAATAACTAATTCATGTGAAGCAGTATAGCTATCACTAATATTGATTAAATTATGATTATAGTTTTCCTTAGCCTCCCTGATCTCTTGCTTTATTTGCTTTATCTCTTTCTTTTTGGCTTTAAGATGGAGTTAGCATTTTGGCCTCTCTCTCTCTCTCTCTCTCTCTCTCTCTCTCTCTCTCCCCTTCCCCCTACCCTCCCTCTCCTTGTCTCAGGGTTTTGAAGATCTAGTGCTTAGCACAATCCTCAATTTGTCACTAATAGTCAAATGTTCGATGGCAATTTCTTTATGTATGATGGGGAATGAAACCATACTATCTGATATACAGAAAAGGAACCAAAGGTACTGGGTTCTATTGCCTACTCTATCTCTGATTCACTGTTTAGCCTTGGACATATCATGCTTCTTATTCTCTCAATGTCTTATTCTTTCCATCTGGGAAACAAAAATAATTATATTTGTAGGCAGGTAAAAGGAAAAATATGTCATAAATTAATTTGGATAGAAATTATTTATAAAATTCAAGGATTATTCTGACATATAATTCATCCAACATTTATTGAACATCTATGTTCTAAGAATTGTGCTGGGCACCAGAGATACGAAGATAAGTTGATATTACATTGGCACTCATTATTTGACAATAAGTAGAAGAGAAAACTGGACTCAAATGTGTTTGAAATAGTATCTGGAATCTCATTATAAATCAAAGTGAGTTATATTATAAGGGTAGTTTATCTATTAATAATCTTAAGAGAGACAGCAGATAAATAATTATAAATCCATTTGGGTAGATAGGTTTCTTGTTTGCCACTCTTTATTCCCTATTGTGGAAGAATTACACATTGTGACTTTGTAGTGTCTACCTTTAAAGTTGACAGAGTGCACACCTCTCATCCCTTGACTGGCTTTGGCAAGGTGATTTGATTTACTCGATGGAATGCAGCCAGAGAGTCACCGTGCCAGGTCTGAGTTGATCCTCGAAGAGTCCTGGGAGGTTTCCGTCAGGCTGTTTGGATTTACTGCACTTTGCCAGGAAAAGACCATGCCCAAGTAACTGTCTCTCCTTAGCCTGTGCCAAGAACAAAGAAACCTGGGCCAGACTGAACTCTACCCAGAGGCCGGATTACAGTGCAACCCAGCTGATCCCGGTCTAGACCAGCTGAACCTCAGGCACATCTAGGGGCATGAAATAAATGTTGTTGATATAAGCCTTAAAGACTTGGGGACCATTTGTTATATAACATCATCACAATTAAACAAAAGCACTTTTTGTAAGATGAAATGAAATTTTTTACTGAGGAAGTGGTCATCCACTAAATGATAAAGCTAACAGATGAAAGATAGATAAGAAAGTCCGCGACCCTTTAATACAGTTCCTCATGTTGTGGTGACCCCCAACCGTAAAATTATTTTCATTGCTACTTCATAACTG
The DNA here is from genome assembly GCF_000327345.1 of Myotis davidii. Classification (NCBI taxonomy): domain Eukaryota; kingdom Metazoa; phylum Chordata; class Mammalia; order Chiroptera; family Vespertilionidae; genus Myotis; species Myotis davidii. The sequence continues at coordinate 2,692,339 of NW_006287255.1, read as the reverse complement.
TAATTTTGCTACTGCTATGAATCGTAATGTAAAGACAGTGGGGCCTTGACTTATGAGTTTAATTCGTTCCAAGACCATTCCGAGACCAAGCGCGTTAAGGAGCTCGTTAATGAGCTCCTTAACTCAAATTACTCTATCAACTCAATGCAAAAAATCGGCCGAGAGACAGCTGGTATCTCAAAAAACTCGTTAGTCGGGACACTCCTAAGTCAAAGCCCCACTATAGTGCGCCTGTGGGGAAGGTGCTTCAGGCATATGAATGCAACGCGATTACAGTAACCAGTCATTAGTGAACGATGTAGTTCGTTATTAATAATTATGTATAACAGGATATTGTAAAAATTAAGTTATAAAATTTTTATTAAAGCGTTTCTTACATACCACTATATTGGCTGGGCGGGAAAAGTGTTCGTTGTGGGCTGCATGTGGCCTGCAGGCCACGAGTTTGATATGCTTGATTTACGTGACTTCACAGATTTCTTGCTGAACACGAGAAAACAGCATAACTTCAATGGGGAGACCAAGCTCTCACTACCTTAACCCAGCCCACCACTACCTATGGTGCAACCAGAAGCCGTGATGCATCGCATCGGGTAACATAAACTTGCCAACATGACCTATGAGGAGTTTTTGCCAAAGTGATTAACTTGAATTTAGCAAACCCCTTGATTTAACTTTCTCCTTGCACGCAGTACAAAGTATAGAGGTAGAAGTTAAACAATATCACAAGTTAACATAAAAAAACAAAACACATTATAATATGCAGTACTCTATAGGACAATTGACTGATCTCTTCAACAGCCAACATTGCAAAAGAATGTGAGAAGGAGGCAGAAAAAATATAGCAATCGAATGCAGTTTGTGGTTTTAAGTCTTATCTTGGTTTGGAAACCCCAGCTGTAAAAGACATCTAAAGACAAGTGAGGACATTAAATATGGACTGGCTATGAGATTTTATTCAGAAATTATTAACTTTGTTTAGTTTACTAATGATATTCTAGTTAGTTATAAAATTGTCTAAAATTTTATAAATGTATACTGAGTTATTTGGAGTTTATAGCTCATATGTGAATAATTAACTTGAATTACTTTAAAAATAGATATTAAGATTATGGCAAAATTTTGATGCCAATTAAATTTGAGGGAAAAAGATACAGCATGTTTATGATTCTATTTTTTTAAATTTCTATATGTTTGAATTTTTTCAATAAAAAAAGACCAGTGACAATATCTAAGGTAAAATCATTCAGGATGTTACTTACTATTCAGTCTGGTCCTAAATTTAGTGCTGTTTCTAGTGCCGTTCGATTTATTTTATCTGGGTAAAGCCCATAGCCAGAAGAGGTCAGTAAGCCACATGAAAATGAGTATCAAGTTTCATACTTGTTTTCACTGAGCCTACGCATTCAGTGTATATCGACATAAATACATGTTAGCCATTCCATTAAAGGTGATATGAATTCATTATTAGTTATTATATTAGGGCTGTATATTGCCCCCTTTGTCCTTGTCAGTGGAAGCATAGGCAGAGGTTGTGTGGCTTCTCCATCTTGGAATTAGCTGAAGAAGTCAGCCTGGGCAATGTCTATTTGAAACACTAATGACGACAGTCAACCAGCTGGTTAGAGCTATTTTTTAAAAAATATATTTTATTGATTTTTTTACAGAGAGAAAGGGAGAGAGATAGAGAGTTAGAAACATCGATGAGAGAGAAACATCGATCAGCTGCCTCCTGCACATCTTCCACTGGGGATGTGCCCGCAACCCAGGTACATGCCCTTGACCGGAATTGAACCCGGGACCCCTCAGTCCGCAGGCCGATGCTCTATCCACTGAGCCAAACCGGTTTCGGCATGGTTAGAGCCATTTAGGTATCAGCCAGCACAGCTGCCTGAGCCTGCTCTATGTGTCTGATGATACAGAGCAAGGGAACTGACTGCGTGTTTAAGTGCCTAATGGATCTACACAATTTATTTCTCTGGGTCTCTACCATAGACTAAACATGTTTTAAAAAGAGGACAATGATGAAGTGAATAGAAATCAGGATACTTGCAGAGTTGGTTTCTCTAATAATAAGCTGGCCACATTAATAGCAGCAGATTAGTTGTACCACCTTTTTAAAATCATTTAAGTATCATACTTGCCATGCAATTGGCAAGATACTGAATTGATGGACAGGTATTGCCAACTCTTCAAATATAAATTTTTGGAAAGAAATTCATGCCAAGCCCATGTTGCTCAGTAGTTGAGTGTTGACCAATGAACCAAGAGGTCGTGGTTTAATTGCAGTCAGGGAACATATTCAGTTTTCAGGTTTTATCCCCAGTCGGAGCGTGAAGGAGGCAGCCAATCAAGGATATTTCTCTCTCATTTTTGTTTCTATTTCTCTACCCATCTCCCATCCTTTCTCTGTAAAAATCAGTAAAAACATATTTTAAAAAAATACCTCTCTTTTTTTTTTTTTTAAAAAAAGCCTAATTTCCATATAGCAATTAACCACAAATATTCAACAAGTAATGTGACCTACACAGGTTTCTTTCTTAGTCCTTTTAGCAACACAAAGCTCAAAAAACTGAGGCTTTCTTGAAAAAGAATAAAAGCGGTAGTACTATCATACAGATAAAATCTCTTTCAAAATATTAATATTGAAAATGATACAATCATTCATTTTGAACTAGTACTTCTCAGGAAACACACTAGACATTTTTGGCATATTACTCATAATTTTCTCTTCAAAACCTTGCCAGATCAATGAACTATTTCCTGTTTCTTTCTTCTTCTTCTTCTTTTTTTTTATTGATGAGAAAACTGAAGTATAATGGAAAATAAATTCTGAAAGATCATTAGTTAATACAAAGCTGAGTCAGAATTTGAACTCAGGTGTCCTTGACTCTAAACCATACATTTACACCACTGCTCCAGATAGTATATTTTTAAACAAAAAATATTAAAGGTAATGAAGCAGGGGGAGTTTGACCAAAAGCCTTGCATGTTTGTAGTATTATTATTTTAAATAACAGTAGTCTGATGGGGATTAAATAATGAAAAAATAAAAATCAGTAAGTTGTTTCCTTGTGCACTAAGGGTTTATATGCAGACTAAAAGTTTCATTTTTGTGTTTGTGTCATTAGATAAATTTAGCACCAAAGAAATATTATCAACATAAAATAAAGTATATATTAAATTAAAACCCCCAAGAATTCAAACCAACAATTACATTCTGTATAATAAAACCAAGAGAGAAAGCTGGTTTTAGGGGTCATTGTTTTTGTTTGTTTTGTTTTGTTTTGTTTTGTTTTGTTTTGTTTTGGGGGGAGCATCATTGTTGTCTGGATAAAAACCAAAAATTATACATCACTGCTAATGTACAGATTCAGTCTTGAGAGTTCAAGATTGGGCATTATCAGGAATCATACTGGTAGAGACTGAATAGAAAGAAGATGTAACAAGGAGGTAATGGATCAGCACACTGGAAAGGAAGGGCTGTTTGGAGTGTTGGCAGGGGTTTAGTCCTTGGCAATAAACTGGCTGAATGACTTAGACCTGTAGTTAGGAATAAGACAAGGTTTTTATGGTGCGTGAACAATATGGGTTATCCTGAATAAATATAGGAAGGATTGCAGAACATATGTTTATCCACATATATAATGAGGGCAAATTTTAATAAAAATGGAAGAAAGTTTAGAGACAGTTAAAAATAAGCAAGTATAGTTAACAATAGCATAGGATCATTTAACACAAAGACAAATGAGTTTTAAGAAATAAAAAAAATTATAATTTCAAAATACCCATGTGAGAATGTGACCATCAGAATGTCCTCAACAAATTTCCAAACATCAAAATATTTGAAATTTTTGCTTCACCCCTTGAAAATAGGAATTCTACCTTATGTCTTCCAACTCCAACCTGCTTCCCTGAGTAAACTGATCTTTCAAAGAGTTGCGTTCATCAAGTTACACCTGAGATTAAAAAAAATGACAGTAGCTTCTCTTTAACACATCAGGTCTCTGCCTGCCAAAAATGAATTTGTTCCAACACACTTGTCAATGTGTGATTCTTTTACAATCCTTGCCAGCACACACACACACACAGACACACACACAAACACACACCAAAACAAAAAACCTTGCCAGTATGCCCTGCATGGGCTCAGATTAAGTATTTGGTGGGCTACTTCTATAAATACCATCTTCATCACTACATCAGCACCAGCAACAACTTCATTTCTTTTGCTACTCTACCACTTGCCATGTAACTTACTTTTTCTATTTGAACTAGCTTCACTCTGTCTTTTTCTGCTTTAGCTAAAAACAAAACCCTCATAAAAATGAACCCCAGTTGGGGCTGTTCATCAATTACTTTAAAGAGGTCCTAAATATCTCAATGTATGCTCAAGTAGGGACTCCTACAATATCCTAATTGATTCAATTCACTTGTTGATATATTCATCTTTTCCTATTAGACTATGATATTTCAAGGACATAAATTATGTTTTGCTAATTTTTCTTCCTCATACACACACAAAATTTAAAACAGCAGGTAGAAAATATAACCTCTGACCTCAAAGTTTTGTCATCATCATGGAGGAGAAACATTTAAACACAGAAAACTGATTGTGCACCAATGAGCAAGGCTTATGTTTAGGTGTATAAGTGCTCAGGGGGTGTATGAGCAACCAACCTTCAGGGACACTGGAAAATCAGTTACAATATGAAATAAGGAAGAAACTTCAGGCAAGAAAAATAAAAGAGGATAAGTGGGCTTGGGTATGTCATTTTCAGGGAATAAAAAGTGTACGTTTGTCTAAAATGAAACCTCTAATTTGGCATATGCTGAGAAACAGAGGTGAGGATGATGCTTTGAGGCTTCCTTATTTGAAATTATCATTTTTCTTATTCAGAAAATTAACTGATTATAATAGACTGACAGTCTGATGGTTTAATTGAAGTTCAACAATGAAATTTAACAGTTAATTCGGGGTGCGAAAACTATTATAGAGTAGTATAAAAATCCTGTCTATGCAGCCATTTTTGTCCCCCACCATAATACCTGGAAACTCCCTTTCCAACTGACAAAGCAAAAGTATTTACACTACAAAACCATTTATATATTTGGTGTTATGTCTGTGTGTTAAAAGAGTATACTCAGAGCCCTAACTGGTTTGGCTCAGTGGATGGAGCGTCGGCCTGCGGACAGAGGGGTGCCAGGTTCGATTCCGGTCAAGGGCATGTACCTTGGTTGCGGGCTCGATCCCCAGTGGGGGGATATAACCTCTGACCTCAAAGTTTTGTCATCATCATGGAGGAGAAACATTTAAACACAGAAAACTGATTGTGCACCAATGAGCAAGGCTTATGTTTAGGTGTATAAGTGCTCAGGGGGTGTATGAGCAACCAACCTTCAGGGACACTGGAAAATCAGTTACAATATGAAATAAGGAAGAAACTTCAGGCAAGAAAAATAAAAAAGCACAAGTGGGCTTGGGTATGTCATTTTCAGGGAATAAAAAGTGTGCGTTTGTCTAAAATGAAGCCTCTAATTTGGCATATGCAGAGAAACAGAGGTGAGGATGATGCTTTGAAATTATCATTTTCTTATTCAGAAAATTAACTTAACTGATTATAATAGACTGACAGGATGATGGTTTAATTGAAGTTAAACAATGAAATTTAACAGTTAATTCAGAGTGAGAAAACTATTAGAGTAGTATAAAAATCCTGTCTGTGCAGCCATTTTTGTCCCCCACCATAATACCTGGAAACTCCCTTTCCAACTGACAAAGCAAAAGTATTTACACTACAAAACCATTTATATATTTGGTTTTATGTCTGTGTGTTAAAAGAGTATACTCAGAAAGTTTTGGAGGAAAGTTCTAGGCCAATTAGTGGGCAAATTGAAAATTTTAGATTGTGTCTCTGCTCCTGCCACCCACTGCAGCTAAGCAAATATTCAGTACCTGGGTGACGTGAATGATTTCCTCACTCATCTCTCTCTATGTCCATGTGTATATCTTAGAAACTTTGTTTTTGGCAGTAACTACATGATGTTTATCAAACATGGTGGAACTGATAAAATAATAATATGATATCTCTGTAAGGAGAGTATCAGCAACCGAATCTTATTTTTCAATTTCAAGTCATTATCAAGATCCCAAGAAAAGCTGATCCAAAATGTGGAGAAGGGAAGAAACAGTGTGGGGTCCTAAAAACACCCAAGCAACCTGGTCCCAACCACTGTCTGATTCTGAGCTCCACTGAAAATGAAACTAAGGAAAGTAGGGTTGAAAATGAAACAAGAATTAGCATTGCACTCACCCAGCTGGCTATTAGGCAAATGCTGACTGCCTATAGTGTTCCCTTTTCCCAGGGGGAAGGAGACAGCTCTAATACTTAGGTGTTGAACCTCTGACTCAAACCTACTAGCAATTCCATTTATGCCTCTACATTCCCCAAATAACATAATAGAAAATCTTACCTTTGCTAATGTTTATTGCTTTCCCAACTGTGTGAGGAGAAACACTTCACCTGACTGTGCTATTTAACTCACATTCCTATATAGGCCCCTCACTACAAATTCCATAAGGTTTAAAAAGATCCTGCAATTTGCCTAAATTCACACAGATTCTCAATGATGGATATAGGGCTCAAATTTAGGTTTGTCTTCAAATTCTAGCCTCTTTATATATATTTTACCTACTAATTAATCATTACCTTAAGTATCCATATTGAATACTAATGTTTTCTTTTTTGTGTGTGTTTTTTTTTTGTTCAAATATTTTTTTCCCCAAATGCAAGTAATCGTAGTGCATATGACAAAATCCACTTAGTCATGAATATTAAAGGGATCTTCAAAAGACATTCGGGTCATCCTTATGGTTTCTGCAGAGTGACACTAACCCTCTCTTTCTGTAATTCCTAAATTTTACTTCATTTCCTAAGTAAAAAGGGAAATGCATAGAAGCTCTTTCATTATATAGGCATAGCTTTCCTCACTTATTTAAGTACTAGAGGCCCAGTGCACAAAAATTTGTGTATTCAGGGGGGACCCTCAGCCCAGCCTGTGCCCTCTCATAATCTGGGACCCCTTGGCGGATGTCCACCTGCTGGCTTAGGCCTGCTCCCCAGGCGATTGGGCCTAAGATGGCAGTCAGACATCCCTCTGGAAGCCCGGGAGCCCTCAGGGGATGTCCGCCTGCCACAGTCGGACATCCTTACTGCTGCCAAGGAGGTGAGAGAGGCTCCTGCCCC
>NW_006287255.1:2682138-2684906 GCF_000327345.1 Myotis davidii | reverse complement strand
CTTAAAAGTGTATTTTTGAACTGTATATCCAGTAGTTTGCTTTCCTCCATTTATGTCATTTGTGACCTGTTTCTTTGTCTCGGCATTTTGTATGCTTCTCTGTGTCAACTTTTTTTCCCCCTGGGATTTATTTATCTTCTATAATTGAAACTTTGTAGCCTTGAGCGGAGCCCAGGGCTGGCCAAGGCAGGGGAGAATCTTGGCTTCCTCCATCACCGGAGGCAACTAAAGCCTCCTGTTAGATTCAGGTCCGTGGCCGCCACCATCTTAGTTGGGTTAATTTGCATACTCACTCCTGATTGGCTCATGGGGATGGCTTGTGGGTGTATTGGAGTGATGGTTAATTTGCATCTTTCTCTTTTAATACTGTAGATTTATTCACCCCTCTGCTTGTGTATTCTTCCATACATGTAACTCAATATTTTCAAAATGTGATTTGATGCCATGGTTTATCCAGAGATGCTGTATCTCTCTTACTCTGCACTGAGTGAGTGACTAGTCCTAGGCTGGATGCTGGGGCAGGACACAAAGAAATTATCGTAACCCCTCAAAAAGCTTGAAAATTAGTTGATAAGACAAAGCATGTACGCATCCATCTTATGAAGGCTGTCCTGGCTGTGTATAATTAAGTGCTAAATCGTGTAATGAATTCCAATACCAACAGGATTTAGCAGCTGCAGGTGAAAAGAACAGGAGTGGGGGATGATTTCCTGTATGAGAAGGACCTGTCCTTGGTCCTGAAGAAAACGACCTTAGGCTGAGTGCCTACTATTTGGCAAGCAATGTGGTGTGTGCATTCAAACTTAATAAGTAGGCATTATTGCCTTTCACATTTTACAGAGAAGGAAACTGAGGTCCAAAAGGAATTGAAATGGATGTGGTCCACAAGTAATCTGAATCTACATAGCTTTTACATTACTTTTCAATTGTCTAAATAATTGCTATATCTTGTGTAGATTATATTTACTATTCGTTTCCCAGACACATTGCTTTGTTTTAGTGGCAGCTCTTCCATTTTCCCTTGGGAGACCACCCCACTCCCACTCTGAATATGTGTCCTTCAGGTAGTGTTGACATCTTTCCATCAATTCTAGAGTTGGGCATGTGACCTGGGTCTGGACAATCAGCAAAATTAGTTTCACAGATCACTGGAATTTATTCAGATGGTATAACTTACCAGGCATGTGTATTGGGATTAAAAGGTCTTTTTCTCTTATGGATTTAAGTTCTGAAGATAAAAGTTCATGGTTTTCAGTTGCTATAGTGTTACAAAGTGAGAGGGTGTTTAAGAAGAATACTATTAGAAAAAATAGCAAGGATCAAATGACAGGAACAGAAAGATTTTGGCACCAGAATTTGCTTGTCTGGGCATGTGTGAATCAACTTTTATTTTTTGTCTCAGCCAGTAGGCTTTGAAATTCTGCCATATAAAACAAATAAACCCAGTTACGTGCTACAAACATTGCTGATAATTTTGTGGTGAAAGGGTGATACAAGGTTAGAATGAGAAGAGTGGCATTGTTTAATGAAGGCATTCACAATGTAAGGCTAAAATGAAATAGAGGTCTTATGTAGGAGATAGGTGTCGAAACCTCTTTCATTAACTCACAGGAAAGGAGAATTTGACTGACCTAGGTTGATGGCATTTTGACATTTAAAGCAACACAGCAAAAGTGCACTGAATGTTAAAAAGCACTGTAGAAATAATTTTCATCATATATCTGTTATAAAAAGAAAGACAATTGAACTACTCACACTATCACAAATAGAAAAAGTTCTTGTGAAATGTACCTATAGAAACACACCCAATATTTTATGCATATTAAAACAGTCTTCAAAATGATGTAATTGCCAATAGTGCCATAGTTCATTTAAAAGTCAAATACATTTAAAAAATAAAATGGGTGAATTAGAAAACACATTATTTGTTCAAATTTTATTCTGAGGTCAACCAACATGCACTCCTGGTTCCTTGCAATTTGAGATATTTTTTTATAAAACTGATTTTCAAATAAAATTTTTGGAAACATCAAGGCTGGTCAAAATCCTTCATGACCTTATTCAACCAAAAAGTGACAGCAATTATGTTATTTTAAAAGCCCCAGAACAGCAAAAATAGCCAAGAAAATCATTCAGACACAGAGCCTCATGGCACAAATAATTACTTCTGTTTTCTTTTGAGAAAAGTCAAAATATAAATCTATTCCAACAGATGGATCTAAATCACTACAGTTAGTTTAATCCAAACTTTCTTGTTGTATTATCTAAAAATTGAGAACTAGCTTTGCTCTAAATTAAATTATTCAAGTTAGTAATTAAAACTTCCAAAACAATCCAATTCAACAAATAGTCACTGAGCAATTACGATGTGCCTTGTACTGTTTAGTATTTAAAATACAAACACAAAACTGATTCAATCGATCAAGGAAGGGCCTCAGTTTCCATATCTGTCAGATTAGGAGCCCAGTACGCTATTTGAAATCACGTGGCGCAACCCACCCTTCAGTTCAGCTCTGCTTCACTCCTCAGGCCCTGCAGCAGCTGCAGCCGCTGCTGGTCCAGCCCTGCCTCCCTCTCTTGCCCTTGAAGCAGCCACAGCCACTGCTGATCAGGCCCTCTTCCAGCACAGACACACAGAGGCCCCTGCCGCCCCGCCCCCAATGCTGCAGGCGCAACCTCCTCCTATCCAGCCGAACTGTTATGGCATCCTGGTTAATTAGCATATTTCATATATATATATATAGACTAGGGGCCCTGTGCATGAAATT
>NW_006287255.1:2675061-2681941 GCF_000327345.1 Myotis davidii | reverse complement strand
GCCCCCTCTCACTGGGAGCCCTCAAGGATGTCCTACTGACGGCTTAGGCCTGCTCCCTGCTCCCCTTGGGGAGTGGGCCTAAGCCACAGTCTGGCCTCCCTTTGTGGTAGGCAACCGGGCTGATCAGTGGAAGGCACCAGCCCTATCACCCCACTGCTACAGCCACTGCCAGCCACTGCAGCCACCAAGGTTTTTTCATCAACATGAACTCCAGTCCCTTCACCATGAAAAAATGACAACTTTCTTTAGGCATTTTCAAGATGTGTCTTTCATAAGATATGATATTTCTTTATTATTATTTTTATCATCACCTGAGGATATGTTTGCATTGATTTTTAGAGAATGTGGAGGAGAAAGGGAAAGACAGAGAGAAACATCAGAGTGAGAGGAACACTTTGATTGGTTTCCTCCTGCATGAGCCCTGACCTGGGCCCTGGCCAGGGAGGAGCCTGCAACTTAGGTACATGCCCTTGGTCAGAATTGAACCCAGACCCAGCAGTGGGCAGGCCGAGGCATTATCCACTGAGCAAAACCAGCTAGGGCAGGATATGACATTTCTTAACCCTCCAGCAGCGGATCTTCCTTTTTTTCTCCAGGAATGAGGTGGAAAAACCCTAGAACACCTATTTGGATTCTTATAAAAATTACCCACTGAGCCAAACCAGCTAGGGCAGGATATGACATTTCTTAACCCTCCAGCAGCAGACCTTCCTTTTTTTCTCCAGGAGTGTAGTTAAAAACCCTACATCACCTTTTTGGACTCTCATTACCCAAGTTACTAAGAATATTACCAGTGGCATACAGGGAGCTTAGCCAGTCAGCGGTCAGAAAAAGTGTTTCCTCTGTAGTTCACACCGATCACCGACTCAGCCCCAGCCCAGGCCTGACACCTCGAGCAGAAGCGTTGACCCCCATCACCCTCTGATTGCTGGCTCTACCCCCCACCCAGGCCTGATGCCTCTGGCCCAGGTGTCAGGCCTGGGCAGGGGACTCCCAGACCCCTCTGATTGCCAGCTCTGCCCCTTGCCCAGGCCTGACACCTCGGCCAGAGGCATTGACCCCCAGCTCCCTGCAATCGCCTGCCCCGCTCCTGCTCTCCACCATTGCCGGCTCCACCCCTGCCCAGGCCTAATGCCTCTGGCTGAAGCATTAGGACTGGGCAGGGGACCCCCCAGCTTCTGCTATTGCAGGCTCCGATCCTGCTCCCCACAATTCCCAGCTCTGCTCCTGCCCAGGCCTAACACCTCTGGCCAAGGCATTAGGCCTGGGCAGAGGGCCCCTCGGCTCTGATCGCAGGCTTGGCCCTTCCCAGGAGCCCCCTGGCTCAGGCCCTTCCTAGGCTGCTCGGGGTCCACACAGGGCCTACCTCAGAGTGACCTAGGTGCCAATGGTGTTCCCGGGACCCAGGCTGCTGGGTGCCTACATATGCAAATTAACTGCCATCTTTGTTGGGTTAATTTGCATACTCATCTGATTGGCTGGTGGGCATAGTGGAGGGATGGTCAATTTGCATGTTTGTCTATTATTAGATAAGGTAAGGATGGTAATGGTAATGTTGGGATGAGTCCATTACTTTAATATAGATAAAAGACTTTATTTTTATTTATTTTTTTTACATTTTTATTGATTTCAGAGAGAGAGGGAGAGAGATAAAAACATCAATGATGAGAAAGAATCATTGATCTGTTGTTTTCTGCATGCCCCCTACTAGGTATTGAGCCCTCAACCTGGGCATGTGCTCTAACCAGGAATTGAACCGTGACCTTCTGATTTATAGGTCAATGTTCAACCACTGAGCCATGCTAGCCAGGTTAGATAAAACACTTTTAACAATAATTGGTGCTTAATAAATATTCTTTAAATTATAGTTATTATTACACTATAATTGTGAATATTTATTTTGTGATTGTACCTATTCACAGAACTATGGGAACATTGAATAGGGAATGGCTAGCATTCTTTGGGAACTAGAGAAGTCTTCACATAGAAAAGACAAATTTAACTATATCATTAGGATAAATAGATGTTCACTAAATGAAAAAATGTAGATAAGCTTTGTAAGGAAAGATTGATGGGTCAAAATTTGGGGCCATCAGAGAGCTTTATGTATTTGGGAATAATCAGGAGGCACAGTAGGTCTGAAAGGGTGCTTAAATTGCATCCTCTGGGACATAGGCAATAACTGAATTATTTTGCCTTCTAGTGGTATAATATGGTTTAGTTCAGTGATGGTGAACCTTTTGAGCTCAGTGTGTCAGCATTTTGAAAAACCCTAACTTAACTCTGGTGCCATGTCACATATAGGAATTTTTTGATATTTGCAACCATAGTAAAACAAAGATTTATATTTTTGATATTTATTTTATATATTTAAATGCCATTTAACAAAGAAAAATCAACCAAAAAAATGAATTCGCGTGTCACCTCTGACACGCATGTCATAGGTTCACCATCACTGGTTTAGTTTCTGAATTGCTCCTGAATTATCTTATGAATATTAAACTATTGAAGTAGAATGGTATTGATTTTGGTTCCAAGCCCCATTTGCCATTTAGTGATTTCTCCTTTTGCAATTGTCAATAATAATTCTTAACTCAGAGGGTTTTAACGTAAAATAGACACCCACACATGTTATGTATTATATGACGATTTCCTATACATATGGTGATGAGTAAATACTATGTATGTGCTATGAAAGCGTTATACAATATGGTTACTAATATGTTGATGTTCATTCTAAAAGTTTTTGTATTAATTAATAAACATTAGGCTAGTTGAACTCTTTAATGAAAGAAAATCTCTAGCATAACAAAAATAGAATAGCAGAACAGCAGTATATGGCCTTTCATCACCCATCTCAATAGCTGCCAACTCATGCCAATTTTGTTTCATCCAGACTCCCACTTGCTCCTGTTACTCCCTGGATTAGTTTGAAGTAAATTTTAAAGAAATATAATTTCATCTGTAAATAATTAAACATGTTCCAAGATATAGGGACTCCTTTTGGAAGAAAAGAGCCCCAATGCCATCATCACACCTTAAAAAAAGTTAATAATCTATACTAATAAAAGGATAATATGCTAATTAGGGCAAATGTCTTCCAGATGTCCATCCAGACAAAGCCACAGTGGCTGTGAGGCCTGGGGCTTATGGCAGCCGTTGACTCATGGCAGCTGTGGGCTCAGGCAGCATGGGCTCAGGCAGTTGCGAGGTGCGGGGCTCAGGCAGCCATGAGCCCCAGCAGCTACGAGGCCCAGGCTAAGGCTCAGGCCTTGCAGCTGCCATGGCAGGCAGTGGCAGCAACAGTGGGGTAATGGGGGCGGCGCCTTCCCCTGATCAGTTGGTTGCCTCCCGCAGAGGGAAGCCAGACTGCGGCTTAGGCCCACTCCCTATGGGCCTGGGCAGGGGACCCCCAGTTCCCCTATGGGGAGCCGGCCTAAGCCAGCAGTTGAACGTATCCTGAGGGCTCCTGGACTGTGAGAGGGGGCAGGCCAGGCTGAGAGACCTCCTCTAGTGCACAAATTTTTGTGCACCGGGCCTCTAGTAATTCTATAATATTTTCAAATATTCAATTTTTCCTTGCCATTAGGTTCAATCTGTTTCTTTGAATTGGGATTAAAATAAGGATCATATTGTAGTTATTTGTTTATTTCTAAAGTGTTTCTTGATCTACTCATTTCTTTGCAATTGTTATTTTGTTGTATGGATGAAGACAGGAGGCTGTGTGTCCTGTAGTTGCAACCATGTGGCTTTTGCCTACTGTATCTTTGAGGTATCTTTAACAGGCTCTTCTGGCCCTAATATTTTCTAACAGTTGTTGGTTAGATCTAGAGGCTGGATCAGAGTTAGATATATCTTTTTAGGCAAGATTCCTTCATTGTCAGTGTTACGTAAGTTTGTACAAGGAGGTACATTAAGTTTTGTCTTTCATTGTGTGATATCAGTCAATGATAACCATTATTTAAGATTTGCAAAATAGCAATAATCTAATTCTATCATTCCTTTTTCATTTAAACTGGGATACTTTTATAAAGAGAAATCTCTCATATCAACCGTTTGTTTACCCTGAAACACAATAGCATAAATACTTGATGCTTTTTCTTTATTTACCAGCTTTCAAAATCATGAGTTTATACCTTAATGAAGAGATAATCAATGGGATTTTAAAAAATATTATTAAGAACTAATGTATTCAGAAACATTTGATGTGTTTCAAATCATTGCACTTGCTAACCTTACTGAAGTTCAGATTTTCTATCTCTGGGCAGTGGAAGTTAATTCAAGTAGACACTTGAATACTTTTGAGAGCTTTCTTTTGATATATAAGATATTCCATGCTCATCTTGTATTTCCTGCTGCATACCTGAAGTTTGCCAGTTCTCCAAAAATTCCTTGTTTCTTTCAGTAAAAATAAAAATTTTCTATAAACTAAAATCTAGGAATTAAAAATACATATTGCCATTGGGTTGGTCATTATTATAGGTCTTTTAATTGACAAAACAAAGGAGATTAAAAAATAAAATAAAAATATTGTGAATTTATACTAATAATGCTGATTCAAATTCAAAGTTACAGAATTTTTAAAACTATGTTTTATTGATTTTTTAGAGACAGAGGAAGGGAGAATGAGAGAGAGAAACATTAATGAGAGAGATTATCAATCGGCTGCCTCTTGCATGCCCCTTACTGGGAATTGAGCCCACAACCTGAGCATGTGCCCTGACCAGGAATTAAACTGACCACCTCTTGGTTCATGAGTCCTCTATTTGTCTTACTCTCATGCTGAAAATCCTAGATCTCAAAAACATAAATGTAATTACTCATTAACTTTAATCCACACTGCATATAACATACTCACTATAAACTACCACCAACAATACAATTACCCCAAAATAGTATATGACTTATTATTTTCAAAATTCGTTTTGTATTTAAGGGGAAACAATGTACATTAAGACCCTTTGGAGTAGTTTTTTTCTCTATTAAGTAACTAGAGGCCCGGTGCAGGAATTCGTGCATGGGTGTGGTCAAATCTATTAACAAGCATATTCAAAATGACAGGGTTTTGAGATCTGAGACATGTTTGAGCTGCCTCCTTTCCCCAGGGGAATTTGAGGCATAGTTGGGGGATTCTTATGTCTTTGAAATTTCTGGTTACTGAACAGACTTAAGGGTCACTCATCTAGAACCAGGTACCATCTGAAAATGAAGGGAGTCGGCTGGCATACATATGGAAAGCAGCAATGGGCAATCTGCTCAGATCTCTATTGCTTAAATAAAAGGTACACTAACTATCAAGTAATATTATGAAAGGTTTGGATATTAAATAAAAATATCAGCCACAATTTTCTTCTGTCCTTGTGATATTTTACATATTTGTTTTAGAGAGTTGACATTAACAGATTGCCTATTACTTGCTATTCTGCATTTTTATGACTTTCTATCATAAATATTTTCTATTGTTGTCACCTTTTCTTCTTCTTATCATTTTAATGGTTGAACTATTCCATCTAGTAGAAGGACCTATTTAACTAGCTGCTGCACCACTATAGAACATTTATGAAGATTCAAATTGTTTACTGCTACAGTCATGGAATGAGCTCAGGATGCTTTTTAAAAATAATCTAAGTATTGTCCTCAGCGATGGCAGCAGTAGCTAGTAGTAGTTTTGATCATGTGGATGCATAATGCTTTATCAGGTCTTGTTCAACAATTAGATGAAAAATTTGCCAATTAGGAAGCAAGGAAGAGCAAAACATTAAATGTTCTTTTTAACCAACTGCCAAGAGAACAGACAGGTTGAAATAGTGTCTGAAACAACTGGCCTAGAGTTGACCCGAAGGACCAAATTAGTCTCTTCTCAGGAAACATTTCCCATGTGTTTTCCTGCTCCGTAGAAAATGTGTTTTCATCATCATTTCCTACTAAAGATCATATTGTATGCTAACTTACCAAAACGCCCCATGCCAGAGAATTGAATTAATCTTCCTACAGATCTAGGTTTTCTTGGAGGTGAAATCTGGCAAATGTGCAGCTAAAATGGTCAGCCACAGGACTGACCCCCGAGGGAGTGCTGTTTGTCATATGTATAATTGCACAACTATCGAGAAGGTGAATAAAGGGCTGGGCTGGGATTTGGGGTGGATGGAAGTAAGAGCACATTCAGAGGAAAATTTGGGGTAGCAGCTAATTGGATAGAAGTTAGGAGGCCCTACATGACACTGGGGACAAGAGTTTTAGTGTTGCAGGCCTTTGAGTGATCAAAACTGGAATCTCCCTAAGTGGTGTCTTTGATTTAAGTCATAATTCAGCATTTGTGCAAACTTAAGTCTCCTAGGTACAGATCTAAGACTTCTTGCAAATAGGATCGGAAACCATATGCAGAGCTGAGATGGAGAATGCCTGTTAGAAAATGGGGTGTGATGGCTTCAGAGAGTTAATTTCCACATAGTTTAGGGTTATATAAAATGGAGTGCTTTCACCATTCCTAGAGATGTTACCCTGGTTGCTTAGACCTTTGATTTTGCAGATCACTAGTAAAGATAACTTTTGGAGATATAAATGTGTGGAGGTGGAGTAGTAAAACTCACTTTTTAAAATTGTAGTCATGTCTATCATTTGAAGTCAGGCATTGTTGGGGTTCTAGAGAGTTATAATGCAAGTCTGTGATAGGTGACACTAATTTTACATTGGGCCTTGAACTAGTTTAAATAAACTATGAGATATGATGAGGACAATATTTTAGATATGGCGAGTACAATTTTTTCTAAATATTAAGATTATTAATATTGGATGTTTTATGCTTCAGATGTTTAATTTCTGCCAGATTAATTTCTTCATTAACCAGAAAAGGTGTCTATATTTTGTACTAGACATTCAT
>NW_006287255.1:2669805-2675046 GCF_000327345.1 Myotis davidii | reverse complement strand
CTGCTGAGATTTAAACAGTAGGACCCTGGTCATATGAGGCATGAAACATCTCTAATTGTGCCATCATTTTATTGGAATATAACTTCATTTAAAATTTTACCAACTTCATTAAGACAGGAAGACCCAGAGAGAAAGAGTAACTCAGCAAAAATAATTAGCTTAGAGTTTTTCATTTGCAAGGTCTTTTGCCAACCTTCATCATTAATCTGGCCTTTAACAACTTCAGCATTTTTACTAACCGCATGACCCTCATCTTGAACTCTCTAATCCAACTGCAATTCTTCCTTGAGCTAACCTGTGCACCATCTCTTCAACCATCTGAGCTGCAGGGGCATCTTAGACAAATAGGATGACAGTGATGTTGAGATGTGTTGAGAGATGCATAAAGTACCACCTTCAACTAACTCTGGAGGTTCAGGGGACCATTCTGTGGAGCCATCGCTTAACATCACATTGTAAAATACATGGGAAAGTTGACCTAAATTCTTACTGTGCATACCTGTTGAAATAGCATTTTTAACAATTAGAGTAAGAAAATAATTACTTAAGTATTTGAAGATATTTATGCAAGGATGTTCATAAAAATATTTTTGTGAATTTTCATAGTAAATTTATTCATATTATCCAAAACCAGAAACAAATTAAAAATTGTATGCAAAATTGGGGAAAAAATTGAATTTTCAAGTTGAGACCAATTTAATAGAATCTTATCTAATAAAGAGGGAATATGCTAATTGACCCTCACACCATTGCAAAGATGATGGCGCCCACAGCCAATGAGGAGGAAATATGCTAATTGACTGCTCCACCCTCAAAGATGGCAGTGTCCACAGCCAATAAGGAGGGAATGTGCTAATTGAGTGCCACACCCTCTAAGATGGTGGTGCCCACAGCCAATAAGGCATAGGCCTGTGGGGAGCGGTCCTAAGCCATAAGATGGACATCCTTAGTGCTGCTGCCGAGACAGGAGAGGCTCCTGCCACCACAGCTGCATTTGCCAGCAGTAAGCCCAGCTTCTGGCTGAGCAGCGCTGCCCCTGTGCTAGTGCACTGCCTTCAGGGGGCAACTCCTGTATTGAGCATCTGCCCCTGGTGGTCAGTGCGTGTCATAGGCATTGGTTCAATTTGCATATTACCCTTTTGGTGTATAGGATTATTATATAGGATTACTCTTGCCTTCTTATGAGGGAGGGAGCCTAACCAGGTGGATTATGTTTCTGGATTTGCAGCAGTGTATAGGTAAAAGTTCATTGCCCTGTGTGTTCTTTTGACCTATAGGAATGGGGGCAGTGGGCAGTTCCAGGAATGAGATGGGGAAGGGTCTTAGTGTTCTGTGAGGTGTGCTCAAGCCCGAGAACCTTATAAAGTTCTATTAGATTTTTCTGCCTCCTGCATGGAGTTGGGGGATTGATACATTTAGTTAATATATAAATTCTTCACTCTACTTGGAGCTCTGTTTTAACTGGAATTCAAGATAAGGATCCCAATTCTCTCAGATGCTTAGACTCACCAGCTGACCTGATCCTTTAACCTGTCTCTGTTACCCCTTCCTTGAATAGACCCGTCATCTAAGAGTGAGAAGAACACTGGTATCTGTATAATTTGCAACATCCTTTAAATTCCTCAACCTCTTTATAAGTATATCAAGCAAACAAAGTTGAGGTCACTTGGGACTTATATTCCTAGCTATCAGCACCTAATTGCTTGACATTTCTTATTTTTCCTTTATTACTTCCTCTTTTCTACCCACCCATTCATTCACTCACACATCCACCCACCCACCTGCCCACCTATTCACCTACCCACTCATTCATCCATCCTTCTAATGCAAACATTTATTCCCAGCTTACTATGTGCCTTAGTACTATGATAGACTATGGAAACTCAAAAATGATAATATGGTTCCTAAATTCTAGGATATTCTAGTGGGAGAGTGGGGAGTAATAGGAATATAAACACTTAAGGACAATTCGACAAAATCAATTTTATACTTAAGATTATTGCATAAGATCTTATTTGCATAAATTGTTTTTCTAATGAAAATGATAAAAATGCATCATTTTCCAAGTCTAAGATTCAATGATTCTATGATCATTTTCTAATAATTATAAGCCAGACTTGGTAATGCTCATCAATCTACTTAACATCTGACACATTAAGTATACCTTACCTCTTCAACAGAGCTGAAATCAGAAAATCATTACCTTTTCAAGCCTAGAAGTCTAATATAAATGATGCACAACTTGCTTAGTACTGCAATAATTCACTCAGTAAAGAAAATGGAAATAAAGAGCTTTTTACAGGTTTTTAAAAAGCAGTCTTCAGGGGCAATACCCTGTTTATAGTCATTTGTGAGGTTTCTAATGATAATAGCTTCATTTAAAATACTACCAATTGTTAACTTGCAGCTATTCTTGAAGTGTTATTTTCATTTTACACAGCTTTTATTGAGATCTAATAATAGTAATATATTTTTAACATTTAAAATGTAAAAACAACCTTGGTGACCACCAATGAGAGTCAACTTTAAAAACTCCCACCCTCAAAGATAATACCAGCATTGAATATAGTCTTTCCTCTAGGCCTCACCACATTCTGCCTGCCCTGCCCCTACCTTCATTTTGGGTAACATTGTGAATGAGGAAGGAGTTAAACTATAGAAAAGGGAAGTATCTCCTCAGACTCTTCATGCCCTAGACCAGTGGTCGGCAGACTCATTAGTCAACAGAGCCAAATATCAACAGTACAACGATTGAAATTTGTTTTGAGAGCCAAGTTTTTTAAACTTAAACTATATAGGTAGGTACATTGTTATTAACTTAATTAGGGTCCTCTTAAGCTGGCCTTTGCTAAAAACATCCTCAATCTGATGGAGGTACATTTGCTGAGGTAGACCCCTTCCAACTCTCCCATCCACACTCGCCTTGTATACTTGTTTCGTCTATCTCCTTTCAGAACACTGACTTCTGCACGAAGTTTCAATCACACTGTATGTGTGCACCCACACATGGTATTTTGTGGAAGAGCCACACTCAAGGGGCCAAAGAGCCGCAGGTGGCTCGCCAGCTTCGGTTTGCCGACCACTGCCCTAGACAAATCAGAGCTAGGGGAGAGGAGATGGTTTTACTTTAAAATAAGTAGGAGGCTTTCGATTACCCCATATGTTGCTGAACTGAAATAAACTCAGGGACTGGAGGGCCTGGAAGAAGTTTAATTCTCTGAGAAGGACCAGAAAACTCACAGAGGCTCTGAGAAAAAGACTAGCAACCTTCTGCCATTTTTTTTCCCTCTCTGTGTCTCTTCCCTATTTCTCTTTTTAATTTTAAATAAATCATATACATCAAAGCAATTAACCTCTAAATACTTACCATGTTGTTTCCTAAGAATAAAGATAATTGCTTCTAGGACCACACTGTTAGGGTCGCCGAACGCACAAGGCTGAAAGTGGTAAGGAAGTATACATTTATTAGATCACCTGGAAACCGAATGGGCTGAGCCCCCAAATGGCGCCAACATTGAGGACAGGGGAGTCAGAGTTTTTAAAGGACTCTAGGTGCGCTTTTTCTGCGCGGGTCCGGATCTTGGGCAAGTACTGAAGGGGAAGTTACTGTAAATAGAATGTAGTCTAAGAGAAATGAAATGTCCATTGTGAAATTATCTAAAGGTCAGTTCCTCAGGGGAGGGGGTATCAATTCGATTGTTTGATCAGATCTAACACACACTACCATTAACAGGACTAAAACTTAATTATCAAGAATTTCATACCATCTCATATCTACTTCACATGCGAAAATCCCAAATGTTGAATTAATGTATTTGTAGCATTTAGTTAGTTAGTTCACCAGTGTCCAATCTGGCTTTACACATTGGTGGTTCTATCTCTTTAGTCTCTTTTGGTCTAAGATATGCCGGAAGCCAATTCCAGCATGACAGCAGGGCTGAATCTGGAGTGGCTGAAGGGCATTTCCCTAACCTGAAAAGGATGCATTAAATTGATTGCTTGCTGTCAGACAGCTCAGGGCATGTTAATCTACATGTTATTGCCTCCTACTGGCCAAACACCTGAACAGCCGTAGGCTAATTCTCCCCATTCTAACAATGGACTCTGTATACAGAAACCCTACCCTTTGAAGTGTATATCTCTGCCTCTCCTCAGGACAAATTGTGTTAATAAAAAGCATGGGGTCCTGAGACGAGATCTTAGTCTCTTTAGCTAGGCGCCTCTGACCCCCAAATGCCTTTCAAAATTATATTTCGTCTCTGGACTCTTACTTAAGTTACACACAGCCCCTTCTCCAGATTGCTGAACCCTTCTAGATGCTAAGAACCCCGGCAAAGATATTTCCTTCATTGATTTTTATGACACTGCATTTTTTAAGAATCTAGGATATTCTTTTTATAGGATGTCTTATAAACTGGATTTTGCTGATTGTTTTATCTTGTTACAGTTCAACAATTCCCTCAATAGCCTATATTTTCTGTAACAGTAAGTAAATTAACTTCAGGTTAAATATTCTCTTTTTTGCAAGTGTAGCTCAGGAGTGATGCTGTGTATTTCTTATTATGTCTCTAGACTGTCTTGCTACTAGAGATTCTAAATTTAATTTCTTGGCTAATATATTGACTACTCCATCATGACATTCCATTTTTTCCCTTAGCAATTAGTAAAAACTATGGGTGAATCCTCTGTTCCTCAATCACTCCCTTTTCTAACATATACATAAGTTTCAAAATTATAACATTATAATTTGACACCTGAATACACTAAAAATGATCACCTCCGAAAGTCTAGTTACTGTCCATTACCATATAATTGACGCCTTCACCCCTTTTTGCCTGCCACCTCCCAATCCCCTTTTCCTCTGATAGCCACTGATCTGTTCCTCTGTGTCTAAGAGTTTGTTTTTGTTTTGTTTTGTTTGTTTAGATCCCACATGTGCGTGAAATCGTTTGGTATTTGTCTTCGTTTTCTGTCTTACTTCACTAAGTATTATACCTTCAAGGTCCATCCATGTTGTCACAAATGGCATGCATTCATTCTTATTTATGACTGAGTAACATTCCACTGTTTATATGCCACACTAGAGGCCCGGTGCACAAAAATTTGTGCACTCGGGGGAAGGGGGAGGTCCCTCAGCCCGGCCTGTGCCCTCTCGCAGTCTGGGACCCCTTGGGAGATAACGACCTGCTGGCTTAGGCCTGCTCCTGGGTGGCAGAGGGCAGGCCCAATCCCTAGGTACAG
>NW_006287255.1:2661269-2669302 GCF_000327345.1 Myotis davidii | reverse complement strand
CCTGCCTTGAGTGTGTCGGGGCGGGGGTGTCCTGCTGGTGTGTCTGGAAAGCCTGGGTGAGGGGTTGATGGCCATTTTCAGGCTGGCCACCCCCCCTTCAGGGTGGGGGTCACCACTGGGATGCCTGGCCAGTCTGGCTGAGGGGCTGAAGGCTGTTTTCAGGCTGGGACTGAAGCTCCCAACCACTCCGTTTTTTTCTTTTTTTTTTCTTTTTTTATTCTAGGCCAGCTTTAGCTCTGAGGCTGAAAACAAGTTTCTGGCCTTTGTTTACCGTCCGTGTTTGATACAATGTTGTGGTCCGGCTTGTTGAAGCCCAGCTGAGTAAAGCAGGTTTCTGGGGGGGTTTTTTTAGCTTCTATATTTGCAACATAGTTACTTAGAGTTGCAGCTGAGAGGCTGGCAAGTCAGGCGGGGAAGGTTGGAGTCCTCCATCACTGAAGCAAGCAAGCCTCCCTGTTCTCATCAGCTGCCAGTTAATTTGCATATCTTGCTGATTAGCCAATGGGAAGGGTAGCGGTCAAATGCCAATTACCATGCTTCTCTTTTATTAGTGTAGATATTCTTTATCAACTCATCAATCAATGGACACATAGGTTGTTTCCATACCTTGGCTTTTTGTAACAATGCTGCAGTGAACATAGGGCTGTATATATCTTTTTGAATTAGTGTTTTGGATTTATTGAGATAACTATTCATAAGTAGAATAGCTGAATCATATGGTAGTTCTATTCTTAATTTTTTGAGGAATCTCCATACTGTTTTTCAATTTACCATCCCACCTACAGTGTATAAGGGTTCCTTTTTCTCCATATCCTTTACAACACTTGTTTAAGTCTTTTGGAAAATAGCCATTTTAACAAGTGTGAGGTGATATCTCATTATAGTTTTGATTTGCATTTTTTGTATATTTTTTCATATTAACCCTTATGGAATGAATGATTTGCCAATATCTTGTCCCATTTGGGGGCAAGGTGGCTTTTCCATTTTTGATGATGGTTTATTTTGCTGTAAAGAAGCATTTGTTTTCATGTCATTCCATATGTGTATTTTTGCTTTTGTTCCTCTTGCTTTTGGAGTCAGAGCCATAAAAACACAAACATCTCTAAGACCAGAATGAAGAAACTTACCACCTATGTTTTCTTCTAGGTGTTTATGGTATCAGGGCATACATTCAAGTCTTTATCCATTTTGAGGTAATTTTTGTATATGGTGTAAGATGGTTAGTTTTAGCATTCGTTAGTGGTATATTTTTAATAAATTACATTATTAAATTTGCAAAATAGTAATTACAAATATATCTTCCTTATGTTTATTAGCCGTGGTGTTTTTTGTTTTTTTGTTGTTGTTGTTTTGTTTTGTTGTATTTTTTTTAAGTTAAAATGACTACTTTCTTTTTATTCTCTTTTGTTTGAGCATCACTATGGACTTAGGGATGTCACATTAATGCATTACAATTAATTACCATCATGATTATTTTTGCTGCTACAGTTATTCCAATTTGGCAATGGATGCTACTTCAAGCTGGTCCTTGATCCATTTCTGACATGACTGCTTGGTCACTTCCCTTGTGTCACTTCTAAACCTTAGACTTGGAATCATCCATTTCTCTAAATAGTTCTGGTTATGTTCCTTGGAAAATGGTAATTAGAAAGCAAAATCTAGGTGCTAGGTGCTAGGGACCTATTGCTACTCAGATATCATAGGTTCTGGGCCTTTTTGTGGACAGAGACAAAAGATATATTTTTAAAAATTAAGCATTTTGCATGGATATTTCCATTACAAATTTAACATTATACATTTGATTTTTCTTTATGTATTTTATTATGTATTTTTCCCTTTCATTACACTAAAAATCTTGACTCAGATTTGTTTGCTTGTTTGTTGGTGGGTTTTAACATATTAATGGGCTATAATTGGCTTTATCCAAATTGTGTGTTGTGTGTACTTTTGTTAAATTTACTGAATTGATTTTAGATACAACACTTTGCAGATATACTTTAAATGATCCATCATTAAGAAAGTACAGAAGTAATACTGTGTTCAATAGCTATTTGAAGCAATTATTTTATCTGCATGGTTATCAAATAAATTCATTTCTTTCTACCTGTGTTAAATTTTAGTGTCGGCTGCTGTTTTTTTCTTTTTGATATTATTTTATTTTTTAAATATCCAAAACCATGACATGGTTCAAAGTCAGAACAAGATACAAAGTATGTTCAGAGAAAGCTCACCCTAATCCCTGTTCTTTTCACCTCATTGCCAATGCCCATGGGGGTTCATTTCATTTGGTTTCTTGTTTGTCTAACTGAATTATGCCATCACAAGTTTGTCCTTGTGACAGAAAACGTATTGGCCCAAACACCCCAGCCATAGATTGATGGAACCCTGAGTCAAACCCAGGCAGTGTTCTTGCAGGAGTAGAGCACCCATCTAGCTCACAAAGGCCTGAGTGAAGTAACTGTGGGGAAAAGGGCTTGGAAATCAGTAGGTCCTGTCACTTATTATATGTGTGACTTTGGACAAGTTCCTTACCTTCTCTGAGTTTCATTTCCCCCAGTTATGATTTAGGGATAAAAATGCCAATTTTACAGAAATGCAACAAGAGTTAAAGATAATTAGTGAGAAACAATTAGCAGATTGCCTGGCACATGGTACTTATTTAGTGAATGTTACCCATGATTACAACTAGTGAAGCCATAACAATATCAGTTATGCAGGAGAGCAGGGGGAAATTTTACTTTTGATTTGTCACTGAAGTATTGTGACTGATTGTATGTCAATTCTTTTAATAAAGCTAAATATTTCCTAAGAATTAATGAATTTGAATTATTGGGCCAAAAACAATCTTGAAAAGCAAACAAGCCAGGGTTTGGTAATTTGTGATTTCAAGTAGGTTAAAAACATCTCCTAGAATAATTTCCGTTTTCAAACCACAGGTTTTAATATTTTAGTAAAAAAGAAAGTTCTGCCACTACTGGAAGAAGTAGAGAAATAATTGGTCATTTCTGGCTGAAGTGAGTTTTGCCTAAATTTGTACTAACATTCTCATTGTGCCCCCTCTCTGTTTGCAATGTAAGATATTCTTATGCCCCCTATGTTTTAAAGAATTTTCATTCTGTGTTTAACACAAGAGAGTTGAACCATGCAGAGGTGGAATTTAATTTGTATAACACCCTCTTAATAGCATGGTCTAATTAAGATAACCATTAAATTCATGTAATGCTAATTTAATTTGGAGACCAATGTAATTGAGCACTATTGGATTACTTTTAACATAAAATTAACGCAGTGGACATAAAATGAATGTGCTAATTGGATATTGTTATGAGAAATATCACAAGGATAAAGTCATGACTGCCATCTTGATGGAAATTACTGTTTTATAGAATGTGACGTGCTGAGCTTACTAGCTTTACCAGTGTCATTTACGTGAAGCTGTATGAACAAAACTGTGAATGACTGTTTTTCTAAGGACAAAGGTCATGCAACAGTTTTCTCCTGACATTGGATAATGCCTTGGCCCCTGTCTGAAAGAGTTTGTTATATTGTCGAACTTTGTAAGAGTGCAGTGCACACACTGACTTGCCTTAAGGCAGGAAATTTCAAACTTTTTGATCTCAAGACTCTTTTACACTCTTAAATATTATCCAGGACTTCAAAGAGCTTTCCTTAATGTGGATTTATAGCTACTGATACTTATCACATAAGGCATTAATGTTGAAAAAAAAGTTAAATATTTTTATTAATTCATTTGAAATAGCTACAGAAAACAACTACATATTAACATGAATAGAATTTTTAAAATAAAACATAACATATTTTTCCAAGAAAAAGTGACGTTATTGCTCATTTTTGCAAACCTCTAAAGTCCGGCTTCATGGGACACATCTGGTTTCTGTTATCTTCCTCTGCATTAAATATATTGCGATATGTTGTTTTGGTTGAAGTATATAAAGAAAACGCAAACTCACTTATAGGTAAGTGGCAGACTGAGGAGATTTTAGTAGCCTTTTCAGATAATTGGTGGATATTATTTTTTGATGTGAAAACCAAACTCTACAGGTGGCAGTTCCCAGGAGCAGTTGTGATGCAATTAGTGTCTCAAACTAGATCAGAAGCTCTTCACACCCTGTTACACTCTGTACGGGCCTCTTATCCATGCATGATTTGCTAACATTATGCAATGGTCATTTGAAAAATATCGGTTCACTGAGTTATGTATATATTTCAGATGTTGACAGATTCCATTATAAAATGTGAGAAAATTACATTTGTTAAAATCACCCTGTTCTCATCAGAAAAGCCTGTTAAGTCCTGGGGAGCTGTCAGTCTGGGTGGCAGACACACGTTTCCAGCATTTTTACTTACAAGCTGTCAGTTATTTTCTTCAAAGTGACAGATTCACTAGCTCACTTTTGAGAAAGTGTCTGCTAAGCACCCAAGTCTGAATAAGTATAGTTTCTGATAATTCCTTCAAGTAAGAATCACATTAAAATGAACAAAAGGAGCCCGTTAATCTCACAACTCAAAAAATTGCATAGATGCTTTTTTAAAAAAAGTGCTGTGCTTCCACAGAATTGTTTCATACAACTTTCCAAGATATTAAAAGTCTTATCAAAGGTTGTACATAAAATTAATGATTTTTAAAACTTCAACAGAAAGAAAGCTGGCATGCGGTTGGCGTGTTTTCCTGGCCATGAGTCACTTTGACGAATACAGTGACTACGAGGACAGCGTGGCGCCACTGCTTTGAATGAAGCTGAGACGCCGGTGGCTCACCCACCACGGCCTGCGCACTATCAGTGCAAATGTCCGCACAACAAAAGGGCTAAGTAGTAGTGTCTTAGGATTATTGTGGAAACAGTCCGGACCAGAAATACTGCCAGGAAATGTCTTGGAAATCCCCAGGGCGTTTGGTCGCACTTTGACAATACGATAGTGAGGTCTATGTCTGCCTAGATGTCCCTGAATCAGTCAGAGATAACATTTACAAAGACAGGCCCCTTACTGCCAGACGCCACCCGCACAGTGAGACTCCTGGCTCTCTTCTCCCCACTCCAGCCTCTACACATCAGCCACTACCAGACAAGTGAACAAATACAGCATCTAGCTACAGTATTTTCTCCAGAGGATTGGGATGTGGGGTACATGAACCATAATATATTGCAACTTAAAGAAAAATTAGAACAAGTGAATGCTCTTGTGTGTGGATATTCAGATGAAGCCTACTGACTCCATCGGCCATGGGTCCTGGAGCTGCACACTTTGAAGTTAACATGGGTGTTAAAAATATAAAGATATCCATGAACTTTGTTTCAGAGAGCTGAGCTGCTTTGAGGAAAGGACATTGCTATTGACAATTATTTCCTTCTGCAGTATCTCAGGCACCCAGGACAGCACAGTTCAGTTGAGGGTTGGTGTGAGAATGTATCAAATGGGCCTGTTGCCTTCTTAAGGGTTGACACATTATTCAAGGCAGAAAGGAAGTATTCTTGCAAACATTAAAACCTGTACCTCCTTCAGTCTTCCATTCTCGTCAAAATAAGAGTTATACTACATTTTAACTAGAAAAATGTAAGAAATACAGATTCTTTTCCATGGTCCTTGAAAATGTGGGGATTGCTATGAACGTTAGTTGGAAAACCCAAAACGTCCCTGGCCTTAAATATATATTCTGTACCTTCTTTGTTGGTTTTTGATTTTAAAAAAATTGAGCTTAAAGAGTCCAGAAAGAGGACTCCACTTCAAATATGTGGAACATGGAACATGAGAAAAGTGAGAGTGAATAGAATAATTTAGGAAATTCAAATCCTTTAGTGGCAGAACTTGTGCGACTGCCACATACTTGGAAATATGACAAGATAAATTTGTGGGAAGAACCATCAGAAAAGTAATGTATGTACTGTGCTTTGCTTCAATCCTTGGTTTTTATTGTCTGTTGTTTAAAGACTATGGTTTTTCTTTGACTAATTTGGAAAGGATGTTTGTTAAGATTGGGGTAAATTTTTAATTTCTTATATTTCAAGATCCTTAGAAAACAAGAAGGTTCTATTTAAAATATCTGGCTTTGAAATAAAAGGCAAAACAAACGTCTAATACTGAAAATCATGTTGTTAAGATAATTTTGTCACATAGGTGACAATTACTGAGTGAAGGGAGAATTTTTACTGAGGCCAGGCTTTCTATAACCTTAAAGTCTTTGAGAAAGTCATGTGATTGGTTCCCTTCTCTGCTGTCTTCCAATCCATACAGGAGTTGGTTAACCCTAATGCAGAACAGGCTGCCCAGGGAAAGATCAATGCCGAGGGCCCACTGAAACTGAACCTAGAGTTTTATTTCATAAAGTAAGTAAGCAATTGGTTAATTTACAAAGAACATTTCAAGTTTCAGGTCTTTATTCTATCTTGGGCCCTTCTAAAGATACTGGACACTTCCCCTCCTCTTTTTAAGTTATCATTCCATCATTGAAATAATTATAAATCTCAAATCTTTTTCCTTGGGGAAAAATTAGATTGCAAATGAATTTCTACTGAAATCAGTTAATATCTGGAAGGAAACCATTGCTGAAGGTACTGTGATTCAATCTTCTCAAGACTTCAAAGTTTTTTTTGGAAAATTCTGTCCTTCACTGTTCCTTAAGGAATTATGGGAAGAATGAGAGTAAATGGAAGAGGAAAATGGGACAATTATAGTGACATCATAAGAACATTGCATTATATGAGATGGGACTTGGATTCTGATGCAATTTCTGTCTTCAGCATATTGTGACCTTGTGTGGATTTTGTAAAAGTAACAGGCAAATGATTCCCTAATCCACGATTCTCTGTGCGGAGTTAGAGAACTGGAAACAGTGCATAGTAAGTAGTCTTTCAGGCAGACACTAGGCTAATTTACTAAACCTTGGACCTTGGAAAGCTGAGGAGAGTCTAAAGCTGATCAGAGAAGGCCACAATCTATTCAGCAGTCTTCGGTGTAACCACAGTATCACACTTTTCTCATTCTATCAGCATATCTTCCTTGCCCATTTTATCAGGCACCAAGCAGATTTGGCTTTTTGACTTCTAGTTAACTACTTCCTTGACTCAGAAATAACTTCCATCATCCCTAGTGTAGACAACAGTGCCTCTACTTCTTCCATAATGTAAATAAAGCGAACTGAAGAGGACATACTCAGCGTGCCTTAATTCAGCAACCCAGCCTCAATAAAGCCCTAATGGCCATCCTATATAATAAAAGCCTAATATGCAAACCAACTGAATGGTGAAAAGATTCGTGGAACGACCAGTTGTCACTATGACACGCACTAACAGCCAGGGGGCAGATGCTCAATGCAAGAGCTGTTCCCAGGCCACAGGCCAGCCAAGGTAGGTGCCAGCAGGGGCTCCCCACTCCCCGATCGCCTCGCAAGTCACTCTGCAGAGGGAGGCGACTGGCAATGGCAGCAGGGGGTAGGGTTGTTGAGTGGGCGGCACCAGGGCAACCAAGGTGGGTGCCAGTGGGGGCCTCCTGATCGCACCACCAGTTGCCCCACAGATTGTTCCTGATTACCAGCCAGGCCTATGGACCCCACCCGTGCACGATTTTCATGCACCAGGCCTCTAGTCTATATATATAAAAGCCTAAGTGACCAAATGACTGGCTGGTAGCTATGATGCGCACTGACCACCAGGGGGCAGACACTCAACACAGGAGGGCAGGATCCTGACAGTGCTGCTGGCCTCCTGTAAGTTGGCCTCGGGCACCACGGCCGCTTCCCCTCCCTAGATGCTCTGCAAGGAAGAAACGATATAACACTGGCCACCATGTGGCTCCCAACAACTGGCGCAAACGTCAGCAGGACGGATCCAGATACCAGGCCAGCAGGGGCTTCCCACCACCCACCCAGAGGACCGATCGCATCCCGGCCCTCCCCCCACCCACCTCAGGATGGGTGCCAGACACAGGGCTCACGGCTGGCGAATGCTGCTGTGGTGGCGCAAGCCTCTCCTGATCAGGACAGACTGGGTGTGAGCCCATGGCAGGTGCAGCGGGGC
>NW_006287255.1:2660895-2661139 GCF_000327345.1 Myotis davidii | reverse complement strand
CTATGGTCCCCACCTGTGCATGATTTTCATGCACCAGGCCTCTAGTCTATATATATAAAAGCCTAAGTGACCAAATGACCTAACCACCGAACAACCGGTTGCTATGATGTGCACTGACCACCAGGAGGCAGACGCTCAACGCAGGAGCTGCCCCCTGGTGGTCAGTGTGCTCCCATAGCTGGAGTGCCACTCAGCTGACCGACCTAGCCCAGTAGCTCACCAACCCGGCAGCAGGCAATCACTA
>NW_006287255.1:2626855-2660822 GCF_000327345.1 Myotis davidii | reverse complement strand
GACATGCATCAGCCACCAGGGGGCAGGTGCTCAATGCAGGACCTGGTGGTCAGTGTGCTCCCACAGCCAACCTCCTGTGGTCCCTCCCACCAGCTGGCTGGCCCGGATTGGCCTTGATCGGGACTGGGCGAGATGGCCCCGATCGGCCCCATACAGAGGCCATGCCAAGGGACCCCACCCATGCACAAATTCATGTACCGGCCTCTAGTTAGGTTATGACAGTCCATTACCTGGGCCCTCCTGCCTCCACCCTCCCTCTCCTTTCATCGTCAGGGAACCTCTTGCTCCACTGCTTCATGGACACCCATGGCAGCCCCATTCCTGAAGGTATTCCTACCAGCCATCATCTGGAGAACAAGGGCAAGAGCTATCTTTAGGAGTTCCTTGGCTCCGGGAAAAAGCTATCTCTTTCCTTACCTGAACTTTCCTTCTTGGTGTGCCGCTGAGAAGGAGGAAGCTCATGACTCAGTATTAAGTCAACTTGGTCTTGGAATGAAGGGAAGGGAGGGGCCCTGTAATACTTCAGAAGAGTCACAAATTATAGGCATCTCCACTGGCAGGTTCTTCCTGGCATTTCCACACCTCTGATAGGGTTTCTCTCATTCTCTGCATTTAATTTTCTGTCTTGAAGAGGAGAAAGCTAGAAGAGGTTAGACCAGTGGCTCTCAATTTTCTGGCCCTTTAAATACAGTTCTTCATGTTGTGACCCAACCATAAAATTATTTTCATTGCTACTTCATAACTGTAATGTTGCTACTGTTATGAATCATAATGTAAATATCTGATATGCAGGATGGTCTTAGGCGACCTCTGTGAAAGGGTCGTTCGACCGCTAAAGGGGCCGCGACCCACAGGTTGAGAACCACTGGGTTAAACATATAACCTCTACATGTAAGCACCTACTCTATTTCACATAAATCAGCTCATTTAATGCTCACAACAACCCTAGAAAGTGGTTGATATTACTCCTATTTAATAATAAAAAATGGTGGCTCAGAGAAGGTCAGTAATAATACCAGATCTTACTTCTAGAATAAGCCTAAATACAAATGTTGCTTTCATTCTTCTGTTCATATCCTATTGCTGTCCAGCTGGTATATTCTCCTCATTTCTCAGTCACTTTACAACTCAGACCTTTTCTTTTATCCTGATAGGTACTTTGTTCTTGGCACAGCTTTCCATATTCATGATCAACAGTGCTCTTCCCAGCTGTGTGAGGCAATGACAAACTTTTTCTTATGGGATTTCTCAGTAGAACAGTCATAAATGGCACTGCGTAAGGAGGCCAGCTCCAAAGGAGCCACACTGATGTTAATAGCAGAAGAAATGATCTGGTAGATGCTGCCACAGTGGGCACTACTTAAAAGTATTTTCCAAAATAATATTCTAAATTTTAAAATGATCTTAAGTTCTTGCTTTTTAACTGAAATTCAATGTCACTTAGCTGTTTTTTAAGGATCTCTGGGCATCGCTAAAGTCTATTTTTAAACTGATTAGTCTTCTCTAATGAGGAACTTTATAAACTCCCAATAAAGGCCCACAATTCAGAAGTTAGAATAATTCAGTGAACTTAACCATGTAAATGCTCAATGAAGAGAGTGATTAAAAAAGAAATAGATAAAAGAAAGGAAGATATAAATGAATAAATTTATATTTTGTCTTTTTTGGTACTGCTTATAAGTCATAATTAGATTGGCATGGCTTGAAAGCAAAAAGCTGACCTTATCACTCGCCAGGTGTGGCAAATAACATGGACACATGTTTGTAGCTTTAGAGTAATAAGCAGGTTCTATTTTATTTTCACTGAAAACAAGAGGAATCGCTCAATAGAGTTCCCTTTACTATTTATTTCTGGATGATCACTAACTGTAGTCACTCTTTTGATTTGGATAATTCTCTGCTGTTGCCTTGCTTGTCGCCAGAAGGGAAGCATTTTTGTAGTTGAGAATCCTGCTATGCTCTTCAATGAGAGCAAAGTTTGGACGCACGAGAAATAATCATATTTACAAAATGAGATAAAAATGTTCTCTGAGGTCTCCTTGTGTACTGGACTTTTTAATCAGGAAGAACTCCTTTTTATCATTATGCAGTTGTGAGAGGAAGCTAGTAGAGATGGTATCATTTCCATTTTGCAAGAAAGGAAACTCAGGATCAAAGACATTAACTGACTTTCTTAAGCTCCTCAACTAAAGCCCATATATATATATATATATATATATTTATTTAGAGAGAGGAAGAGAGAGGGTGAGAAAGGAAGAAACATCAATGTGAGAGTGAAACATTGATAGGCTGCCTCCTGCATGCCCTCTACTGGGGATAGAGCCAGCAACCCACATATGAGGTCCTGACCAGGAATTGGACCTGCAGCCTTTTGGTGCACAGGACCATGACCAACCAACTGTGCCACACTAGCCAGGGTTCAACTAAAGATTTTGAAAGAACTGAGATTTGAATCCATATGGGTTAACTGCAAAGCCCAAGTTCTTTTATCTAGACCAATGATTTTCAACCTTTTTCATCTCATGGCACATATAAACTAATTACTAAAATTATGGGCAAAAAATAGGTATAATTTTGATTCATTCACACCAGTTGGCTATGGTTATGTTGGCTGTTGTTATTTATTTATTTGACAATCTGAAAAGAAAAGAGGTCAGTGCCCCTGACTAAGTAGTCAGGTATTACACGTTTTTTAAAAAATCCACACAAAGTTGAAAATCACTGACTTAGACTGAGTTGAATTAAACAAAGCAAAATTAAACAAAGAACTTAGTAGGATTATATTTTCAAACACATCCTTTTTAGAGCACTAAGCAACTACTAGGTGCCAGCATTGCTCTGGGCAGGCGCTGTGCAGGCAGGAGCATTGGATGCTGCAGGCATCCTTGGGCTATAGGTATGTCAGCAGCTGTGGTAATCACAGTGAAATAAATCGCTGTCGTGAGAGCAGCAGGAACAAATTACCAGGGAAGCACGGTGAGAAAGTGAAAACCTCACCGTCAGAAATTCCACCTGGTCTGGGAAAAACCCTCTCACTTTCAGTGTGTTTCTTAACCAAACATTTGCTCAACACAGATAGGAACTGTCACTGCTGTAGGTAACAGTGTTTGTATGTGTGAAGCTAGAAATAGAACCCTGATCTCATGAGTCCAAGCAAGTGCCTGCTTAGAGCACTCACAAACATAATCACAACGAGCCAGTCATGTTTCGCAGTCCCCCTTTTTCCTATCTCATTCCCAGCGCTGTCCGTCTGCCCACCTGTCCCTGGTAGGCTCCCATGGGATCATATACCCTTCTGCAGAAGGAATGAGTCTGGGAAGACAGAAACTCTAGTATGAACTGAAAATCCCTTTTAGTCTAATGACATTCACCTTTCAGAACATCACCTCCTGTGCTTCTAGATTCTAGAGCCTGTGAAACCTCTGTAGAAGAGACTCGCTCTTGCCCTACGGTGCCCCCATCCATGGTGGACCAGTCAAGCTTCTGTTGTACCAGTCCTCACTTCCTAGTGACTTCCATGGCGGGTCTTCCAAATGGCTTGATGGTAGCCAGGGGCCAGAGGGCACTCCAGGAAGCAAACTGACACAGGCCCCAAAAGACAAAAGCCCTATCCTCCTTCCCATAAAGCAATGCCACCTGGTAAAACAAATGGGGCAAAGCCGGCGCACACTCAGTTTATTGTCCCTGGCACTGACTCTGATAGCAGAAGACAGGGCAGGCCGCTACCATTCCTAAGGCCCCCTCAAGCAAGCAAGAAGCTGATAAGCCTTTTATTTATGACCGATGGATGAGCCCACGTGTGCTGATCCTTTATCTTCTGCTCAAGCCTTGCCGAGCTCTGTCACCAGCTCTCCTCTAGCTGAAGTCCGCCAGACCTTAACCTACAGCCTTCCTGCCCTGGCAAACATTTCCTTAATTTTTCTGTGAATTTTATCAGGTAATATTATTAATTTGAGAAGTTGGGGTCACTATTGTCAGGACAACCACTATTAGTTTCTGTACTGCTGAACAATGACATTTTCTTTGTTCTTGGTTAAATCCCATCTGGGCTCTGATTTATTTCTCCCTTTTGAATGATCCATCTTTGCCATCTTTTCATTATCTTGCTTGTATTTTACTAACTGAAGGCAGTTCTTCTAAACTCAATCATTTTGCATGTCCTATATTTACTTATATCCAATGCATAATTTCCCCCAGCATATATACTGCATAATCATACCTAAATATACTTTTTAACCATATATTATACATGACTTTCCATAAGTTGTATGTGTCTTTAAATATCTTATCTCCCCATAAGAGCTCCTTCTCTCCTATTTGTTACAGCTCATAACTTGGAATCTCGTTTTCTGAAATGGGGCTGGTGATGAACAAACGTTGCTGATAGGTTAAGTTGATGAATCGCTGCTTGGCCACAGATTCTCTGGGTGCAGGGCTCCAAAGTCAGTATTTCCTGAAGGCATGAGGGGGATTTTAATGTGAAGCCAGGTTAACAGTCTAGCCTTCTGGAAAGGCCTGCTGATTTGACTCAAAGACCGCTGGGCTCACAAAATTGCCTATTCTCTTCAGTCAATATTTATTGACAACCATTACTCAATAAAGCAACTCAGATTAAGTGCCCTGCCTGAGGTGGGTGATAATGGCAGCTCTGAAGGTAGAGGACAAGTTACTAACTTCTATCATTTCAGATCTTATTGATTTAGTGGATGAAAGAGTAGGGCAACTCTTTTGGTTCTATTTTACAAAATCTCTAAATATAGGCATGCAGGGGCACACAGCTCCCCTCCTACCTTCTGTTTTCTCTTGGTGAAATCCAGTCTTCACAAATGCAAATTAAGGCCTTAATAGATATGCTGGACAAACTCTTGTAGTAAGAGACAGACCCACTTTTCCGAATTAAGATACTTAGTAAGTATTTTAGGTGATGAGTGACAGTAAGGAGAATTCTAGGATGTCATTTGACAAAATCCACTCACCTGTTTTGTCTTTGATATTTTGCATGCAATGTTATAACCTTTAGTGTGAGTTCCATGTCTCCGCCAGTCTATGGCATGTGGAGCAGAAGGCTCTGCCCTGTGTTTGAGCCCAGCAGAGCCTGGCGACCCTTCCTGTTTCCACACTGGTCTTCCCACTAGACTAGCGTTCACCAGGACAGAGTTCCTCACATGGGAAGTCCTTCTCCCAGAACCCTAATTCCAACTGCTATGGCATCTGTGGAACAAATCAAAATATCTTCTGAATTCCAAAGCCAGGCCTTCTTAGAAAAGCTAAAGAGGGGATCAATGAAAGAAGGGAACACTGCGTTTGCATCCATTCAGAGCCGTGTGTGGGCAGTGGAGGGTCAAGCCGATCTTTAATGGCTCAGGACACTCAGTCATCCAGATGTTTCCCACCCTTCCTTCCTTTTGCATGAGCCTGAGACAAACTGAATGGAGAAAACATTTAAATAAAATGTGACTAGAACAGAAGAGGGGGTCCTGGTCCTGAAGGCAGGTTGTGTGGATGAGTGGGGGGCATTTTTGTTCCTGCACACTCTCATCTACCTCAGTTAGCCAGCTCCCTGCTCCTGCAATTCTGGAGAGCTACCCATGGCCAAATCAATGTAATGTTCTGCCCTCGACATGGTGCTATCTCCATATTATGTGCCCTGAGTTTCCTTCCAAAGAGATGACTGAACAAGGAGACAGCTCTAAAATGATTTATTTTTTGTTAAAGCCTATATCCATCATTTCCCAGCAAGCTTTGGATGGGCCCCTTTTCAGGTTTCTGTGTCTGAATCTCTGAATGAATCTAGTTGGGTCCACAAGGGAGGGAGTTTTTCTTTATTATATTAAATTAAAGTCCGATTCAGTGTGTGTGTGTGTGTGTGTGTGTGTGTGTTGGGGGTGTTATTATTGGTTTTTCACTGGAAAAATATTTTTTGAAAAAAAATAATAGAATTTCAGTGGTAAAAGGGACCATAGAGACTTTTATTCCAGTGTTTATTAAATTCACTTTGGCAGTGTTTATTAAATCCACTTTTACCTAAAAATGAATCTATAGGTGTACAACAATGTATGATAGATATTATCTGAGCTAGTTTAAAGGAAAGGTGAGACCTGCTTTTTGTTGGTTTGTATTTTTTTTTTAATTTGGTCTTTCTGTCTTTCTCTTCAACCCATTTCCCTGCCCTCCATCAAATGGTCCTTAATAATTCTTCTTGGAACTGTGTCATTTCCCAGAAAGATATTTGAGGTGCGATGACCTAGTAAATACCCCTTCATTTTATTGAGGAGGAAACGGAAATCCCAAGCAGAGGCGGGCCTTAACGAAGGCCCCACAGCCAGCCAGCTGCAGTTCACACGCTGGACTCCAAGCCCAGTTCACTTTCTGCTACACTGTGTTGCTTGGCGTGACATCATCTTTCAATTAGCTGCGGTCATTGCCTCACGACATATGCAACAGCAGCCTGAGGAACGCAAGCTGAGCACATTTTCAAATCAGCAAGTGCTGCTGTGACCAAGAGAAAGTTCAAGGGCAGCTGATGGGATGGCTGCAGGTGTCCAGCCTTCCACGTTCCCTTGCCATCACGTTCTCTGCCTTAGGGGGCCTGTTTCCATTGGCTGGCCCTTGGGGTGAACAGAAATTGAAAGTGTTTAATTTAGATTTTCTTCAGGTTCCTTGACTGGCAATCAGCACATATTCGTACCCTTACCTCTCCAGCTGTTCTCTGTGCAAAGCCTAGCAAAGCAAGGCCCCTGAAAATGCCAGAGCCATTTAGTGTCGGAGAATGTCCCCAGTGGATTCAGCATTCTTAAAGTGACTCATTTAATTGGAGTTGTGAGGCATCAGATAATAATGATATCCTTTGGCTATATTCTTAGTGGGTTGTACACCTATAATGAAATCCATAATGAAAAGGATAATAGAAGTATATTTGGGAAGGGAATCCATTAAGTTCCCCACACTGCAGAGGAAAATTTGGCATCCTGAGTAATGCCCTGAATTTGGTTTTACCCTCAGAGACCCCCATCTGGTTGTAAGGTATGGACAGTAGATTAATAGGGATGGAGGAAATTCCCAGTAAAGCTTGGATTCACACAGTGTTTCTCTCACTAGAAACCAAACCCATTCGTCATTTGTTGTGAAAACCTGGGATTATAATAAGGGCTGCTAATTTTAATTACTGTGATTGACTTTTTGTCTCCTGGTTTTATTCCTGTTGTATTCTGGGGTCCTGTCTGCTATCCCCTTTGCTCTCATGGTGGGGGAATTGGCCATGGTATTTCTTCACATCTGTGGACTTTCTAAGAATGAAAACATCCTTGGGAGATGGAGGTATTGCCCTTCTCCAGAGCAAAAGGCAATATAATAATGATAATGCCTCCATCAGGGCACAAATTGAACATGTCTGCTTGCAGCTCTCTTCATAGAGTGGAGGTTTTCTAATCTCAGGGCTCCTCAACTGTGGCACCAACCTAATGTGTGTGTAGCACCACCCTGGGCCCACCTCCGCCCGCCCAACCTCCCCATGGGACTGGAAGAACACAGGCAGCTGATGAGAGCATGAGGCCCATGCTGCCTCCTGCACTCTCAGTAATAGAGCCTTTTGTCTCTGCTGCAGGAGCCTCATGTCTTTAAGCTTCTATGAAACTTGCAAGCTGACTTGTAGATCTCAAACTCTTCACAGTTCTTGAGACCTGGTTTCTTCTTTCTTGAGCCTCAGTCTAGATCTAGATTATTAATTCCTGCTACGCCATCTTCATCCCAGCATCCTTCCCATGTTTCAGAGGTTCCATCCAAGTTTCTGGTGTACCTTTCCACTGATTTCCCCTCCAAGTGTGGCTTTCTGTCTGCAATCACTATTAAATACGTAATTCCTGTAGGCATTTTTCTACTCATATGCCAATTCTAATTATTTGATGGTGACAGCCTAGAGTTTATGATAGAAAGATTCAGAAGATATGTCCATGCCCTGGGTAAAAGAAATGCAGGATCCTTAGGGCTATGAAGGAGAAGTGGTCTAGACACTTCAAGTCCAAAATATCTGCATTAGGGTTCTGGTGTCAGACATGCCAAGTGCTATGTGATATGGAGAACTGGTGAATAGAGCTGGACGTATACATAACATGAAGTGGACTATTTTTGAAGATGGTGAACCCATTGTCCATCCAAATAGATGACTACTCCGGCTACTTATAGAAGATAAATCTGCTTAGTTCTCTATAATCCTTTCTCAGACTCTGCTGTGGCCAGGCAATTAGGATCCTTCCCACAAGTTTTAAAGGTGGAAAAACACAGCTAGTACAGGCTTTAGTATTTTAAAGCCACTGTTAACAGGTTTATAGAATTCACTGTTTTGTTTATATTTTACAAAGTTTCTCCTCTATTTTTAAATACCAGGAAAACTGGTAACTCTCCTGAAAACTGGTAAATGTACTTCAAAGGCCAGAAATGGTTATAAAGCAGTCAAAACCATTAGATATGATCTTTGTGGCCCTGGGAACTGGCCCAGAATGTGATTCTAAATGGTAGTCCTCCGGGGAAAAGGCTATCATGCCAAATGAGGAACACCACACACTCAGAATGAAATTTGTTTTTCAGTACTGCTTTATTGTGGCAACCTTCAGGGTTGTGTTGTATCATAACATTTTCCCACTTTCAATTTTGTGAGTTGATTAGAGCATCCCATTAGTTGTATCAAAAGAAGGGATCAGAAATATGGTTGAGGAATAAAAGAGGCTTTAATAGTTGGGAGAATTCCATCAAGTACAATCAGAAAGGGAGTGTCTTAGAATTAGATGGAAATTTCAAGGTCTGTCCTCTGTAAAACCAGTGTCACATCACCCTCACAGAAGGGCACTCAGACCCTGCACCTAAATGACTGCTATATGTGTTAACGATAAACATGGAGTTCTTGGGGGGCTGCAAGGAAAAGAATTTCCTAAGCCCCGTGGGAAGATAGGGTTTTGTGGAAAGCTTTATTGATGATGATGTAAAATTAAGGGAATTCCCCTCAATGGCCCCATCTCTTTCAGTCTCCTCATGGAAAAAGTACAATCTTTTACAGCAGGGCCAGACTAGTTCCATATTAAAGTCCAGTCCAGTCCAGTATCTGGCTAGCTTAGCTTGTGTTCCCAGCTGCAGTCCATTGCATGTGAGAGAGAACTGACAAGAGCATGGGCTTGTGTGAGTCGTGAAGCAAGAGAGCAAAAAGAAGAGAGGGAACTCTTTGGAGATTTTAACTAAGATTTCATGCACTTCTGAGGAGGTCCATCCCCTAGCCAATCCGTTGTTCTTCAGGCTGGACTGGCAGGCAAGCACCTCCCCTCTCACCATGACTTCTCTTTGTATGTGCCCTCTCCCCCCCCCCACACACAATTTCCTTCTCCCAGTGATCTGCAGGTTGCCTGGGGAGCATGAATCTGTAGCTTCCTGGTGAAGCTGCCCAGATGACCATGTTTATATGTCCGGCCTTCCCTTTGCTCTTTTCCTATTATTAATATTAATAAACTAGCTAATGATAAGGACAATGTATGGATCTCAGATTCAGGATTCTGCTGAAGATACCATGACCATTCTTGTCTCAGAACCTTTGTACATGCTCTTTTCATGCTGGAAACTTCTCTGTCCTCTGTCTTCCCTTAATCTAGCTAACTGCAACTCATACTGTATATATTTTTCTGGTATTTTTTAGAAATAGTTGATGGTTTGGAGTGACATTCAAGATGCTTTGTAGTTTGACTATCACCCATTTACTTATTTTGGTTCTATCTCTCTATTTAAAAAGCTAATATGCAAAGTGTCCCCAAGGGAGTTCAACCAGGAGACTGGAAGTTCTATTGCTCAC
Source organism: Myotis davidii (assembly GCF_000327345.1). Taxonomy (NCBI): domain Eukaryota; kingdom Metazoa; phylum Chordata; class Mammalia; order Chiroptera; family Vespertilionidae; genus Myotis; species Myotis davidii. The sequence continues at coordinate 2,650,993 of NW_006287255.1, read as the reverse complement.
TATGATGTGCGCTGACCTCCAGGGGGCAGTGCAGAATGAAGGAAGGCCCTGGCCGGTAGCCGGAAGGCCCCGATCAGCCCTGATTGCTGGCCAGGCTTAGAAACCCCACCCAAATTTTGTGTACCAGGCTTCTAGTCTTTAAATAAACCACCCTAGTTTCCTAAATGCCCTCTTCCTTCTTATTATTTATGCTATGTTACCTGTGTAATTTTTTTCTTTATACAGAAATCCTTCCACTAAGGATTAATAGTTGTTTGTGTGTTTTTTCCTTCTTGCTCACATTCACTTTGCTTGTACTTAATCACATTCTGAACAGAATTACAAGGGCCTGAACATATATGTCCTGTTTGATTCTGTCTGTATGTTCAAAGTGTTTCCTTCAAGTACATTTTTGTTACTCTTGGGTAAGAACCAGACTTTACTTATTTGTGTGCCTTCCATAGAACTTTGAGTGAGCAGCAAGAGATGCTCAACAGTGTTGTTTCTCAAACTTCAGCCCTCATCATAATCATATAGAGACCTTGTTAAAATACAGCTTGTTGGACCCACCCCCAGGGTTTCTGGTTCAGAAAGCCAAACATTTCCATTTCTAACAAGGTAAGGCAATGCTGATGCTGCTAACTCAGGAACCATACTTTAAACCACTATTCTGTGACAGTGTTTTTTGGTTTTTTTTTGTTATTGTTTTTTTTTTAAAGACTGTGCCTGGGCTCCACCCGTGACAAAGTAAATTAAGATCTCAGAGTACGACACTTTTCTGACAAAAAGAAAAAAAATCAACAACCACAACTGCACTGGGGTTGAATTTTGCTGTTTCACTGAAGAAGTGGAGTCTGGAACAAGAGCTCATGCTTTTGGGAGGCCAGGGCAAAGCAAATGCCATAACCAAACAAGCAAGTGTGAGTTAGGAAGTCCATCTCACACTTTAATGTGCTTCCAGGAAGGCGCTGAGGTTAAATCTGGGATGGCATTTCAGGTGCTGCTGGGTTAACATGCTCCTAGTGGGTACCTCCATAAACCACACTGATAGCAAAGAGTTCAGACATCCATGAAGAAATAGGATGAGGACAAGCAAGGGGTGAGGAAGGCAGGGGATAGATCAGACCAGAGAAGTGAAGCAAGGCTAGAGTACCCACATCTGATAGAATGTTAGAAATTCAAAAGTAGGAAGGAAGAGGGAGTGCTGGGAGACTGCCTTTGCGCAGAAAATTAGTTGAAAGCTATAGGTATGAGGTTTTAAGTACATTTTTTTGGAGAAAACATCTAATCATGACAAGATTGGCCCCAACTAAGTATGTAATTTCTGCCTCATTGAGGAGGCAGGCATGAGAGCAAAAAGGTAAATGTGTCTTCTGGAGGCGCATCCTAACAGGGCCCCAGAGAAATTGTATTAAAACCCATACGCTTTCTCCATCTTCTTAGTTGCCTTAGTAGAGAAGGTAATTTCCATTGGAAAAAAATACACACAAAAGGATTTCACTTTCCACTTTATTCCCAGTAGTTGGCATTAAATTAGTCCTATAGAATGTGTTTGGAGACCAGGAGACCAAGTTGATGAGCAGTGATTGTCTAAGCAGCAGGTGTATCAGATTCATTTAATCATTTAACCACAGGCCCTGCATGTATTTCAGCTTTCTTAGTCAGGTTGACTTTTACTTGCAAAAACCGCTATCGGAGGGTGCATTAGAGTGGGTGTCTAATTGATGGTGCTTGTCGAATTTTATGCTCTGCAAGTGCCAAGTACATTTCCCCCTGGTATGCTCTTCCCTGATCCATTTCTCTGAAGTGAGCATCTGAAAGAAATTTAGTTCTTTTGAGATTCTTGGCAGGACTCACTTTCTCACAGATTTTAGGGCTCGTGCTCAGAGTGGGATGGAAAACTACCATCTCCACACTCAGCCAAAGTCCATTGTACACAGACATCTCACCTAGAAGGACTATATCTGTGCAGGAGGTAAACTCTACTTCATGGATCTTTCTCTCTTAGAAGAATGTGTGTCTGCATGTGTGCGCTCTCTACTTGTAGTAGTTTGAATGGTGAACCCCCAGAAGATATTTCCATTTCCTGGAAACTGTGAACATGATCTTATTTGAAAAAAAGGGTCTTTGCAGATGGAACTTATATAAGGATCCTGAGATGAGCTCATCTCCTACAGTATCCACGTGGGTCCTAAATTCAATGCTGAGCAAGTTGTAAGAGACAGAAGAGGAGAAGACACAGAGGAGAAGAGCAGGTGAAGATGTGGCAGAGTTTGGAGTGATGCAGCCACAGCTGAGAAGTGCCTGGAGCCACCTGCCGCTGGAAGAAGCAAGAAGCAGGATCCCCCGGAGCCTCTGGAGGTAGCTGGACCTGCTGGCGTCGTGGCTTTTGGACTTCTGGTGTCCAGAATGATGATCAACTTTTTTTTTTTAAGCCTCACAGTCTGTGGTATTTCATTGTGGCAGCTCTAGAAAACGAATACACTAGCCAGTAAACTGAGGTGGGGCGGGATGTGGGGTAGGGGCTGCAGAAGGAAGAAGAGAAAAAGAGAACAAGTCCCAGACCTTCCTAAAGGTCATTTTGGTTAGATTTTGTTTCCAGGCATTGACTGTGTCCTCCAAAGAGGACTTCTGCCAGCAACAGGTGGTCAACCACCCTTCACTATGGCAAAGCTTTTCCTTACTTCCACTCTAACCGTGACTCCAAATACTGCCTGGCCTGGCCGGCAGCTAAGGGAAGTGTCTGTGGGTGGGTCAGTGGGTGATTAGTTAGGTATTTGTGTGTAGGGCTGCAGACCAAGTCTTCAGGATAAAGCAGATCTCTGCGGATCAAAAAAAAAATATTCCTGAGATTCAAAAGAACATTTTCTGTGGGATTCTATGTATACCAGCCCCTCTGGGTAGTGAATACAGTTACTTTTTCTCTCACAAAATAGGCAACTCAAAAGGTACTGAGTTTCCTGGGGGAGTCCACAGCCCTCTAGTTCTATTTCCCACAGTCAGCTTGATAGTGTTAGCTTAGCATTAACATGGCCCCTCTGATCCTTGGTGTGTAGTCGCCCTGTGGAATCATTAGTTTTTCTCTCTTAAATATTACTCAGGACTTCATTAAAATTGAAATTTTTCAGATCCAGCTCACATTCTCCTGCCTTGAAGATCTCACTGCCATTCAGACAAAGACCCGCCATTTCTCTTCTTACAAGGAAGCCGAGCTTGATAGGAGAATGCAGAGGTTTCTGCACCCACTTAGTTGCCAGGCAGATAAGCAGCCGAACCAGAATGTAGATGAGCTACCTGAACGTAAGGGACTCAGTCGATGATGTACCATTGGACTCCTGTTGTTGTCTTGAACATGCAGTCCTAAGTGTTGAAAAGAAGGTGAATCTAGCAGCTATTGAGAATGATTTGCAATAACTTACAGCTGGAGAGAGAAGCCGAGAGCAGAGTTCAGGTCTGTAAAGCAAAGGATATTCGAAGAACACTGTGCGCATGGGAGTCAAGAGCCCACACCATGGGGCTCCAGGAGAACCCGCTGTCCTCAAGTGTGTGGCAAAATTTAAAACACAGGATGTGAACCAGCAACCTCTGGCCCAGGCCTGACATATTTGCAAGTGTATTTGAAAAAGCTAACCAATATTTGAAAAGAGTATATTTTAAATAAGAATACAAATTTTTCTCTTGAAAAGAGTTGGAAGATCTGTTTTTAAAGAAATTGTTCACTAAACTTTTGCACGGCTTCAGAAAAGAAAAATAATGTCCATATCTCCAGCAGAAAAGAGGCAGGTAGAACAAGAAAAGGCATTTAGAAGTTTGAAGAGTGCAAGTGTCTGATGGGTTAAGAAATGAAATTAACCCTTCACTGACTGCCCTCCTTCTTCTGTCCGGACACATTCTTTAGGAAGAAGAGTTAAGATGACAGTGTCTGCTTGTACGTTTTTTATTTGTCTTTCTCCTCCAGATCCACTTCATTATCAAGTATAACTTCTTATCCTAGTCAATCTGTTTTTTGGTAGGATTGTTCCTAAGTGTTCAGTTTACATCATTAACTATGGTTTTGTGGTTACTGTTCCTGTTTTAAGGTGAGGACCTCCATAGGATCTAACTTGTTTTGTTTGTGTTTTCCTTGAAAATATTTTTTTAAATATATTTTATTGATTTTTTACAGAGGAAGGGAGAGAGATAGAGAGTTAGAAACATGGATGAGAGAGAAACATCGATCAGCTGCCTCCTGCACACCCCCTACCGGGAATGTGCCTGCAGCCAAGGTACATGCCCTTGGCCAGAATTGAACTTGAGACCATTCAGTCTGCAGGCTGACACTCTATCCACTGAGCCAAACCAGTTAGGGCTGAAAAGATATTTAACAGAAAGAAACTATAGATCAGAACTCATTACAAAGAGAGTTCATTATTGTTAATGAGCAATTTCGTTATTTTGGGCTCTGCTGAGCATGGGACATAATTCTGTCAGGAGTGAAGCTTGTTAAAACTTGGTGGTCAGACACATGGACACATATAATGTCAGTCCAATTGTGTGGTCCCTATTATTAGTTTAAAGACACAATCTTATAGGTTTACATCGGCTTTATACAGGAGCATGGCTGCAGGTGGCTTTCCATGAAGGAATAATCCTATCTAATAAAAGAGTAATATGCAAATTAACCATCACTCCATGACAAAGATGGTGGCACCTACAGCCAATGAGGAGGGAATATGCAAATTTAGGATCACACCACAGCAAAGATGGTGGCAGCCAGGCGGGATGCAGGTGTTCTGCCCCGCCCTGCCAGTGGAGGGCTTGTGGGCAGCATGCAGATGTAGAGATGCAGAGTGGCCGGGGCAGGGAGAGACGCCTGGCTTGGTGGGCAGCTTGCACAAGCTTGGAGAGGCCGGGGAGGGGTGGGATGCCCCAGGTGTCCTGGTCCAGGCTGGTGGGCAGCGCGCATGTGCAGGTAAATTAGACTGCATCCACACACGGGTGACAGCATGATGGGGGACATTTGCATGCCAGGGGGTGAGTAAAGGATGCACGCATGGAGAGCCTCTGGGCCACGGAGAGCCTCTGGGTGGGGGAGAGGAGCCACAGAAGGCAGCCTGTACTCCCCACATGGCAGCGGCAGTAGCTGTGAGCGTGCCAAGCAGAACCTGCAGGCCAAGCTGAAGTAGTGCCTGCTGACCATCAGCGCCAAGGAGTGGCTGTGTAAGTCCTGCTCCTGGCCCAGAAGGTGCATGATCGCAGGGACAGCCACCTTGGTTGGCCAGATTGATGTCCTCCTGGCCACACCACAGGAGTTTGAGGATCTGTGCAGGCACATGCCTCTGGTGCACGCATCCTCTCGCCCCCCCGCCGGTGTTCGAACATCCCCCAGCATGCTGTCACCCACGCGCACCAGTGCAGCGACAAGATCACCTCCATGGGGCTAAAGCAGGTGCTGAGGCAGGAGCAGGTGCAGACAGACACACCTGGTGGGTATGGGCAGCCCTCACTAAGGTGCCTTCAGTCAGTGTTCAAGATCAAGAACCCAGAGGAGGCGAGGAGTTCTGTCCTCTCAGTGAAACGGTGGGATAGTTGGAGTGACTGCAGAGGAGGAATGTGCACTTTGGGTGCCAGCACCCATGAGCGAAGGCTGCCCTGACTGAGCCTCATTCACGTGGGGCCTAGTGCACTCCTGCCAGACAGTGGGTGACAGGGCGTGCTTTTCCGAGTTAATGAGAGAAAACGTTGATTCTCCTGCTGCCCATGAAGGTGGAAAGTGGAGCGGGGAGACATGTGGGGAGGGAGCGAGGTTCCCTGTCTGGGGGTTCCAAATCTGCTGTTGGTTCCTTTCAGCACTGACTAGAGATATGCAGGGTGCCCCCCAAAGATGTATACACACTTTGAATACCTACTAATTCCAATGGGTTTAAGCATGAAAAGAAATAAACAACATTGGATCTGTCATCTGTTAAAAGTGCAGGCACAAACCAGCAGTTGGACATTCCCCGAGGGGTCCTCGATTGGAGAGGGTGAAGGCCAGACTGAGGGGCCTCCTTCCCCCTCCCCCCTTCCTCCTTCTGAATTTCGTGCACAAGGCCTCTAGTTAGGTATCTTGTGATTCAATTTGTTATTTGTGTGTCTTTGAAATTCTTCTGAAAATGAATAATTTTAACTTGAGAACAAAGAGGCATTTAGTCTAAGATAAGAACACCTATCTAAGCATATTTTTGCCTCAAAATATCTGTGGTAAAGCTTAGGAAACAGGATTTCAGATATAAAGCCAAGTCGGTCTGCGATGTGAAGGGCCCACAAGTTGGTGCTAGAGGTCTCTCCGTGCTGCACACCTGGAATATTAATGTGGAGGTTCCATTTCCGGGTATTTTTTCAAATGCCCAGACTTACACATTTTAAGATCCAAAAGATATAACAAAAAGTGTATCGGAAAAATTGTAATGGGGCCAATTCTATTTTTAATTTCATATGCTGTCTTTTTTTTTTCTTGTCAGCATCAACAGACATTTAAAAATAAATTATATTATGTCAGTTTTAAACTCTATCTTGAATGACCAGAAATAAGGATTTTCCCCCAAATTATGTTTTAATGGCAACCTTTCAGGGCACCCTTTTTTAATATGTCATAATTTGGCTTGATAACTTAAAATATTGACAATATTAATTATTAGTTGTTATTTGAATTTTATACATTTGTTTAAACAAATCTAGCTTGTCAGATCCATATACTAATTACTTTCAATGACTTTTGTCTTCTCTATAATTTAAAAATCAAAAAGTAAAAATAATTTCATTCTTTACACATAGTTTAAGAATAACTCCTTGTGAGAAGCCAAAGAATAATTATGATTCAACATATTTATTTTTGCCAAATAACATGTTTCCAAATTTGATAAAATTTCCTTGTGCATGAGACCAACTCATTAAAAGCAATGCTGTGAACAGATGTATTACGTGTGAAAAAATAGTTATGCTTATTGGTCTTTTAGAAAGTCAAGCACAATTTTATTCATATGTAACCAGTTTGGGCTTAAAAACCCATGCACTTATTTACTCTGAAAAAAATTCCGTAAGTCTCTGTTATGTGCAGGTCATTATACCAACAGCTATAAACTTTCTCAAGATAAATCTAGTTTCAACTTTTCCCTTTAATGAATGTACAGCCATATAAATAGATATAAATACACACATACATATTTGACACCATTTGGAAAAAGCATAAGCAGACATTTATAACAGATATAAGGAGAGAAATTGAGCATCACTCTCCAGATGCATCCCACAGCTTGTGCCAGGTATATGCTGTGATGGTACCTACTGTTGGATGGAGTTATTATATCCTCTGGAACTTGAGCAGGTGCTGATTGGAAGGGACAGATGTATAGCAGGAAGGTCTCAGAGTCCCGCTCAGATAAACAGATATGAGAAGAGACTAGGGGTAGTCTAAAATTTCCTAATGTGTAAAAACATAAACATAAAATTCAAAAATAAATATTCCAATCTATATCTATCTATCTATATCTTTCTATCTATCTATCTATCTATCTATCTATCTATCTATCTATCTATCATCTATCTATCTATCTATCTATCTATCTATCTATATAGATATAGATATATAAAACCCTAATATACAAATAGACCAAATGGTCAAACAACTGAATAACTGGTTGCTATGATGTGCGCTGACCACCAGAAGCTGCACGTGTAACGTGGCGGGCATTGGCAGCAGGCTGCAGAGCACGGAACATGGCCGGTGTTGGTGAGCAGGTGAGCGGGAGTGCCAGACCAAGGTGGGGTGCCAGCCATTGTCATCGGTGTGAGCCTCTGGTGGTTCCTAAAAATTCTTTGCTCCTGCGCACTGTGGTCCCGCCTGGCGCTCACACCTGCTGCTGGCGCCAGCCCCACTTGCACCCACTGCCAATGCCAGAGCTTCTGAGGGGTGATCGGGAAATCAGCTGCCACTCACACCTGCTGCTGGCACTGGCCCTAATGGCTCCGCACCGTCAGCAGGTGTGAGTGGGGCTGGAGCCATCAGCGCATGGGAGCAGCGGCGGGAGCAAGCCTGCTGGAAGACAGGGGACTAGGGGCCATAGTTGGAAGGGCCAGGCTGGGGCACAGAGGATGGGTCGAGACCCGCCCCTGTGCCCACTGCAGCCTCGCAGCCCACAGTTCCTTTCAAGGTGCACAAATTCATGCACTGAGCCCCTAGTATTGTAATAAGGATCATAGAAGGATCCTCTCACCAGGAACTATCGCCCCGTCTCTGCACTGGTGTACGTGGCCTGACACAGTAGAAATGGGCCTCAGCTGACTTATAGAAAATGCCCGTACCAAGCTGGGTATGGGGTCTGGTGTCAGACCAAGCTATTCCATTTTCATTTTTTTCTGAGTTGGCCAAGCATTTATGGTAAGTTCAACAAACAGTGATCCAATAGGACATCCATTGTGTTCTGCAGCAGTGGTCTCTTTATTAAAAAATCATCTACTTGGGGAGCTGAACTGGGTTAAGTTGTGTCCCCAAAAGACATGTTGAAGTTCTAACCCAAAGTAGCTCTGAATGTAACCTCTGTTAGGAATATTTTCAGATGAAATTAAGTAAAGTTGATTAAGGTGGGCCCTATACCCAGTGACTGGTATCCTTATAAGGAGAAGGACATTTTGAGACACATGGACACACATACAGAGGAAAGAAGGCTATGTAAAAACAGAGGGAGAACCTGGAGTGATTCGGCGATAAGCCTAGTGACACCAAGTCTTGCCAGAAATTGCCAGTAGCTGGAAGAGAAGCAGAGAGTTAGTCACACTGACACCTTGATTTCAGACTTCTATTCCTCAGTCTGTGACAGAAAAACTTATGTTGTTGTAAGTTATCCAGTTTGGAGTACTTCATTGCAATTGCTCTGGTAAACTGATGCTAGAGCAAAGAAATAGGGAAGGGAATGTGTAGTCTATATCATGTTTCCTATCTGACCACTGTCTCCAATAAATGGACATTGATATTGAGATTTTATATCAAATGTTCTTAATATTAACAGTCTGAATGCAATGTGAGCAGGAGAAAATGATACTGTTTTCTAGAAAAATTAGGCTCTTTCCTTGAGCCCTCCTTGGATTGTCTAGAAAGTGGTATCCATGGGAATCATGTGTCTTACTGAAAGTCAGAGACCGCACAGGAGACCCAGTGTCCCCTGAAACGCCTCTTTGGGGGCTTGAGTAAAGGTAACCTGGCTAGATCTTGGGCACGAGATACCGGAAAGATTTACTCCATATCTAGTAGGTCTTGGCCAAGCGTTTCTTAGAAAGCACAATTGACTTGGAAACAATGATCTCTAACTTCACAGCTATTAGAAAATGACCTTGTACTTGCCGAGGAACTTCTCTAGACCTCATCAGTAATATCACGGTTTTCTAGGAGGTGAGCTTTAATGTCCTTTTCAGCTTTCTGTTTCAGTGACTGTAAATGAATAATTTCCTGAAAATGACATAAAGATTCTGAACTATGCAACTGGAATTTAAAGTTTACTCACCTGTAAGTACAGGCTCTTCAGTAGTTTTAATTAGTTCCTGTTGGATTATGAAGTTTATTTGTGTTTTGTTATAAATGAACTGCAACTCTTACATGTAGATGATTTTTCTAAGAATAAGGGGAAATGAAGTAATTTGAATTTCAAATTCTTATCCCATAAAATATGAAATGAATATTTAAAGATGAACAATGAAATTAGGCTACACTCTTGAAAAATATTCCTGCTTGCTAAAGTCAGAATTATACAGCCACGACCTTTAAAATAAAGTACAGAGTTTCAGATAAGTGCAGTCGTTGTAGATTATGGTTTCTGCAGAATTCTGCCCAAAGTGATATGTGCCCTTTCATCTTTTCTTTCAAAGAACAACAAACAATTTCTTTAAGTCAGATGAGTGTTCTGAAATGCTAAAATGACACGAATGGCTTCCACTCTTCCATATTAATACGGATTTCCCCCAAAGGTTTATAATCTTTGATGCCCAATCATGCTTGACTTGGCATTGGAAACTTCTCCAGTAGATTTGCATCAGAATATAATTAACCACTGGGGAGTCTGAAAAGAACTTGGGGATGCTTGTTTTTCCTTTCTCTTCAGACCACATGCTATACTGAGCGATATGCTGATGGCAGAATAAAAAACGGAGCGTACATTTTCCACAACAAATTTTATTTTGCTTGAATAGCATCATATGTGTACATAATATACATGACAATTACTCCATAGATTGGGATATATGTGTTAATGTATCTTCTCACAACCCATTAGCTCAGTCATTAAGCACTTCTGTTTCTGTTATGTGTATAATTCATTCTGCCTCCCCCAATCTATTGACTGATACCACAAAAGTATGAGAGAGGGACTAGGGCATTTCTAACCCACTACAGACTCCTTAGCATGTGAACACCCAGTAGTGTCTGCATGGTACTCTATGTGAATTGTGCGGTTGCACGGTTTTTGCTAGGTGTGTTCCAGCAACAACATGCAAACATCTTCTCCTCAAGGAAATAATGGCGATGAAGCAATGAAGGTTCCTGCTGCATAATGAGCCCAGGGGTTAACAAAGGAGCTTAACCGTTAAGAACTTGGGCTCTCTAGAGCCACCCTACCTGAATTTACTCAGCTCTGCCACTTACTAGCTGTGTGACCTTGAGCAATTTACTTAATCTCTCTGTAGACTGCATGCCATAAAAATTAGAATGGGAATGATAAGAGGATTTTCCTCTGAGGAGTGAGTTAATACATATAAAGCACTTAGAACAGTACTCTTAACATAATAAGCACTTGATAAATCACAGCCGTTATTATTAATGAGAGTTTAAAGATGGGTAACTAGAGAAGCAATTCTGGGAAGGAGCATCATCTACAAACATCCCAGGGAGCAATTATATAAAATTCGACAGCCGAAGCTTGCAGTTGGAATATTTTAAATTTTGAGTAGCAAGTTTGAGATTCTAGTTGTGGTTGGCCAACCAAGAGCATATTAAATCAAATATTCAGTCTCTATATTTTGGGAGCTCAGGCAGCACATGGGAATTTAAATTATAAAGTCCTTTTCTCCCCTCTCCCTGAAAAATCATGCAGATAAATGTAAAGCTTGAGAAGAATTATAACAGCTCTGAGAGACTTAAGAATATGGTTGCGTAGGAAATGGTCATCTTGATGGCAGCATTTGTAGCCGGAGCCACAATCAGGGAATGGATAGGCACCCAGTAACCAGAGAAGCCAGCACAAAGTGAGAAAGGTCGTTGTCCCAGTGTTTGAGATAAGTCCCTCATTCAGGAACCACCTGCCCCAAAGCTGACCAAGTACAGCCTTTTTCATACCTGCTCAGCTGTCTGTCTTCTCACATGCCCATGATCTCAGCTCTAAGGGAAGCCAGCAACTCTTTTCACACACCCTTTTTTCTTCCTTAGCATTTCTTTGCTTGTGTAGCCTCCCGTGTCCACTCTAAGAGATAACATGAGCTTCTCCCCTAGGCAAAGCTGCTGTGTCAGCTGTTGCTTTCTTGCTTCTGGGCAAAGGGGGAGGCGACCCAGGACCTCACGTCTGTCAAAGGAAGGAGGGCAGCTATCTCTCAGAATGACAGGACTGAACTTGTATAAGACAGAACTGACAGGAAAATCTTTTATTTTAATCACCTGATTAGGGGAATTGGTTTGGAAGTTGTCTAAATGGTAGGGACACTGACATATTTATTGTGAGCGGCAAGCCTGAGAAACACAAGCCCTGTGGTCCAAGGTGATCCTAAGAAAGTGTGATTGCTCCAGTGGAAGAGAATCGGGCAGACTGATGCCTGGAGGGTGGAGGTGTCCCAGCGCCTCGCTCATAACAACACTGCAGTGTGTTCACACAGCAAGGTCATTTTAAACTGGGGCTCACAGAGTCTAGGGGAGTTATTTTTGTTTTTGTAGCCTAAATGGCAGAGCATAAACTCTTGGTTCTGGCCATGAGTGATTCTTTATATCTCCAAACTTGAACATATTAGATATCTTAATATACTCCTGATCAGATCAGAACCTAGTTAGTGGGACATATTTGTTATGTTTGGGATTTAGAATTGTACTCATCACTTAGCACTTCATCTAAGTCTAATATTTATTTTATTTGAGTTTCTATCCCTAATGCACTGCTCCATGCTAGACACATACTAGTCGTTTAGCTTTTTTATGAGTAGCTAAATGAATACATGGATATAAAATTACTGTTCTACTTATAAAAACATTTAAGTAAGCAGATTTAAAATGCAAAAAGTAGGAAAAACCAAACACATTGTGATTATTTTTACATTTTACTTTTGAAGTTGACATAATTTGGCTTCTAGGAAAAAGAATACCTAAAGGAAAAAAAATCTAACATTATCTTCTTTTTAGCAAAACTGAACAGCTGCTCATTTGTTTTGAGAATGAACGCATGATTGAAAACTTGGACCTACCAGTAGGGGCCATATGATGGGTGTTCAGCAAAGTCACAGAGTTTTCCATTTTTGATAGTAAGAGAAGAATTGAGACCATCGTCCCTCAGCTGCCTTTAACTACGTTAAAATGGAATCAGTGGTTCTCAACCTTCCTAATATCGCGACCCTTTAATACAGTTCCTCATGTTGTGGTGACCCTCAACCATAAAATCATTTTCATTGTTACTTCATAACTGTAATCTTGTTACTGTTATGAATCATAATGTAAATACCTGATATGCAGGATGTATTTTCAGGGGTCGTGACCCACAGGTTGAGAACCGCTGGAATAAGTGAACATGTCTGCAACCTCTGAAGTTCATGCATGCGAAAGACTTTCAGAGAAAGACAGAACCAGAAAAAATAAAAAAATTAGAATCTCTTTATATTGTTTTATATAAGGAGAGATAAAAAGTTAATAAAATCTGGCCCTTATGTTATTGTCCAGTATATATATGCTGCAGTCCTGGGTTTGAATATGACCTTTTCTTATTGGTCCCTTTCCTTAAGGTGGGACTCCCAAGTTTTCCTCACTGGTCATTGTGCTACACAGTATTAGTTTCAAAGCTCAACGCCCACATGGTGCCCCCTCACACTCTGCCCCTTATCTTGCTGGTTGGAGTTGCCTTTGATCTCCTGGCTGCACAGGCCAGAGATACCCCTATCTGTCCTTGATTTATGGCTGTTTTAATTGCTCCGGTCAGAAATGTTTCCATCTTCCCTCTCTATCCTCTGTATACTAGTAAGTAAGATAAGCACCCTAGCATCTTCAAGTCTCCATCTTTGCATTCCTCTCCCATGGACCCGCCTCATTCCCTAAACCTTCCTAATAAAGCTAGCTAGCTAGCTAGCTAACCCTTTCAATTGTCAGTAAATAAAGTTATGCTCATGGGAAAGATAACTAGTTATATCTCTCCCTATTTACAAGCATTCTCCTGTGCAGGATTTAGGAAACATTTTATATCAAGGGCCAGATAGTAGGCGTATGAGCATGAGTGTGTTCATGGGCTGTACAAAATAAAGTGTGGCCAGATTTGGTCCAATGGCCACCGTGTGACCACCCATGCTTCATTCCTTTAACAAAGGTTTATTTATTAAACAAATATTTTATGCCAGGCATTGTGTTATATAAGAGAGATAAAAAGGTGAATAAAATCTGATCCTTATGTCATAGTCCAAACTATGGTTAAGGCCTCATTTGTAAGTTAAAAAGTCATTCATGAATCAATTCTCTAGTGTTGACATTTTTCTATTTGATATAAACTGATACAGGCTTCTTGCAACATGCCTTATGACTCTGGGTAAGGAGGAAATGCAAATCCATACTTTTAGCCTATATAAATAACTCCCCACCAAGTACGATTTACCCTCATAATGTGGGGTTTTCATATTATATCTCTGCACCACAAAGGGAGAACAGAACTCGGTGTTAATGTTGAAATTTGCCTTCAAAGACAACGGAGTCAGTGAATCACAGAACCCCTACGATCTTTTATGGAATATTCATGCTTGACAGATCCCAGTGTGTACTACAACTGCTCCAAAAGAGCACAGGGGATATCGAGTAAATGCTGCTAGAGAGGAGATAAGGCTTCCAAAGAAAGAGCGTAACAGAAACGTGCATTTTTACAAAGAACTAAATTGTGTGAGTGCTAATAAGAATACAATGGATGTTTCATCAGGGGTGCCTTGTAGGGATGGGGTAATACAAATCAGAAACATTCTAATGGCTTTGCCAGAGGATGTTCTACATGCTGGAACTTGGACAAAAATTCCTATCAAATAATGTTGTAAGTTTAAAATGTCCAATAGGTATATGCTGATTATCTTTTGTGTTCCTAATCCAGCGACTTCTTAAGGTTTGAGGAGAGAAAAATACTTTTAAAAAAAATTAATTCCCTCACAAGAGAAAGTTTAGTTTGTTTTTGTTAAAATATTTTTATTGATTTTTAGAGACAGAAGGAGGAAGAGAGAGAGAGACAGAGAGAGAAACCAATGTGAGAGCGAAACATCGATTGGCTGCCTCTTGCAATGCCCCTGACTGACCAGGAATTGAGCCCACAACCTACACATGTGCCCTGACCAGAACTCGAACCAGCAATCATTCAGTGCACAGGATGATGCCCAACCAACTGAGCCACACCGGCCAGGGCTAGGAAAAACAGTTTTTGCGTACAAGATGATCCAATTGGCCATTTAGCAAATTAACTTAGAGAATGTTGGACATGAGCTTCCTTTGTCCCACATAGAAATTTTGTTAACTCTCCCGATCAGAGAGGACCAGGCAGTGAAAAAAAAAACACCTAAAAAATGCTCTCCATCCCACATGAAATCATGTTTGAAAAATGAGCAGTGTGTTGCAGACACCTGCACTCAGACATATCTTGTCAGATCAAGTACATTTAACGTTCCTTCAGAGCAATGAGAGAGGGGTAAGCCTGATGGTCCTACGGTATTTTACAGCTGGGCCCATGTTTCTCCTACTTCAGGATTTACATGTGTTTTGTACTTGTATCTTTGTGACATTATAAGTTTACTGTTGGCCAAGGACCCTTACCTATTCAGTGCTCACCTCTCACTGTGCTGCCATGTTTCCAAGGAGCACTGAGAGAATGCAAAGCTGGGCTGCTTCACCAGTTCCCACTTCTGTGACCGTGATTTTTGCTGAACCTCTCTACGCCCTGTTTTCTTTATCTCCAGGAGAGATGACAGTGGCACTTACTTTATGGGCTTCCTACAGTACACAAAACCCTTGAAGTACCTGATAGCATCTTTCATAAAAATAGGAATTATTAATGAGAACACCAGTAAAAATACATAAAATTAAGCAATAAGTCTATCCTTGTGCTTATTCTGAAGTTAACTTCCAATCTCTCCTTGAATTGGCAGCAGGTTAATAAGGAATTGGTTATTATTAACAATCCTGGAACCAAAAATTTGAACATTTTTAATAAAATTATTTTATTAATTAGCAAACTTTGTCATTAATGCTTTTTAGTTTAGGGATAGAGTTCTTCACATAACAAACAGAAATTCTACTTTATATTGATTATCTGGGTAGTAAAAACATAGCATAAGCAATTTCATTATTTTTGATACACTTTTTATGTTTTAATCAAATTTATATCTGTACCAGTTTCAAATCATATAACTGGTACATTTCAGAAAAAAAAATGTTTGTTCATCTTGGTCTTATTTTAAATTATATTTTGTAAAAATCTAAAAATATGTAAGCTCAAAGTCACTAATCACCATTGAGATGCAAATTAAAACCACAATGAGATATCACCTCACACCAGTCAGAATGGCTACCATCAACAAATCAACAAATGACAAGTGCTGGCGAGGACATGAAGAAAAGGAAACCCTAGTGTACTGCTGGTGGGAATACAGACTGGTGCAGCCACTGTGGAAAACAATAGGGAGTTTCCTCAAAATGTTAAAAATTGCACTGCCATTTGAGCCCACTTCTGGGAATATATCCTAATAAGCCTGAAACACCAATCAGGAAGAATGTATGCACACCTATGTTCATAGCAGCACAATTTACAATAGCTAAGAATTGGAAACAGCCCAAGTGGTCATCAGTAGATCAGTGGATAAAAAAGCTGCAGCACATTTATACCATGGAATACTATGCAGCTGTAAAAAGAAGGACCTCTTACCCTTCGAGACAGCATGGAGAGCTCTGGAGACTGTTATGCTAAGTGAAACAAACCAGTCAGAGAAAGACAAGTATCACATGATCTCACTTATATGTGAAATCTAATGAACAAAATAAACTGATGGACAAAATAGATCCAGAGACATAGAAGCATGGAACAGAGTGCAGAATCTCAGAGGGAAGGTGGGGGAGGGTGGGTAGATAGTGGAAGAGAACCACCAATAAACTTGCACGCATATTTGCATGATCCATGGACACAGACAATAGTGTGGTGAAGGCCTGGGTGGGGGTGGGTGAGGGCTAGAAGGGGGCAATGAGGAAAAAATGGGGACATCTACAATACTTTCAACAGTAAATATGAAAATATAATAACAAGATAAAAATAAAATAAGAAATCTTATAAACTAAAAGCAAATCTTGAAAGTTGCTTTTGATGATTAACACTAGAGGCCCAGTGCATGAATTCGTGCATGGGCGGGGTCCCTTAGGGTGGCCTGTGGGGATCAGGCCCCAGCTCATGCTCCTAGCCTCACAGCCCTGCAGCCCTGCCTGGCACCCCACTGTGGCCTGGCACCAACCCCTCACCCACTCCACCATCCTGCTTGTGAGATGATTGATCAGTGTTGGGCCCCTACCTGGCTCCCTCAGCACCTGGGAGCCAGGCGGTGGCCCTGCCCCCTGCCACTGCTGCTGATTGCTGTCTTTGAGGCCTGCCTTGGGTTGGCGCTACCTACACACCTGCTCCACCATCCCGTCACTGTTCCACTGTTGTCAAGGCCCATGGGAGCCAGCAGTGCCTTCACTGCCGCTCACTGCTAGCTCCAAGTTGCCAATGCCCGTCATGTTCCGTGCCACCCCCTGGTGGTCAGTGCACATCATAGCAAGTGGTCTAACTGCAGGTCGAATTCCTGGTCAAACAACCACCTGAGAGGACAATTTGCATATTAGGCTTTTATTATATAGGATATTTGAAATTATTGATACCTTCAATTGAATCTCTTCTGTAGACTATATTTTAATTGAAGAAATACTTTGCACATATGCTAAATTTTCCTCTAAGCTCAGAAAATCTCTATGAATTAAAATATGCTCAATTCTAATTTTTCATATTAAAATACAAAAATATTTCAACCAATATTTTTATTAGGTTTGGTTTTTATTTTGCCTCTCTTCCAGCTTTTTCAGCAAACACTTTAAAACAAGTTTTCTCTATTAATAATATTTTGTCTTTCAAAATATTAATAGCTCAAAGTTATTGGAATTTTCATTTTTTCACTACTCTGGTATAAAAAATAAATTTCACAATTTAAAAATAAAATTTTAAAATAAAATATTTTATATTCTCTATGCTCTTTATATTTAATTTATGCCGTTCCTGTTATGTTTTTATAGGTATACATTTCAATATTTTCTATTTTCAAGCTTATTTTAAATAACTGAAATTCATTAAAAGCTTCAAAATTGTGTGTGTGTGTGTGTGTGTGTGTTTTCTATTTGCTGAGTGATTTTATTTGACAGCTCCAATTAATTCCAAATGAACTGGTACCAAAATACAGAGGAAAAATGTGCATGCCCAAAATTAGAAATCAGTACCATTGTAGAACTTTTAAGATGATTCACAAAGTGGCTCTTCAAAGGATCAAACATTTCTAAAATTGGATTGAATTTTAGAATCCAAGGATAAAAGGAAAATGCGTACTTCCATCTTAAAGTAAACTTTGTATTCAACTTTTTTAATGTGAATTGTGTAGTTGAGCATTCAGTTTTCAGCAGCCATGGCTTCCCCATTGTTTGGTAAAATACTGCAGGTAGTTTATGCACAAATATGAATGATATGCTACCTATGATTAATTTCAAGTAACATCCTGCTCCATGGATTTGTTAATTTAGTAAGAATATTTTTACCTCTGCAACATTTTAATGTATGATATTAATGTTCACATTTTAATGGAAAATAATATCATTCATATGAAAAAAGATACTTTACCTTGGATGTTTTGATAGTTAATTTTATGTAATGATTTGTCTGGGTCATTGTATCCAGATATTTCATCAAACATTTTTCTAGATGTTTCTGTAAAAGTGTTTTTGGATCAGATTAACATTTGAGTAAAGCAGATTACCTTCCATAATATGGGAGGTTTTCATCCAATCAGGTGAAGGCCTGCA
This sequence comes from Myotis davidii, assembly GCF_000327345.1. Taxonomy (NCBI): domain Eukaryota; kingdom Metazoa; phylum Chordata; class Mammalia; order Chiroptera; family Vespertilionidae; genus Myotis; species Myotis davidii. The sequence goes on along the minus strand of NW_006287255.1, from coordinate 2,632,710 downwards.
TAAAGCAAAGTTTGGCCTCCTCCAAGAAAAAAATAACTCTGTCATCAGGTTGCATTGGGACTCAAACTGCAAGTCTTCCCTGGGTCTCCAGCCTGCAGGGTTTACACTTATTGAATCTCCACAATCACCTGAGCCAAGTTCTTCAGTCTCTCTCTCTCTCCCTCTCTCCCCCCCTGCACCCGCCCACCTCGGAAAATCCTGACTAATACTGACACAATAAGCTCTTTAAAGCTTTTATTCCATGAATGGAAGGAAAAAACAAATGGAACTATTTTTGGAAAGTTCTTTGTTGTTCAAGTCAATAAATCAGCAGCTCTCACTTATATTTTGTCCTTGCACATAACATTTTTGAATCAAAAGTGAGCAAGATAAACTTAGAATGATAGAAATTTGATCTACATAAAAAGTTATTTTGTAGAATGTTTTATAAACACATCTGCTGCATATATTAAATCCTGTCTTGTAGTCATCTTAAATTAACCATAAAAATGGAAGCCCATGGAGGTGCTTTATCAGCATATCTGGTGTCTCTAGTTCCCACGGTGGATGGTGAATGAAGATATATATTTTGTGAAAGTTGCATCACCAATTTTCTTGAGAAGCAGAAACCTAATCATTAATTTTTCATTAAAAATGTACATTTTCATGTTCCTAAAATAGTTTCTTGTAAAATAAAAATAAAAGTACAATGAGTTATGAATGAAACAAACAACTATTATAGCAACAGTCATCAGACTATGCTATTACTTAGTAAGGCAGGACTTCTTGGGCCTCTTTTTCCCACTCAAATTTCATATACACCCTTCCAAATCTACACTAACAAAAGAGAAAGATGCAAATTGACTATACCTTCACAATGCCCACCAGCCAATTGGGAGTGATTATGCAAATTTACCCAACAAAGATGGTGGTTTAATTTGCATACACAGGCACCGAGTGACCATGGTGACAATGCAGGCATTCTGCACCCACCCCACCCCACCCCCCCCAGCTGCTCCAGGACTCTGGGCAGCATGGGAAGGTGGAAAGGTGGCTCCAGCCATAGCGAAGGCAGTGCCAGCAGCAAGGGGAAGGAAGGTCCATTCTTGCATGAATCTTTGTACATCGGGCCTCTAGTATTTTGTATATTTTCCAATGGCTTTGCTGATTAACATCTTGGTGGCTTAAGCCTCTCAAGACCATGAAATGGCCATGGCTTTGGTAAAGGTGGGTGGTATACCAAATGGGTTAGCCGAGGAAATATCTCTAACCTTCCCTGAAGGATTTCTGTCTCCTTCATTTTATCAGCAAGGACCCAGCATGCTCTATTTTGAAGAGTTAAGTTAAAATTATGTTTCATTTGAAAAGAGTTGGGGAAAGAAGTAAGTTTTGCTGCTTGTTTTTAAATATAACCACCATTAAAGCAGGAATTCTGTTCCCTGAACATATGTTCTACATATACTAAGGGAAATCATGGCAGAAATGGTACAAAGTTGAAAACTCCCGAACTCATAGCAGGTTGTTTGACTGCAACTGTTACAAAATAGCTTTGTTAAAAAATAAAAATTCTGGGACAAATGCCAAACCAGAAAGACATTTATATAAATCATCACCATACCTTCTGAATTACTGCCACTCACATAAATGATTTATCTGATAAGATATGCAAAAAAGTTCTCATTTTCACCAGTTTCAAATTTAATTTCCTCCACTTTCATTTTCACAAAATATGCTCTTCATATATGTTCTTAAAATATACTGACTGTTTTTGTAGTCATTGGATATCATGGGAACAACAGTATGATAAAATACTTTAAAATTAAACTCAAACTCCACAAACATGAAAAGGAGACTAAGCTAAAATCTGGCAGTTTTTTATGTTTCTTACCACCGATAGTTGGTCTGAGCAGAACTAATATATTTTTCTATGGAGCATAGCTTTATCCATATGTGTGACAGTAAATAAATTGACAGTTCACCAGAAGGGAAAAATCTTGTTTTAATACTATCAAGTAATTATATATAAACTTTAACCCACATGAAGTTATAAATAAGGAGGATTGAAAGAATATGACCCATCAGAGATGCTCAATTACAAATCTGTCTGTGTCCACCAACTGAGCCTTTAATAAAGTTTTTGCTATCTTCTTTCAACTCTGTTGCATGATCCTTATGAAAAATCTCTGAGAGGATAAACCTTACTGTGTTTGAAGTTTCAAAGTCATGCCTTTCATTACCTACTTTCCCCCCACCCCATGTTTTCATCATGCACCTTGTACATGTAACAAATCAGTCATATGTTCTCATAAATAATTGTCTATCTTTCTGTTTTCCAACAGACTCTGTCCAGGACAAAGCTATGTCTTAACATTCTTTGTATCAAAACATTCACTTGGGGTTATTTAAAACATAGTAATTAGCTCAAGACATGTTTTTTGAAGAAACATCAAGGTTACATCCATTTTCTTGTCATCATGTCCTACAAATCATTTTTAATGATCACCATTTTTAAGTTCAGATTAATTTATAATATCTAATATGTCATAGAGCCCAGTGTGATAGTTAAACTCTTAGCAGCCATACTTTGAGACAAAACCAGTATTAGAAGCTATTCCGTTTACAGCAATGCATTTAAGTAAATGTATATGCAAATAGGATTTGTGTAATTTTTAAAAAATAGTAATACAAACATGTGCAATTCCATGCATAAGCCTTTGGCACTGTGAGGGGAGGTAGTTAATGTCAATACAAGTGCTACATCTATGTGCAGAAAGTCTCTTTCAAATAACAGATCATCAGATTCACAGTGTTGGAATTATGACACTCATAATGAATTGCAATTTTCACAAAAATACATTTATAAAATACTACTAACACAAGAGAACAATTCAGTTCATATTTAAAAGCATTTAGTAACTAGAGGTCTGGTGCACAAAATTTATGCACTGGTAAGTTCCCTAGGCCTGGTTGGTGATCAGGGCCAATCAGGGCCTTCCTTACCCCAGTTGCCAGCTGCAGTCCGGGTCTTTCTTTGTTCTGTGCCACCCCCTGGTGGTCAGGGCACATCATAACGAGTAGTCGAACTCCCAGTAGGTCAAACTCCTGAGGCAACAATTTGCAAAATAACCTTTTATTATATAGGATTCTCTATTGAGGCTGCCTTTGAATCATCAAAAAACAATTTTGTTAACTGAAAGTGGCTTTCTCCATTTTTAAAAATTATTAAAAAATTGTATTTAAGAACACAGTGTACTTCAGGGAAAAATATGACAAAGCATTTCCCTTTGTCAATAACATTAAACTTTTCCTAATCTGAGCCCCCATTTAATGTCTGCAAAATTTAAAGTGTCCTTAAGCGCTGGCCTGTGTGGTTCAGTGGTTAGAGTGTTGGCCCATGCACCAATGCCTCATGGGTTCATGTCTCCATTAAGGGCACAAACCAGGGTTGCAGGTTCAATCCTGTGTGTGGGATGCAACCAATTGATGTGTCTCTTTCACAAATGAGATGTCTCCCATTCTCTCTCTCTCCTCCTTTCTCCCTTTCATTCTCTCTAGAAGCCAATGGAAAAAAATATCTTTGGGTGAGGATCAACCAAAGTTTAAAAATAAATATAAAATAAAGAGTGTCCTTAAGTATAAAGTGTACACATGCAGAAACTCACAGAGCAGGCCGTGTTTCCATTTCAAGGGAAAATTGTGTTTACCCTATTACCTATCATCACAATACCAATATGCATTATAGTTGAAAGTCATTCATCATCTTAGAAGTAAATAATTTTCTTGATGTAGTGAAGGAAAAATACATCAATACAGAGAATGATGATGGTGTGATTATAGTAATTATCACATGTTATGTGAGTAGTTACTACCATTTAATTCTGTTCTAATTTATTACAGAGGTAGTAAAAGTCACATTAGGGAGAATATACAAGATGAACTCACATTAATGAATTTTTGTTCACTGGAAATGAGAAAAATAAAAGGCTTTAACATAGAATTAATTTACAATTTTTTGGCTAACGGCTAGGGAAAAATTTAATTTACCTACATTACAGTTTTGAGAGGCATTAAGATAGCCTTCAACTTGGAATAGTAATATAAACCCTCATCTAAAAGATTAGAAAGTAAAGAAGATAACAGACTTTTTAAATATCCAATTTTTTCTGAAGTTATGATAATTTGATTTGTTGATTATCACTTTCTTTGCCTAGACCATGGATTACTCAAATGCAGAAATCTCATTATTTCTATTTTTTCCCGACTGCCTCATATAGTGCCTGCTCTATGGAAAGCAATCGTGGAGTCCTGGGTCTGACTCTGCTGGTTTGCCGGAGGTAATTGTTAGATTTTCAGGAGCCATACAGGCTATTTGTGTCAACTTGGTCCCTTGAAATCAGCATGGCGGCAGTATTTATAGCCTATGCATGCATATTAGGCATGGGAAGGGCTTTCCCTCCAAAGAGCAGGCTATTGAAACATTTACTGTGATACCACCACAAAGCCTCCTGTAAATGGTGAGGGAATGACTGAATGGCAACAATGTTGCCTGGCGATGCTCTGCAATGATAAAAAGAAATGCCCATCACTGATGAATTAAACACCCAGCGTTAAAGAAGATAAAATATTTGCAATTCGGTGTCAAACAGGCTTGCAGTTCTAATTTGGGCTCTAGCACTGACCAGTTGTGTACTCTTACGAAAGGCGTTGACATTCTTTGAGGTTTAAGCCCCTTCCACCAGGAGAGGAAGCAACGAGAAGTCTGCAGCCTCGAAGAGAACCTTCGCCTGAGCATGCTGCTCCCTGGTCCTGACTTCCAGCCTCCAGGATTGCTGTGAGCCAAAGACCGGCAGAGACGAACACTTCACAGTAGATAATAGTGAAATGAGCACTAATGAGTCATCTTTCAGGACAGTCCTTGAGGGGCTGGTGCAGAGGATGAAGGGCATGCTGTTGAAGCAGGGACGAGGAATTATGAAGGCAGCCGTAACACTGGCAGCTTTGAAATGCCGGTACAGCCAGTAGTTTCCTCTGGGGGCCTTGCCATAACCCCACCTGTAACCGTAGGGTTAAATGTGGTTTCGGGCTGTGCATATTAGTGGCCAGCACTTAGTAGCTGTGGAGGAAGATGCAGAATTGGAGGATGAAGAGGAAGAGGGTGTAAAACTCCTATGTATACCTGGGAAGCAATCTGCTGCTAGAAGTGGTAGCAACGTCCCACCGAAAAAGTGGAAACTGCTGCTGATACCGATGATGATGAAGATTCCTGATGATGAGAAAGCTGAAGAAAAACGTTTAGTAAAGAAATCTGTATGCAATGCTCCAGCCAAAACTGCACAAAAATCAAACCAGAGTGAACAGGACTCACAACCATAAAAATAAGACAAAAGGTAAAGAAGCCTTCAAAAAAACAGAAACATAAAAACTTGTAATACACTAGAAGACCTCGTAGAAGACATTAAAGCAAAAATGCATGCAAATGTAGCAAAAGGTACCGTATTTGCCGGCGTATAAGACGACTGGGCGTATAAGACGACCCCCTAACATTTCCACTCAAAATACAGAGTTTGTTATATACTCGCCGTATAAGACTACCCCCTCTTCCGCACACCTTCCACACACCAAATAAAAGGTAAAACAATATCAGATTTGATTTTAACATTTTAATTTATATTCAAATGCTTATGACATGCAGGAAAACTGTCACAAGGCTGTATGTAATCAAACATATACATAAAACAGTGCAAGTTTATTACCGGTAAACATACCGGTAATTCACTAAAGAAAACACACTCTATAGACTGGTACCATAGATGCTTCTCAGGAACACAGGCAAGCAGCCCACAACCTAGAGGGACTGTCAATGATAGAAGTAAGAT
>NW_006287255.1:2612588-2625735 GCF_000327345.1 Myotis davidii | reverse complement strand
AGTATTTAAATACAGTCAGTGAATAAATAAATGCTTTGAGGTTTAAGTAACTTGCTCAATGGTGAGTGTGTGTGTATGTGTGAAAATATGGGGGTAATAATGCTCATCATATAAATATACAGTGGAGAGTAACTATTGCCTAAAATATATAAGATCAAATAAGAAGAAATTCATATTTTTATAGATTAAAAATAGGTCTCAGTTATTTCTCAAGACTCCACTTTCATAATTGACTAGGGCCCCAGTGCATGAATTCCTGCAGCTTGAAAGATACTGTGGGCCGAGCGGCTGCGGTGGGCACAAGGGCAGGTCTTGGTTCAACCTCCACAACCCTGCCCGGCCCCTCCCACCATGGACCTTGGGCCCCTGTCTGCCAGCAGCCCTGGCATCAGGTGCTGGCAGTAGGTGCCAGCACCGGGCAAGACCTTGGTGCATGGGAGCAAAGAATTTTCAGTAACCACCAGAGGCTCACCCTGATGACAGTGACCGGTGCCCCGCCTTGGCCTGGCGCCCCTGCTCACCTGCTCCATTGATGCCCACCATGTTCTGCGCTCTGCTATCTGCTGCTGATGCCTGCCATGTTCTGCACGTGCCCCCTGGTGGTCAGCGTACATCATAGCAACTGGTTTTCAGTTGTTTGGTTGTTCCGCCATTTGGTCTATTTGCATATTAGCCTTTTATTAATAGGATATGCAATGAATATTTGAAGGCAGAAAGAAGAAAAGAGAAATAAAAGGTTAGAAAGAAAGAAAATAGAGAACATATCAGAATTTTTTTCAATACAATTTTTTTCAACATGTCGATGCACATCTTCCCAGTCTTCCAGTTCATCACTGTAGTCGGTGACTTACACAGTGGCAATTAATGTTCCCACAATTTGACTAAAGGGGTTGAAGCCCCTGAGATGCCTTCTGAACTGTGTCCTGTATGTTTACTACAACTCGAATGTGTAGTGTATATTAGCATATTGTAATTCTTTGACAATGATAATTCATTTAGCTATATTTTGAGGATCACATTAAGAAACATATTTTTATATATTTACTAGAGGCCCGATGCACGAAATTCATGCAAGGGGCTTGGCCCTCTCAGCCCTGGCTTCGTCTGGAAGGTTGTTTGGCTGTCCAGTCTAATTAGCATATTACACTTTTATTATTATTATTGTGGCTAATTAACTAATTTTTAAAAGCAATACATGCCCTTCATAAAAAATGAAAGATCCTAATTATACTGTGTATCAAGGAGAACACATGAAATATTACTTAGAACAACAAAGACCACACTGTGGACCCTGCTCTGTAGAAATAATAAACAGGCCATCGACATCTTTCCATTGAATGATTACAGGTCTATTTCATCCCTTATTTTTATATCATATTCCATTGTATGGATGAGTTAAAGTAGACTAAACTTACTTTTTATTTTCATAAAGAATGCAGCAATGTATATCTCTCTGTGTGTATTTACATATTGTATTTACAGTATATATTCATATTTCTATGCACACTTTCTGTTACATATGCAGGCACACACATATATTGCTTTTGTACATCAATAAATATTTATACATGCATAAGTCTTGGAGTTGAAAATACTAGGCAAATGAGACTTTCATTTCCAATCTGGCCGATCATGACAAAATTGTTCCCAAAAGATGTTGTGCTAATTTATAATTTTCCAAAATTGTGTCTGCTATTAGAAAACACTTCATCAATCATCTCTGAGATATTTGAAAGTTTGATATATGAAACAACTTAATTTTCATAAATTAATTTATTAATGAGTCTGATCATCGCCACATATATTTATTATTTTTAATCTTATCTATTTCATCTTCATATTTTTGTTCATCTTCCTCTTGGATTATAAGAAGACTTTTTTTAAAAAAAAACATATTTTTCTGTCAATATATTATAAATAATGTTCAGAATTTTTGTTTTTCCTTAACTTTCTCTGTAGTGCTTTTTAATATGACAACATTTTAAAATGTTATGTAGTGAAGTATGTCAATATTTTCTTTAAAGATTTATGTAATACATGTAAACTCTCCTACTTTCCAATATTTATATGTATGTCTATATTTAAATCTTTGATCTGTCTGGACTTTATTTTGATGAAATGAGTGAGTACTGACTTGTTTATTACCAAATGACTGGAATTTTTCCTAAAGACACTTACTGAATAATCTATCTTTCCCTTGCCTATTACAATAGTTGCTTTCTTGTATTCTAATTGTCAATGTGTCTTGGGTCTTTTTAGACTTTAAAAAAGTATTTTCCAGTTATTTATTCTAGTCCTGTGCCTATTGCAATTCTAGTCCTGTTGCAATTTTGGTTGTTTTATTATACATACGTTTCAGTATTACTTAGGACAAGTCCTCTTTCATTAGCCTTGTGTGTGTGTGTGTGTGTGTGTGTGTGTGCGCGCGCGCACACACACGCATACATGCAATTTACTTGGCTCTTCTTAAATTTTTATTTTTTAAGATACATTTTAAGATATTCTGACACATAGCAAACTTAAACTCAGATGGAGAGACAGACCCACGCACTCACCTATACACACACTGAAATTTTCATTGACTTTACAGTAAATTTATTGGTTAGTTTAGGGAGAACTGACATGATAGAAAATTGAATCTCTGTGTCCAAGAATAATAGCTTTCTTCAATTTATTTCAACCTTCTTATTGCTTTGGCATTTTTATAACTTTATTCATATGAACCTTACATATTTTTAGTAAAGTTTTTTTAAGATTTTTTGTTCTTGTAATTTTGAATGGGACATTTTTAAAATTACATTTTCTAAATTATTTTTGTAGTATACTAATAAGGTATCTGCATATTTGTTTTTAAGTTTACTACTTTTTGAAATTTTTAATATTTCTAATAGCGTTTTTAGTAGTCTCTCCTGAGTTTTCCATTTTTTGTTGTTGTTTTCCACACACTATGTATTAAATACCTTTTCCCTAGTCAAATGGCATTGGCAAGTAATTCCAGAATAACAGGAGAAAAAGTAGGCTTCTGTATCTTAACCATGACTTTGCAAGGCTTTTAGGATTTCACTAATAAAGAAGATATGTGTAAATTGGAGGGATTTATTATATGTGTTTTCTGAAGGTGCAAAATCCATCATTTCTTAGTTTTGTACATTATTTTAAAAATGTATTAAATATTTATTATAACCTTCCTAGTCTCTTTTCTCTCACTATTTTTAGGAAGTAATAAATGTTTACTAAAATTTAAAATTAATTAAATTTGGTTGCATTCCACTGTTCTTTCAATATGCTATGAAAATTGATTTGCTAATATTTTGTGTAAGTCTTTATAAGTGGGAAATATCTGTAATTTTTTTTCTCAGTCATATCTTCTAAGTTTTTCTAATGGCACTATGATTATTTTGTAAGAAATAATTAGAAATGTTTCTCTTTATATTTATCAATGGTTCCCAACCCTAACTGCACATTAGAATTTTTAAAGCCATGGACAGTTAAAAATTACTAAGGCCTGCGGCCCACCCCAGATCACTGACATGAGGAAGATGACAGTGATTTCAGTATAATATAGTCTCAGATTTCTTCTCTTTTTGTCTTATGTTGACCATGCATGTCACCTTACCTCATTCTTTCTGGTTTTGCGAAGTGAGGGATGCAGTATAGGTCTGCAGCCAAACCAAGCATCTTCCAGTTTGATGAGATAGCATAACCTGCTATTTGAATATTTGATTCTGAATCCATTGTTTTCCTAGCTACTTATTTTTCTGTAGACCTAATTATTTCCTGGGTATCCCTTACCAACTCTTCTCTTTCCTAGAGTGGAATTGGTCTTTCTTAGATCAGCGGTTCTCAACCTGTGGGTCGCGACCCCTTGGGGGGTCTAATGACCCTTTCACAGGGGTGGCCTAAGACCCTCGGAAAACACATATATAATTACATATTGTTTTGTGATTAATCACTATGCTTTAATTATGTTCAATTTGTAACAATGAAAATACATCATGCATATCAGATATTTACATTATGATTCCTAACAGTAGCAAAATTACAGTTTTGAAGTAGCAACGAAAATAATTTTATGTTTGGGGATCACGGCAATATGAGAAACTATATTAAAGGGTGGTGGCATTAGGAAGGTTGAGAACCACTGGCTTAGATGATCCCTTTTCTATGATAACATATTTTCTATTGTCCAGTGGTCTCTTTCTCAATGTCCTTATGTTTGTTTTATTTCCTTATTCATATTGCAAATGACCCTCGTCTGCCAGCTGTGACTGCCCTACATTGTACATTGAGCAAACTTTCCACCCAGTCACTGGTCCTCTGCTCCCAAGTGAAGTTCCAGGCTCTCTTTGGATACCCCTATTTTAGGTTTAATTATATCTTGGGTAACTTTCACAACTTGTCTCATTCTTGCAAAAGGTAATCATCTGCTTAATAATTGACTTTAAATTCTCTTGAAAAAATCATAGCTAAACTCACTGTTCTTACCATTCTCTGTTACCCTCAGTCACTTTGCAAATATAAATCTCTAGGATCCATTTGTGTATTCACGTCCCCACATGTTCTAAAGTTCCTTACCAAACTCTCACTCTGAATTTTGTTACTGTTTGGCACTAGGTATTGTGGCAAAAACATAAACAAATGGATTCAATAAAAACAAATGCCATGATATATTCAACTACTTAATTGACAATGTCGTTTTATCTTTAGCCAGACTCACTTTCTCTGTGCTTTCTCACAATAAATCTTATTTTCCAGTTTTATACACTTCTGTGTGAGAATCTGAATGAAACAAATTCCCCATTCTTAGGCACAACTCATTAATTTTTCAAGTTTATGTGGAAAGTTTTGCTGATCTAATGCTTTTATCTGCTACTAACCATCCTTAACTCCCCTCTCTTCATGTCACCTACCCACCACCTAGGCACTTCTCCATGTAATTCAGTAAATATATTAGCCTTTAAATATTGTCTTCTTATATATGCCAAGCCATACTATCGTCCTGTGTAATACTTCATCACAGAACTCATCCATTCAATTTGACCTCCTCAACTTCAATGACTTTTAATTTTCATTGCAGAACAATCACCTTCACCAATGACCACACAATGAAACTAATTTTCATGTAGCAGACACATAATTCTAAAATTTTACTTTTAGACATTCCTCTTAACTCCCTGACCTGTCACTTCTCTACTTAATTACATAATTTTCTCAGTTATTTTGCTTTTCTTCTTCACATCAAATGCAGAAACAAGTCTTACTGGTTCTGTTTCCAAAACTTATCTTTTATGCAACAGTTTATCACCACCTTTACTCTATGAGAGTCATTCCGGCTACCATCATACCTCACCTGGACTATGGCAGGAGTCTCCTCCTACCCTACCAGCTCTGCTTTTGCTCCTCTGCTTTCCTTGGAGACTAAATAAGATCATATCACAACCTTCTTCCAACCATTCCTTGGCTTTCCGTTGCAAATGGGATAACATCTACTCTTCAAAGCTCTGTATAATCTGTTTGCTGCCCACCTCTTAGATCCTATTTCCTATTACTTCTCTTTAGTCCCTACAGTTCAGTTACATGGATATTCTTATCTCCTTTTAAAGATGCCAAGCTTAGTACAGCCCCAGGCTTTTGTGCTTTTTTCCCCCTCCTGCCTAAAACACTTCTCTCAGATCTTTGCCTGACTGCCTCTTTTACATTATTTAGATTTTAGTTCAAATGCCTTATTCTCAGAGGGGTCTGTTAAAATATTAACCAATCACTCATTCCAACAAGTATTAAAGTATTAAAACTTTCCTACATAGTTTTAATCCTATGAAAACTTAATTTACTATAGATTTTTTCTTTGTGGTTACCATGAAGCTTATATAAAACAACTTATAGGTATAGCAGTATATTTTAAGCCACCGATAACAACTTGCTTTCAATTCCATTCAAAAACTGTACACTTGCTTCTTCTACATTTTATCCTATTGATGTCATACTTTACAGATTTTTATATGGTGCATCCATTAACAAATTATTGTAGCTATAGCTATTTTTAACACTATTTTTTAATATTCATATTAGAGATATAAGTATTTTACATGCCACCATTACAACATTAGGGTATTATGAAAATGATGGTATATATATATATATATTGCTGTGAGGGTCTATATATATATATATATATATATATATCTTTACTATGGAGTTTTATACTTGTCTATGTTTCCATGTTGTTATGTAGTGTTCTTTCATTTCAACTAGAAAAACCTCCTTTATCATTCCTTGTTAGGCAGGTCTAGGGAGGATGAGCTCTCTTAGTTTTTGTTTGTCTGGGAATGTCTTTATCTCTCCTTCATGCCTAATGGATATTTTTAATGGATATGATAGTCTTAGTTGACAGTTTTCCCCCCTTTTAGCACTTTGAATATATTGTTCCATTCTCTCCTGACCTACAAGGTTTCAACAAACTAATTTGCTGATAGATTTATACGGGTTCCCTTGTATGTGATGAGTCATTTTTCTCTTATTGCTTTTAAAGTTCTCTCTTTGTGTTTGGCTTTTAACATTTTTATTATAGTGTGTCTCAGAGTAATCTTATTTGAATTATTCTTTTTAGGAGTATTTTAGCTTCCTGAACCTGGACTTATATCACACTCCCTGGAGTTGGACATTTTCAGCTATTATTTCCTTAAATATGCTTTCTCCTTTCTGCCCCTTTCTCTATTCTCCTTCTGTGGCTTCCATGATACTAATGGTCATTTATTCGATGGTGTCCCATAATTCACATAGACTTTCTTCCCTTCACCATTTTTTTCTTCTAACTGGCTAATTTCATAGAATCTGTCTTCAAGTTCATTGAATTTTTCTTTATGACTCAATCTGTGGTTTAAGCTCCCTTGAATTTTTCAATTCTCTCATTCTCCAGCTCCAGCATTTCTGTTTCATTCCTTTTTATGCTTTCTATTTCTTTACTTAAACTTATTTTGTTCATGCATTGTCTTCATGATTTTGTTTAGTATCTATTTATTGGTGTTCTCTTGAATTTCACTGAGTTTCTTTAAAATGACTATTTTGAATTATTTGTCAAATTATAGATCTCCATTTAGTTGGGGTCAGTTACTGGAGTTTCATTAGTTTCTTGCTTGAGTCTTTGTGATCCATGTAGCCTTGGGTAAGGAAATACCTCTTCATTCTTTACAGATTTGTTTCAACAGGTAAAGATCTTTTTCTATTGGTGCCCTGGGCTGAGGGGATCACCCCCAGAATTTCAGTCATGCTGGGTTGGAGCCTGTTTTGAGCCTGTTGCTGAGTTTGCAGTGAGGTCCACAGTTTGTGTGCTTGTTACCAGACTTCAGAGGTGTGGATTACATCTAATCTCTGGGTGACTGAAACTGCTTCCAGTAGCCTGTTCAGTAGGGTGGCACTGGGGATAAGATTCCATTACAGGGTGCCTAGCTGGATACTTAATCAGTGGACCTGTTACTGGTGGGCAAAGGTGTGTGGCTCTTGGTAGGTCCCTGGGAGGCTACCTGCCTGTCGCTGCATGGGTCCTTGGGTAGGCAGCATGGCCCTAGACCAGGGGTGGGCAAACTTTTTTGACTCGAGGGCCACAATGGGTTCTTAAACTGGACCGGAGGGCCGGAACAAAAGCATGGATGGAGTGTTTGTGTGAACTAATATAAATTCAAAGTAAACATCATTACTTAAAAGGGTATGGTCTTTTTTTTTTTAGTTTTATTAATTTCAAATGGGCCAAATCCGGCCCGCGGGCCATAGTTTGCCCACGGCTGCCCTAGACCTTGGCTGAGAGGGACTGGAATAAAGGTTCAGGAAGATTTAAGTTTTTACAGTTAAGATTGAGGTTTGCAGACCTGGCTGTGGAGGCACAAATGGGTGTGTTGCCCATCAGGTCCCTGGGTAGCCGGGACTTTCTCTACTGTGGCTGGGGGACAGTAGCTGAGTATGGCACCCTTTCTGGATATTTTCAAGTAAAGACCTCAATGTCTCCTACCTGGTCACTCTGCCAGCATGAGTGCTCACAAATTGTGGCTGAGAGGAGCTTGAGCTGATTATAGGGCCCTTCAGGATCTTTGGGGTTGCGGATGGGATTATTTCCTGCTGGGTTCCTGGGCTGGCAGGTATGAGGGAGCTAGAGCTGATATAGGGCCTTTTCGGGATCTCCAGGGTTAAGGTGGAGTATCTCCTCTCAGGTCCCTGTGCCAGTAGGGCTGTTCACACCTAGGACAGGCTGGAGCTCAGTGATTGGGCTCTAGAACCTGACCTAGTGTGGTGGGCTTACCTCCAGGCACTCACAGACTATAGTCAGTAGGAGCTGAAGCTGACTGATGGGCCACTTTGGGGTGTATAACTAGGACCAAGTTTTAAATATTTATTACCCAACACACCACACACACACACACACACACACACACAAGTGGATGTGACTTCTCCCAGACTCCTTGGCTTATAGTGCTGGTGACAGGACCAAGCCAAATGGAGCTATAGCTAAGTCCTCTGGGGTATAGAATTATTACTGATGGGCAAGCCAGCCACATGGGTGCAGCAGGCCTGCCTTCTCAAAATGGCTCTCTTAGATCTCAAACATCACTGTGGCTTCACAGTTTCTTACCCGGATCCCAAAGCTCCCAGGAAGGCACTGTTATCTGTGGGTGGATGCCAAAGTATTGTTGTTCATAGAGGGTAGTAAAGGAAGACATCTGCTCTAGCCAGTTTGACTCAGTGGATAGAGTGTTGACCTGTGGACTGAAGGGTCCCAGGTTCGATTCCAGTCAAGGGCTTGTATGCTGGTTGCGGGCACATCCCCAGTAAGAGGTGTGCAGGAGGCAGCTGATCGATGTTTCTCTCTCATCAATGTTTCTAATTCTCTATCCCTCTCCCTTCCTCTCTGTAAAAAATCAATAAAATACATTAGAAAAAGGAAGACATCTTATTTAACTACCTTGCTAATGTCACTATTTTTGTGTGCTAAGTGAAAAACATTCAAGCTTATTTTTATTTTCAAACAGATATCTTGTTGTTTCAATATTATTTTTAGAAAGGATATTTTTTTTTTAGAAAGGATATTTATATCCTTTATATATTTTATATTTATTGGGATTGTGGGTCACATTCAAATAAAACAGACACCCTCCCGCCAAAAAAAAAAATGCAATTGGAAGAAAAACATGGTAAATGTAAATTATATAAATATCATATTTTCTTTCTGCAATACACATTTTCTGTCTCTTCTTCCTCCCTCCCTCTCTCTCCCACTCTCCCTATAAAAAAAGTATTTGATAGATATATTAGGTAACTGTTCTTTGCATGAGTAAATTGTTTGCATCGATACTCAAATGATTATATGTTTATGTCAACACTTTCTGATTATGTTGCATTTGTAAAATTTGAAATCACAAGCTGAATCCCAGCTCCAGGAGATAACATATGAAATATGAGGTGAGGAAATAGGGAGGATGTCACACTGATTGCTTTCTGGAAGACTCAATTTGTAAGCTAGTGGGAACCCATATTTTTCCCAGTTGACCTTTCTTGTTACACTTTCTGCACTTTTTTTTCTTCTAACACAGAAATTATCATGGGGATTCGTGGGAGCTGGTTTGTTTCTCGGAATCGCACGTGTTACTTTGTGGAATTTATAGTAGTTTTCAACAAATAATTTATTAGTGCTTGTTGTTAGATGCCCAGTAAAATATCTATCAGTCCCTACTCTCACAAAAATATTAAATACTTTCCTCCACATGCAGATTATTTCTTGATTACATTTAATCCTGGTCCTGGGAAGACAAGGAGGATGGTATCAACCTTTTCCTGTGTCTAGGTCCTCCAAGCTCCAATAACATCTCTCTATTTTATTACCTGCTGCTCAGTGAATTATTAGCCATCTGCTACTGACTTAGTACCCTGACTTAAGTATTGTATCAGGTGGGAACAAAGGGTAAGAAGATAGATGCTAAACATTCTTTTTCTCAGTGTGCCACTTAATTTGCTTGACATATTACACCTTGTAAATTCTAGTGGCTGTCAGTACAACTTCTCTACGCCCATGCTAACTTGTACAATAAGTCTACAGTACGTTGTTGATTTAACTTCTTGCTTTTTCCATAGCTTCAGACAGTGTCTAAGGTGAGCAAATAGCTTCTAATTCATATGTTGAGTCAGATTGAAAGGTAATGTGCTAGAATAACCTGAGGCTATGCATTTGCTACTCAGCACTTATCTAACAGAAAGATTTGATGGTTGGTGATAATGGTTTCTATTTTTGTTATTTTTTTTCCAGTGTCATATTAAAAATGTGTTTTTAATAAATATAAAAGTGGCCTGTTCTATAACCCATTTAATTATCACAAGTAAGAGCAAATTCATTAGTAAATTCCTTGTATATGAATTCTCAAAACTGAATTTTTTGAATCTCATTTTCCATTGAACCATGTCAAGGAACAAGGGATCTTGAATCAGTTAGACTTGCAATACTAATAATAGAAGGTGTTTTACATTAGTTAGAACTTAAACTTGAAAGTCTTATATTTTTAATACTTAAAGATTTTCATGAAATATTTTCAAAAGTATGAAAAGTATAAAAGGAAATTTTAAACTCAATAAAATACCTTTTATGTTTCTATCCTACTCACTATTAAAAACTTTGTATAATTTATTGCATTTTTGTTATATTCATGCTTTTATAATATAGTCAAAACTATACTGAATAAATAATATATATCCTATTTGTTTCATCTACCATTAAAATATAAGCATTTTCTGATGTTTGAAACTCTTTATAGCATAACTAGAGGCCTCGTGCACAAATTCATGCACTGGTGGGGTCCAACTGGCCCAGCCCAATCGGGGCTGATTAGGCCAGGCTGGCTGGGGAACAGAGCCGCGGGAGGTTGGCCAGCCTGTCCTAGCCCCTGGTCGAACTCCCAGTTGAGGGGACAATTTGCATATTAGCCTTTTATTATATAGGATTTTTATGGATTCAAAATCCCATCAACTAAATGTGTTTACTTGACTTAAGCATTTTTAATATTGTGCATTTTCATTGCTTTCCCATTCTACCACAATTGATAATACTCCAATGAATGAAGCAATATTTTTTATTATTTTATTTTACCAGTGTTAAATTCTTGGAGCAAAGTAAAAAATATTTTTGATTATCACTAAAACAAAACAAAACACCTATTTATAAACAAACAAGTTAATGTTACAAAATACATCTGTGCAGTGTTGCTTTTCAATTTGGTGATTTTTCTAAATAAATGTGGGTGGTGGCAAAGGAGATCCCATCCTGGCAGGTAAGACATTTTTAAGCAGCTCTGCACTGGCAATGATTGTGGACTAGATGCACTTTTGAAATCTCTTGTTATTGCAGGTAGTAGGGGAGAGAAGAAAACAGAAAAATCGTTTTATTGTTGGAGGATAGTTGATCTAGTAAAATACAGCAACAAGTTTCAGACTACGTACTGAATAATGTGCTCATTGAAATTTCTTCTAGAAAAGATGAAGTTAAAATTATGAACATAATTTATTTAACTTTATAGTCTATAAACTGCAACTGTGTGTCGTTATTGGAAATTGACAAAATATATTCCATTTTTCAATATATTTTTCTAAGTTCAAAATTATCATAACCCTTCACTCTATGGATGACTTTTGTAGCATTTTTATAAAAAGAATTCTTTTGCAGAAATTTTTTAGTGCATAAGCAGTTTTCCCAAGGGCCTCTCCTAATCTTTTGAAATTCAAATTATTCTCCTTGAACTGTCTTTTTATGATCCCCACATCAGTTTCCAGAAACCCTCTTCTGGCTAACTGATCTAGCTCTGTCAGAAAATCATTTGTCAATGGCTTTGCATGTGATTCTTCTACATCACTTTTATGAAATCCTGGGTCACATAATTCCACAATTTGACCCAGTTAACTTATATTTTAAACATCTGAGATACACACACACAAACACACACACACACACACATACACACACATGTGTCCCCACAAATTTATACACACTTTAACAGCTGATAGCTCAGTTGTTTCTCTTCAGCTGTAACCAATTGGAATTAATAACTATTCAAAGTGTGTATACATTTTGGGGGGACACCATTATATGATGGGAAAAGGGGGGGGATGTAGATGTTAGTGGTAAGGGAAATATTCAGATGAGGATTGATTTGATAAATCATCAGTTGATTACCAATTTCTGTGGTATTTTGAGTCCTAACCAATACTATAACTTTAGTATTGTGACTGATAAATTTTTGGATATAAAGGGCAACATGTGTGCTCCAGTCCTTATGCTCAGTCTGTCCTTCCAGCTTAATGTCTGAGTTTACATTTCACAATCAGGAGTGGACACCTTGGTGAGGATGTTTGTCATACTACCATGAAACTTAGCTCTTGAAAACAACAATTCTCAGGGTTGGCTTCATATTAGAATTACTTGGGGATCTTTTAAAAATGTCATTGTTATATACATCCTATATAATAAAAGCCTAATATGCTAAGTGTCTGGTTGTCCAGTTGTCCATTCAACCGATCAAAGTGTCATATGCTACTGATATGCTAAGACCGCTCAACTGCTTGTTATGATGTGCACTGACCACCAGGGGGAAGACGCTCCAACTGGTAGATTAGCTTGCTGCTGGGGTCTGGCCAATCGGGACTGAGCGAGATGGGCCAGACATGCCCTGGAGCCCTCCCATGGTCCCTCCCCAGTTGGCTAACCTCCCATGTCCTTCCCCGGCTCTGATGGTGCACCAGTGGGGTCCTTTGGCCTGGCCTGCGCCCTCTCACAATCTGGGACCCCTCAGGGAATGTTGAAGAGCCGGTTTAAGCCTGATCCCACAGGCCAGGCTGAGGGAACCCACTGATGCACAAATTCGTGCACCGGGCCTCTAGTGTTTTTATAATATAACTAGAGGCCCAGCTCACAATTAAATCATGCAGGGTCCCTAGGCCTAGCTGCAATCAGGGCCATGTCCACTGCCCAGTGTTACTCTTCTACCTCCATGGCCTCTGCCCTGTGTACCTCCATGCTCACGGCCCCTGCCCCGCGAGGCTCCTCAGGCTCAGCTGCCCCCGCCCTGCAAAGCTCCTCTGCCTCAGCCACCCCACGAAGCTCCATGCTAACAGCCTCCAC
>NW_006287255.1:2599317-2612488 GCF_000327345.1 Myotis davidii | reverse complement strand
GCTCTTCTGCCTCAGCAGCCCCGTGATGCTCCACACTCACCACTCCTGCCCTGCAACGTTCCTCTGCCTCCGCCGCCCCATAACACTCCACACTAATAGCCCCTGCCTTGCGAGGCTTCTCGGCCTCAGCCACCCCCGTGCCGCAACACTCCTCCACCTCATCAGACCCGCGATGTTCCACACTCACCTCCCCCGCCCTGTGACCCTCCTCCACCTCAGCCACCCAAGGAAGCTCCATGCTATCAGCCCTGGCCTGTGAGGCTCCTGAGCCTCAGCCACAGCCATGATGCCCCTCTGCCTCACTGCCCCACGAAGCTCCATGCACACAGCCCCCACCCCACGAGGCTCCTCAGCCTCCATGGCCCCACCACGCCATGCCGTGAGAGCCAGACCGGTCCTTTGGTCATTTGGTCCCACAGCTCCCTCCTCCCAGCCACAGCGCTGTGGGCAGCTGGGGTCCTACAGCTCCTGCTCCCTCAGCTCCCTAGTCTGGTGTTCAGTCGTCCAGCCGGTCGTTTTGGACGTTACAGGTCCTGGCTTTTTGTATATATAGACTAGAGGCCCAGTGCATGAAATTCATGCACTTAGGGAAGGGTCTCAGCCAGCGCGCGGGAGGTCCCTCAGCCCAGATTATGAGGGCACAGGCCAGGCTGAGGGGTCCCAATGGTGCACAATCAGTGCCAGGGAAGTACGCGGGAAGTTGACCAGCTGGGGAGGGAATGTTCGGCCCATCTCCCTCAGTCCTAAGCACCTGTAGAATATCATTAGCATATTACGCTTGATTGGTTGAATGGCTGACGGGACAACCGGACACTTAGCATATTAGGCTTTTATTATATAGGATTAAATTATACTGAATAAATAATGTATATCCCATTTACTTCACCTATCATTAAAACATGAGCATTCTCACCCTGCCTGTGTGGCTCAATGGTTGAGCATTGATCTAAGAACCAAGAGGTCATTGTTTGAGTCCTCAGGACACAAAATTTTTTAAAAACATGAGCATTCTCTGATATTTGAAAATTCTTTATAACATTATTTTGTTTGCCCAAACCACACTCAGATAAATTAAATTGGAATTTCTAAGGGTGGGACCCAGTCATCAGCATTTTAGTGTCCTTTTAAAAGGAAAAATTTTCATATGTACTCCCCATTTTCTGTGCACTAGTCCCTAAAAAATCTGATTAACTGCATTTGGGAATTTGGTGTCTTATTATCTGCATTTATGATTAGTCCCTATATGACTATGATATATGTTGTCTTGGCGAGCATTTTGAGAAAATATGATCTGCTCAGACAAGAGGTCATATATAAAAAGGCAGATTTGTCTTATCTTGTGGAATGGCAACACTAAAATATCTCATTTAAAATTTTACTTTTCATTTTCCAATTAATGCCATGAAACACTTATTTTAAGATCTTCATAAGAAGATCTACTTCTGTAGATAAAAAGTAATACTATTTAACATACCAACTATCAACTTTACATGTTTTATGGTAAGCATTGTTGGTTATAAAGAATTTCAATTCAACTAATCTAGTATTGGTGCTCTGGTATACAGATACATACACACGTACATATATGCTATGTTGTAACCATAATTAATGGAACAATTACAATGAAAAGACTCTTCACATAAGTGCTTCTACAACTTGGTTGTGCATCCAAACTATCTGAGGATCTTGCTAAAATTCCTATTAAGATTCTGTTTCATATGATTGGAATGAGACCTAACAAGCTTCCCTAACAAGCTTCCAGACTTTGCCAATGCTGCTAAATTTGGGACCAAAATTTGAAAAAGAAAGCTTCAGGCATTTATTTATAGATCTTTCTCATCAGACTAGATCCTATTGGATCGATCATTCTCTTGAAATTAACCTATTGTAATCTCCTCATAGTTAAATACAATTGAAAATGTATTTAACTACTATTTATTATGGACTTTACATAGACAGAGCACTTTAAATATCAAACATCAAACACATTACCTTGTTTATTATACCCACTAAACTGAGGCTGAGAGAGAAAAAGTACTTTGCTCCAGGCCACAGTCTTAATGGGCAAGACTGGAGTTGGCGCTCATCTTCCTCTGATCCAAAGTCTATAACCTTAGCTACTGAACCATGTTATCTCGCTCTGGCTCAGCTGCTCCCTACCACCTCTTCAGCCTGACCTTTTAACTTGTCTTCTTTTGGGAATGGTCAAAGATAAATGTTTGGACTCCATCACAGGCCATATCTTGTACATTAAAGGTGGCTGTCTAAACAAGACTGTTAATTATTAACATCACTGTGGAATACTTAAAAAAAGTAAAACATACAGTTGTTATTGCACATTTGGTTAGCACCCCCCTCTTATATAGTCCTTTTATACTTACTGGATTTGGACTTCTTATAGAAAAAAATGGCATTACCTTCCCATCTTTATTTTTGAATAAGAAAATAAAGGAAATAGATGATCAGTTATTTGGGGGCTGAAATAGATCTTAAAGCTTTTCCTCTGTGGAAAAATAATGAACACTTATTGATCTTCGATTTTTTTACTGGGTGTTGCGCCAATTACTTCATCATTGATTATTCCACTTGGTGCTCACAGGCCATTAAATGATTATCTTCTGCATTTACAGATGAAGAAATTGAAAATTAAGGATTAAAAATTTCCCTGCAGTTAACAGCTGCTAAATGATGACGGCAATGTTTGTGTTCTTAGTGAATCGATATAGGTAAAGAATATAGAGTTTGTTTCTATATCAACTGCAGATAACACTTTGGAATGCATTAGGGGAATTTGTAACATATTGTGCTAAAATTGATCTGTTTTTATTTTAGAACAAAGGGAAGCATGTTTAATCTGATGATCACTGCCATTACTCTAGCCTGATTGAGATTCATGAGGGTAGTCATTTATGTGAGGAAGATAAAGTAGCATTTTGCGAAAGGCACACCCAACCACACATATTTTTACATGCAATTTATAAAATAAAAGCTTCCTAAAATGAAAGATATGGTGTGTTTTATTTCTTATCTTTTAACATTTGCAACAGATCATAACATGACAAATGAATCAGGTTACACTGATTAGGTTTCTGTTGCAGTCAGTTTTCATTTTGCTTCCAAAACGGTTATGCCCGAGAGTGGAAATTAAACAAATGGCTTAATTACCGCAATACCAAATATCTTTCAATGCCAACTAGTAGCCATGTAGATTAAAAAAGGCAGACATGTTTCAGTGATAACTAACTTCTAATTTATGAGTTGAATATATCTTCGGCTTGCGTTTGTCTTGCTCCTTCTGAATTAGGCCAGTTTTCCATCTGAGTGGTCCTGTTGTGGTTGTTGCCATTGTTGTTTTCCCTGAAAATGGCTTTTACTCTAACCCCATATTCCCATAAAAGTTTGCGTCCCAAGTGAGTGACAGTTTTCAACTTTACTAATTCTGGCTTCCCTGACTTCACCGGCTGAGGATGAATTCGCTTACCAAGGCCTCCTCCAGCATGTGTTCTGGTGAATTGTCCTTTCTCTTCTCCTCCTCCTCACCCTTTTTTCATTTCTGCTCCTATACTGTAATTATTATTTACAAAAGTTCTCGCCTCACCGGTTTGGCTCAGTGGATAGAGCGTTGGCCTGAAGGCTCCTGGGTTTGATTCTGGTCAAGGACATGTACCTTGGTTGTGCGCACATCCCCAGTGGGGAGTGTGCAGCAGGCAGTTGATCCATGTTTCTGACTCTCTATTTCTTTCCCTTCCTCTCTGTAAAAAATCAATAAAACATATTTTTTAAAAAGTTCTCTACTACATATAAACTCTTGAGGGTAGGAGATAGACATAGATAATATAGATGTAGATATATACATATTTAGTACTTGAAACTTCAGACATAACACCATAGTGAGCAGGCAATAAGCACAGTAAATATGGATGGAATTAGTAACTATTAAATGCCCATGCAGAAAAGTGATTAAATGTTATTAAAAAACCTTTCCCTAATTTGGACTAGACAATGTAAAATGGTAATTCCCTTTTCTTCTCTACTCTTGCTCTCAAATTTATCATCATGATGATATGATTTTTGAGAGAAATTAACTCTGCAGGATAAATGTTGTCATTTTAAGGGTCATTCCTTCTACTTTTATTTGGCTCAGGCACATGGGTACATCTCTTTAAAATAAGTCGATTCTCATCCTGGCCAGTGTGACTCAGTTGGTTGTGCATCATCCCATGCACCAAAAGTTTGCTAGTTTGATTCCCAGGTGGAGCACATGCCCAGGTTGCGAGCCCTGGTGGGGGATATGCAAGAGGCAGCCAACCAATGTTGCGCTCTCACATGATGTTTCTCTCTTCTCCCTTCCTTTCTCTCTAAATAAAATTCAATAGCTGTAACCAGTTTGGCTCAGTGGATAGAGTGTTGGCCTGTGGACTGAAAGGTCCCAGGTTCGATTCCTGTCAAGGGCATGTACCTTGTTTGTGGGAACATCCCCAGTAGGAGGTGTGCAGGAGGCAGCTGATCGATGTTTCTCTCACATACATGTTTCTAACTCTCTATCTCTCTCCCTTCCTCTCTGTAAAAAAATCAATAAAATATATTTTTTAAAAATTCAATAAACTATTCTTTAAAATAAAAAGAAGAAGTCCATTCTCAGCAGGTTGTTTCTGATTAGGAATCCATTTACTAGTATGTCTTCAATCAACCTGAGGCCTTCACTTTGCTCTAGAGTGCAGGTTTTCCGAGTGGCCACAGTGATTGTACACACAGTTGGAAGCTGGTTTTCAAACAAGGTCTGATTATACCCCAGTGGTTTATGAAACTCTAAATGCAGGTCAGTTGTTGCAAGCACTTTATTTGTGAACACCTCAAATGAGATTTCTAAATTTTATTTGCTCAGAGCTGGGACTGAAATGCAGAGAGGCAGAGCTGAGATCTGTTTTTGCAATGAGAAAAAACATCTTGGCATCTAACGCAGAGAGCACTTCCAGGGAGAACTGTAAATGGCCTGTGGAATGATTCCTTTCCCATAGTGTGGCAGTAAAATAATTGTTTTCTAAGAGGCCCAGCTGTTGGTGTAATGGCACTAACTGATATTCTTTAGGCCCCTCTTGTTTGTATTATAGTATTTATTTAGAACTAAATAATAGAGGACACTTGGGTTAAAGAGGCCATCTAGGATTTGAGGTGTCCACACGTTTCATCCAGTCAGCTTCCTTGAGAGTGAAAAATAATAATTTAAAAAAGGATTTATTCTGTACTATAAAGAAACTGGATTTTAAAGAAAAAAAATATGGAATCAAATCACAGCTGCCTGGCATTCTAATCGTGTGTTGTTAGGTAATTTTTATAGACCCTTTGGGCCTCTGGTTAGTTATCTGCAAAGAGTAGATGTTAGTCTACTAAATTGTTGTTGCCACTGGACCAGTTCTGCGCTGGGGCATCCCTGCCAGGGACAGTCCCAGACCTCCAGCCCCCTGACTTGAGCTGGAAAGAATTCAAGAGCCAGTCCAAGTGAGAACGAATGCAGGTTTTATTTAGGTTGAGAGAGAGGCCAGGACACAGTCCCTGGGGAGAGGATGGGGGGTGAGCTGGGGGCTGACTGTGCACCCGCTGCTCCCCAGATTGCAGGTCTCACAGGCGCCTCTGAAAGAAGTGGAAGTACACGTCCCAGTGGATTCGAGAACTTGCACAGGAGTTGTGCTGGCCAGTCAGTTCTTAGGATTTTATGTGTTTCTAAGAATGGGTTGTTTCTGAATTTTGTGGCTCCAAATTCTTTCTCTGCCTTCTGATTGGGAGGAGTCTAGTTCCCGATATGGTCCAACTGAGGCAGGATAGAAAGAAGTTAGGGAAAAATCTGACAGGTGGAGTGAGGAAGTGGGAGCCAACATCACACACAGGCTGATAAGCAGGTAGGTCCTCTCCCCAGAGCCTCCACCTCCACGCATGACGAAGGGGAAACAGTTTGTGGCAGGGAATCCCTTCGGTGGTCCAGAGAAGTCAACAACAGCAAGTATTGGCTAAAACCAGGTTAATCCAACAAGGAGGAAATTGACCAGTCAGGGACCCCAAAGCTCATTACACCATCCTTATAATGAAAACCGACACCACAAGCGGGAGTGGGCCCAAGGGGGTCAAACGTGACACTTCAGAAAGAACCCTGTGAAAATGACCCCACAACACACAACCAGGATGTCAGGCAGCTGTGGTCACTTCACCCACAAAACTGTTTCAAAATCTCTTGGTCTCCTTACTATCCAAACCACCTCACCTGGTTTTATAAACCCAGGTCCTGTATTATAAGAACTTCTAGAGATAATTGCAATAATGGGTTTTCTCATCACTATGGTTCCACATTGTCCTGCTGCCTTAGAAGTAAAATCTTATTCTCTAAATACCTTAAAAAATGCAGTATTTTGCCTTTCGTCTTTAAAAGCTTTTTGTGTAGCTCTTTAATCTTCATAATAAGTGGTGAATTGAATAAAATGTGTTAAATGTTTGTGCAAATCTGTTGTTTAGGGGTATCTGAATGCATTGAAATAACTCTCCATAAATATAGAGAACAAAAGTATAAAGTACAAAAGAATATAGTTATATGGGGGTGGGAAATGAAGCAAATTGATTTTTTTTTAAAATTTGTTACATCCATCCTTTTACGGTTGTTTACTTAGGTTATTTCAATATACATTTGGAGGCCATTTAGTGAACTACATTTCCATTAAACTAAAACTATAAACAAGGCATGTGCTAGGCCCTAGAGAAGCAGATATGATAAAGACATGGTCCTGTTTTTACACGGACATAGTTAGAGATGAGATGAATTTTGACTACTACATAGCAGACTGTCCTCATGTACAGAGAAGTCGTTTCATTTTTCTGATTCTGGGAGTCAACCTCTTTTCCATATAGTTCATATTATCAAATATATTCCATACTGGTTTATACTTAGATCACAATAATTAGTTTTTGAACTAAGCAGTTTCTATCCCCATATCTCCATACCAATCATGCTCAAATTATTTCAATCCTATCCATTTCTCAAATCTGTTTAAATCCTACTTTTTCTCCAAAGTCTTTTTCTAATGTTCAACTAAGTCAGCCAATCATGTTGGTTTTTTTTGAATTATTCTAATGCAGTATTTTGGGAAACATCCTCTTAGTACCTAGAGCAAAGTCCATTTCAGTCTAACATAGAAAGAAGCACTGCCTTACTAATGGTTTTCCACTTGCTTTTTTCATGGCTATGATATAGCCTTCTCTTCTGACTCTTGACATCTTTCTCCTCCCAAAATAGCATTTATCATCTATATCATGGGTACCAGATCAAATCATAAGTTTATATAAGGAACAAAAATAAGTTACTTTTCATTAGATCCCCCAGTAAGATCTAGTTCAGAGCTGCTTATTGCAATAACTGTATTTCTGATTTCTGAAAGGCCCGCTAAAAGAATCACCTACAGTGATAAATGGAGGCTCTGTGCAGCTGACTGTTATGCAACAGCAGGGGATAGCTGTGCATTAACACAAAAAGCTTTGAAAGAATATTTTTTATGAAGCCTGTAGTGATCAGAGTAGACTGAGCATGACTTGATGTTAGAGTTGTAAAATTGCTTTGGGAAGAGGACAGCCTGTTTTTATTTCTTTGTCATCCAACATTGTTATCATGAGAAATAATTAATTTGCTGTATTTTATGCTCCTGTTATAATCTATGTTGTGAGACAGAGCTGTGGCATTTTGTTGTAATGATAGCAAGAGATAAATAGCACTGCAATGCTTAGGAAAAAAATATATTATGTCCAACTCCACACAGCCTGGGGAATTTAGCAAATGCCTGACCTGGATTTTGGACAGTTGCAAAACTTAGTAGAAAGGATGACATAAAACATTATGAGTTGTCCAGTCCCATTTCTTCAGTAGAAGTGCTAAAAACTAAGACTCATAGAGACATATGTAATACTTTCAACAATAAAAAAAAAAAAAAAACACCACTAAGCCTCATATCCTTAGGCCCCATTATACTCATTTCCAGGATGGCATAACTGATATATCCTACAGCGGTAACAAGACTCTTAGATTGGTTCTTTCTGTCTCTCTCTTTTCAGAACTGTTCTTCCACCTACCCAGATCCACATCATTCTTTAAGAATTTAGACTGGCATACATCTTCCCAGGAATCAGGTGCCTGTTGGAATTTGAAAACATGGTTTTACAGACTCATTCAATCCTGAGATTCTATGGTTTCATGATATTCTTGTTCACCTTGATATATATATATATAAATTGAATAATACTTCCAGTATGCCATAGCCACTATCAACTATTTAATCACAAAAGACTATATTTTGTACTTTGCATAAGCCCACAGTAATTGCAATTATCAGGTTATTATAATAATGATGATAGTTAGGCTTTCAAATAGTTTCTTGCAATTAGGTACCCTTCTCTCACCACTTTTTAAACTAAAAACCTATATAAATATTTAAATTGGGTCATTCAGCCTTTCTCCCAGGGATGGAGATATATTTCCAGCATACAGAAATTCATAAAGTGGCAAGAACATTCACATACTATGCCCCGCCTGTTCAAAATTATGGCAAGACCATCTCCAGATTATGTATGACTAATGTCCCAGTACTTTAATCAAGTTTTCCATTTGGTAAATTAAAAAATTCTGTATTTAGTCCTGGTCGGTTTGGCTCAGTTGGTTGGAATGTCATCCCATACACCAAGGGGTGGTGGGTTTGATTCCTGGTAAGGGTGTATGTGGTAGGCAACTGATTGATGTTTCTCTCTCACACCAATTGCTCTCTCTCTCTCTCTCTCTCTCTCTCTCTCTCTCTCTCTCTCCCTCTCTTTAAAAATCAATACAATTTTCATTAAAATCCTGTATTTGTAAAGCTTTGTTAGTCACTGTAGCAAATAACATTTATTAGATGTATTATATGGACTAAACATGCTGATAAGCACAGTTACATATATTCTTTCTCCTTGAATCCTCTCACACTCTTTTTATGGATATACAATATTTTCCCATTTTTCCAATGAGGAAACTGAGATTATGAGATGTTAAGCAACTGACTCAATGTAAAATCAATTTTTCTTATCTTATTTTCTCCATATTTCTTTCCTTCCACTTATTCAACAACTATTTACAATTATTTAGTTTCTATTGTGCACCAGATGTTTTGCTAAACCCTAGTTATATGCAGATGGGCAAGAAACAGAAGTGATTCCAGTATGGATGGAGCTATTTAACAAGTGATGGAAATAGGAGCCTTGTCACTCCAGAGATGAACTCACTACTCAGTGTGTCCCTTTTAAAATGGTTTTGTTCTTCCTGCATCACAATTCAGAAAGTACTAGGCCCAGTGAGTGTGAAAGATGTTTTAACCTGGTCTCCAGTTGACTGATACCCTACTGCTCCATGATGACAATGCAGCTCTCCTACGTTAGACATCCTGTCCTTACACCGCTGGCCTGCAGAAAGCCCAGAACACAGGCTCATTCTAGTATGACATCCCATCTTTCGCTATGTACCCTCCAGGATCTTATAGGTATCCTCACTTTTCAAAGCCCCTCTCCGCCCTTAATATGTTCAAACCCACTGACTAGGTGAGAGGTGACCAGTGCTACTGTTTCTACATCATGACACAAATACAAATGCTCATATTTGTTTAGTAGCATGAGGCAAAGAGTCAAAGCTGCTCATGGTCTGTGATAACAGGTTCTAGGGTTCTAGCTGCCCCAGATTATGTATGACTAATGTCCCAGTACTTTAATCAAGTTTTCCATTTGGCAAATTAAAAAATTCTGTATTTAGTCCTGGTCGGTTTGGCTCAGTTGGTTGGAATGTCATCCCAAACACCAAGGGGTGGTGGGTTAGATTCCTGTTCAGGGTATATGTAATAGGCAACCGATTGATGTTTTTCTCTCTTCTCTTCTCTCTCTCTCTCTCTCTCTCTCTCTCTCTCTCTCTCTCTCTTTCTTCTTCTTCTTCTTCTTCTTCTTCTTCTTCTTCTTCTTCTTCTTCTTCTTCTTCTTCTTCTTCTTTTTAAAAATCAATAAAACTTTCATGTCTTCTGGCCGTTCTGGCAGGAAGAACCCTTTCCCCAGCACCATGTGAGCCATTCATAGCATTTCAGGTAGGGGGGATTTTTTGCTAGGCCATTTCCAGGTTAGGTTGGTTTTAATGGGCTTCATTTTTCAGGTAAACCTGAGTCAGGCCCAGTGGGAGCTGGAAGCCAAGTGGGCCTTCCTGATGATTGCATAGAGAGATAACACTGAGGAATTTATTTCTCCCTTCTGACCACTTTATGAGAATGGATGTTAGAGGAGTTGATTTCACTCTACCTCCACTTCACTGTAGCTCTCAATGGGACACGTTCATATGGTGTTCAAAGGTTAGAAAGAAGTGGATCCTGCAGTACAGAGAAATAAAAGAGGCAGAGGCAAAAGCAAAACAAAAGAAGAAAACAGAATGAGGTTAACACATGAAAGGTTTCCTTTCTCTTCCTCTGGGCAGGTTTCACAATGCCGACACACCAGGGAGGCTGCCTTCTTCGTACTTTGTTAAAGGTTTCAGGTTGGATAAGAAACCTGACTGCACTGGGGGACATAAAACATCCAGCAAGCCTTTGGTCTTGCCCAGGTGCCAGCTGGGCTCTGTGCTTCTGTTTTGCCACACTTTGCCTGAGGAGTCAGTTTACTTCAGACACTTTGTTATCTCTTTCCCAAAGGAAAGGGGTTGGTGGATGGAAAGGATCATCATTTTCACTAACAGAATGCAAAGAAGACCTACCCTCTCTTCTATTATGAGATACCTGAGCTGGCATATTTGATTCATGTGCACAGGTATATTTTACTAATTTCTGTTATGTTGTCAGCATGCTTAATGTTGTGTTTATAAAAGTGAGTAGAATTCCACCTAAAGAAGCCCACAGAAAGCCATAAAGTAGCTGTGGCTGATGGTGATTGAATTCTTAACCATTTCATGAATATCTCTTAACTAAATATGTTCCTACCAAAGTCAATGAAAATTTCCCATGAGCTGAATCAAGAGGACAGTGTTTATTTGCGTTTCTACACGAATTCTGTACAGTGTTTGGCACAGATTATTATTTCTTCTTTCAGATACCTACCATATTTTTTTCTGTGCATAAGATACCCCCATATATAAGACGCCCCCCACTTTTCCAACCTAAAATTAAGAAATAAATATTTTAAACATAAAACAGAACTCATTTTTATTTAGTAGTTACCACAGTTAATGTTTACATACCAGTACTGTGATATTATGCAACATATCACTTTATTCAGCCTCTGTTGCATCACTGCTCCCTTCTTCATCACTATTAGTTGCAGACATATCAATTTCTTCAACTTCTATTGTATAACTGCTGTCTTCTGAGCCACTGTCCATATATGTGAGATCATCCTCATAAACTGGTGGCATTTTCTGAGCTAACTTTATGTTCCCATGGCTAACCCTTCTCTCCTCATGAAATTGAAGCACCATTTTGCCTTTCATGTAAAATCAACAATGTTCATTTTGCTTACAAACACTCTTGTCTGGCATTGAAAAGCTTGGTTGACACACATACGCCACTCTGGTGCTGCTCTGTAATCCAAGTCTGAAGCCTCTGCTCCAAGTTTGCCCATTTTGCTGGTTTTCCTCTTAAGGCCTTCTTCTCTTTTGGCATCTTAAGGAGTTGTTCTTCCTGTTTTCTCCACTGTCTGATCATACACTCAGTGTGAGAAGGTCCAAGTTGTCTCTCTGCAGCTCTATTTCCATGCTCTTTTGCATAGCTGATTACATTCCGTTTGAATTTTGCAGAGTAAGACAATCTCTTACCAGTAATTATTTTATTTTTTGACATCTTTAAGGGCTCAGAATGCTCAGGTCCCTGTTGCATCTGTGCACTCTCCATCTCCACCTCCAATTATGTAACAATAAGGCTTGTGATGGGAGGAAGCCTGTTTGACAAGATATGTGCAGCTACGCACCTGCACGGATCCCTCCTCGTCTGACTTCTGTGTATAAGACGCCCCTCGATTTTCAGTCTGACAATTTTAGAAAAAAATAGCATCTTATACATGGAAAAATATGATAGTTTTCTTTCTTCTATATCTTTGGTTGCCCATTCTAAAATCTTTTAGTTGGACCCCTCATCCTCTGTTTAGTTCTGAAATATTATTGTTTACCTGATTCCTTCTTCACTTCACCCTTCTTACACCCTTAATCTGCCTTTTGTCTATTTCCCTGTTGTTCTCCACACTCTCATAACTCATAAAATAAACCAAGATTTGGATGTTAAGTTATTCCCCAGTGTAGGATAACTTTATTTATTTGGCTGCTGACTCAAGAATCATCCCCTGATCCCTGCTATCCTAGATTCCTCCTGTTCCTGTTTTGCCAATAATTAAATAATTAACTTTTGGCTAAGGGAAAACATAGAACCAAGACCTACTTTTACTACAAAAGGAAATTTTTTTCAGGATATAACTAATTGCTCCCAGTTATCTGTCTTGACCATGAGACACTCTTCGAGGAGACTAGCTATCTGCTTGCTAGGGTTTCCCATTTGATATTTTATAATCAAATGTGCAAAGTGAAACTGTCCTTCCTCACCCAACACTAGCCATTATTCCGATATTCCCACGTTGAATTAATGTTGCTATTATCTATACACTTGGTCAAAGAAGTATAAGAATGTCTTTTCTGACTTATTCCTTCTTCTTATATTTCTACTAGGGGCCCGGTGCACGAAATTCGTGCACTTGGTGTGTGTGTGGGGGGGAGTGTCCCTCAGCCCAGCCTGCCCCCTCTCACATACTGGGAGCCCTCAGGCGTTGACCCTCATCACCCTCCAATCACAGGATCGGCCCCTTGGCCAGGCCTGACGCCTCCGCCAGAGGTGTCAGGCTTGGACCGGGGACCCCCATCTCCCCCCGATCACTGGCTCGGAACCCCTCCCAGGCCTGAGGCCTCTGGCCCAGGAATCATGCCTGGGCAGGGGACCCCCATCTCCCTCTGATCGCTTGCTCCACCCCCCGCTCAAGCCTGATGCCTCTGACCCAGGCTTCAGGCCTGGGCAAGGGGACCATCATATCCCACCAATCCCCAGCTCCGCCCCCCACCCAGGCCTGATGCCTCAGCCAAAGGAGTTGACCCTCATCACCCTCTGAT
>NW_006287255.1:2598219-2599148 GCF_000327345.1 Myotis davidii | reverse complement strand
GTTTCTGATCACTGTCAGTGGCAGGGGGCTTCTTCCTGCTTTCCCTTTCGCCTCCCTGCATTGTGCCTACATATGCAAATTAACCGCCATCTTGTTGGCAGTTAACTGTCAACCTTAGTTGGCAGTTAACTGTCAATCTTAGTTGGCAGTTAACTGCCAATCTTAGTTGGCAGTTAATTTGCATATAGCCCTGATTAGCCAATGAAAAGGGTATTGGTCGTACGCCAATTACCATTTTTGTCTTTTATTAGATAGGATGTCCATGATTCTGACTAATTAGTTTACTGACTATAGCTCTGTACTCTTCATAAATCTCTACCTTAGTTTGAACTCAATTGTTCTTTGTCCACATGACTATAGAAGTCTCCTATCTTGTCTTTTTTGTTATACTACTGCCATCTTCAAAAGCATTATCACTTAGGCTGCCAAACTTGTTTTTCTGAGGAAGTAATTTGTCCCTTGTTCATGTTCTTAATATTGTCTATATCATCAATTCTTGCAGCCACTCCTATTAGTGCACTCTTGAGTGCTATTTACAGTTCCAATAATAGGATATGAACATGTGACTCTTCTCACCTAGAACAAATGCACCCTGCCCTTCATCTCTACCTCATCAACTCCCAGTAATCTTCAGGAGACAAGGAAATCCAAGAAAAAGACATGCACTATGAGCATAATCTCAGACCCTAAACTTCTGAGCTAAAGTGACATTGGAAAAGGAATTAACTTTGCTTAGTATCCATTCTCTTATGTTTTACACATAACAAATAGTAATAGCTACTTTAAAAGTTTATGAGGATTGAAATTCATATGTAAAGTTATCTATTGTTTTGATTTCTTTAAGAAGCAATACAAAAACTCCAACAAATCAAAATAAGAAAGAATAATTTATTAATAAAACTCTGTGGTACCTTGCAAATTCAAAGGAA
>NW_006287255.1:2592239-2598106 GCF_000327345.1 Myotis davidii | reverse complement strand
ATATATATATATATACACACATATATGGCTAAAAATGAGTACATACAATGCCAGGATTTAGCCTTCTTCTTCATTTCTTATCTGTTTCTCTCTAAATTGCTTTTAATCCTTAGTTTCCATGACTCTAAGAGATAGAATTTACCCATACACCCCATCAGATACACTAGAGTAATATCTCTGATTGAGCCAACTATGGTCTTGTGCCTAACATTAGACTCATCCCTGTAGTTGATAGTATTAGGGACTTTCATTAGTTCATCTTGACTCATGCCCACCTGTGTGGTAGAAGGCACAAGCAGGCAAAAAATGTTGCTACTGAATCAAGTACTTGTTTGTCCAATATACAACCCCCCAAAAAAATTCCAAGATTCCCTATCTAATGTAATTCAAGCATCATGCATGCACTCACTCTCTTCAAAGTAGTAGACAACTCAAAGTCATGTCCAACGACGCAACAAGCCCTAAATATTTGGTCTGTCTATGATGCGCATTATTTAATAATATATGGGTTTGACACATTATGTTGCAAAATATGAGTAAAATCATATATTTGACCATTCCTGAGAGACTTATTATGCATGCATGGTGGTGAAACAGAAAAACATCAATTAAAATTCTCATGTGGGAAAGGGAACAGGAGAATCTACACACATCTGTCTTTGGTTGAAGGAAATATTATACACTCGTGGACAGGGACAGTAAGGAGTAGCCATTGGCTGGTTCAAGCCCTTCTATTGCACAATTTCCTGATTATTGTTTCTGGCTTCCACATAGTCTCTTTACGGAATTTCTCCTGAACATTATTATTTCTGGTTACACCTGGAATAAACTTTAAGAAGGACTATCTGAGAACGATATCTCTTTAGCAGTCCTTTTCATGTTGTGGTTAAAGAGACTAGCAATTGCCTTAGAAGTTAAATGTTAATAGGTATATCTTTGAAACACATTGGATTTTACTAATAATTCAATTACTTAAAACCCAAGTTGGCCACTTGTTTTGGGTCATTTTATTGGGTAGATATCTTTTATTAAAAAACCAAAGTCAGAATTCTTGCTCAGTCATAATTTTAAAATCTGAGTCTCAACTTTGCAAATTCTATCTTTCATAATAGTCTGCAGGTTTTGCCCACTCCCATAAGACTCATTTTAAATGATTTACCCCAGTTCCTGTCTCTTATCAGAATTAACAGCCGCCCTAGACTCAGTAGGAATCCCTGAAAACTGGGCATTTCAGTTGATGGAAATAGAACCTATCAGACAGACATATGCCTGAGAGTGATAATGAGGGGTCAAACCTCCCCATTTCTCTGGCTGCCACCATGTCCCAAACTTCTGCCATTTCCTTTGCATGGCCTCTGCAGCACACATACTAAGCCCTTCCTATAACCATGCCAAGGAACATACAGAAACCCATCTTTACAGTGTGTTCTCTCTTCTCTTGTCTATTTATTACAATCTGTCACAACTTCATATTTTGATTGAAACATTTTATTCTAATTTTGTCTAAAATGAAGTTTTCTCCACTTGCACATGTCCAAATTATAAATTTAGCATTTTATTATACAATAGCTTATGCTGCTCTGCGTTCCTATGTGTCATATCACCTCAAAGAAAGTCAAAGGGAGGAACATGTCATGCAATTCTATTTTATTTTCTACAGCACCTAGTTCAAGGTTGAATATTAATTCACTCACTTTGTTATTCATCTATTAGGCATCAGTTTATTGTGTACATATTATATGTCTGTTACTATGATAAAGCCTTGTGATAAAAATATTGAAAAGGGAGTTGTTGAATTGAAGACACTTCAATGTAGTGGGTATGACAAAGAATGGAGTGGACAAATATGGTAAACAGAGATAATGTTAGACTGTGATGGCTATACATACGGGGCACTAGGGGAATTTTAACAACTCTATATAAATAAGCAAAATAAGTTTGTAGGAGTGTTCATGAAAGGCATGGTGTTTTATCTAGAATATGAAGGGCTAATAAGAATTGTTCAAGCAGAGAAAAGGGCGGGGTCCAGTGTGTGGAAACTCACAGAGGCACATCCATGTAAAAACCAAGATGCAATTTTGCAGAATCAGAGCAATGATTCGACTCCAGTTTTCCTACTTAGAAGCACCTGAAGATTAGAACATGTTCCATTTTGCTGCTTTGTGCAATGACTTGGGCAACAGTGATTCACCCAGGAGATTTGGAGAAGGCCTTACCATCTTGCAGGAAATACAACAAAAGCACCATGTCTGTGGTTGGTGGGGAATCCCTCCCAGGGGATTCTGATGCTTGGTCTTGGGGAATAGTGCTTTCTCTTTCTCTTGAGAATCACTAAGGTAAATAACTAGATTAGTGTGAAAACTGGGAGAAAGAGTTAGTCCTATGATGAGCTCTCCTTGTGTTCTGGGCATACAGAAGTAAACAAAGTTTAGTATCCATGTGTGAGAAGCCCGAAGTCCAGGTGAACTGACAAGTGCATCTAGAAAGACAAGACCCATGATAGAGGTGGGTACCAGGTGCATTGGGTCAGAGAAGAAGAACTAGGTAAGGTTTCTTGGAGGAGGTGACATTTGGGCTGAGTTTAATAAGCAATGCTATATTAATAGTTCCCATTATCAGTGAAGGTAAAGAAATAGAATTTTATAGAAGGACATATATTCTAGGGTATTTTTACCTATATTAGAAACCTGGGCAGTCATACTGGGTTATCAAGAACATATTCTGGTGCATTAAACTCAGAGTATCTTTGCTGAAAGACCAGAAGCCATCAACTCAACTATTGCCTTATCCTGATTGGTTTGCTAATGTATGTATAAGAGATACAGTTTTGTAAAAGTCCTAGGGAGGCTAAGGAAGCTACTAGGTCCCTGATGGGAAGGGAAAGGAGGCGCCACTGACCAGAAATAAAGTGTCATGTCAAGGACTTTGGAAGTTTCTGTGATGAAGTTTTTTCTTTATAATTTTAATTTGGGCCATATTTAGCCTCAGTTAAAATAAAAACAGTGAAAAGGGAATATTTTATTAAAGTATTATTGGCCTTGTTTGATTTGGATGATCTTATTATCTCTAGCGGAAATCAGGGCTGTGGGAGAATAGATGCTAGATGAATCAATTATGTGGTAGTCATGAGGAGACAGCAAGCTTGGGGGAACAGGGGGGCGGGGGGCTAGGGAAAAGGAAGTCCTGGTGGACCAGGTAGAGAACAGTAACACTGAGCATCTGGGAAACATGATAGAAGAGAAGTGAACTAGACAAAATGTGCCTTCATGTACCTGAGCTTTCTACAGAATTGACTCTAAGACATGGATGTGTGAAATGTGTGTGCATGAATGTGCACCCATATTTATGGGGGAATGGAAAATAATGAGCAATTAGAAAGCATAAAAATTATTCAGTTATGTTTTCTTTTCTAGTATTTGAGGTTCTGGAATCACATTGGAATTCCTTTGCAACAAGCAGAAAGAGTTAAATTAGTTTCAAAATTATGGTGTTGGTTTCAATATTTTAGTCATTTAATTATCTTATAGTATGTTAACATTTAGGAATGTTTTTGCATTATTTATACTTCAGTATTGGGATAGGCTTTATTTTCTATTGGCATCTTAAAATGTGAAGCATGTATTTACATAACACATCTGTAATGGGATGGCATTTCTTTACCTCAAAGAAGCCTTTAAATACTTTGTATTTAAAGATCTATCTGCCTTCCCCTCAAGGAACCTGCCTCTTCCCAAAATGTCACTAACTGTTCAACTCATTTCTCAATCTGTTTTTTCAGTTCCTGAAGTGTCTCTATTATTTTCAGGAAGTGTTTTATAATTTATATATGCAAAACAAATTTTAATGCTTAAAGATGACATTTAAAGAAATATCTACTACCTCATTTAGAAATTCTGAGTGTGTTTGTGTTTCTATGTGTGTGTCAGTGTATGATGGAGCTAAGAAAAGTATATTCTAAAATGGCGGTTCATAATATAGTTTCTTTTGGTTTTCCTCACTGGGCTAAGCCCAAATAAAAGAATATCAGGAATGTTTTAGACAGTAGAACATGCATTTTGGAGTAAGATAGAGACTGAAATCTGAGCATTGTCACTTAAAATCTGTGTAACCTTGGGGAAAGTCAAGAAAATTATGTTGAGTTTCTCTGAATTCAATGTATTAATTTTTAAAATGAGAATAATAAAAACACTTTTTTCATAGGATTGTTTTGAGGACTAAGGTAATTATTAATTAAAACACAGCACAAAAGTAAAGCACAAAAAATCTCCCCCCTGTCTTACCATTTATGGTGTCTTATAGTTAATATTACATTTGATAAGCATAGTATTATTATGTCAATATATACTTAGTCATTGAAACAATGTTTAGCTAAAAAATGTTAAAAATCAACACTATGGAATTAAGTGCCAACTTTCTTGTTGAGTATAGTTTACAATAAAGAATAAACAGACAATAGATTTGTAAATTAGGGTGGAATTAATATTTGTTTTTGCCATTTTTAATTTATTCATGTATTTATTCCACAAACATGTCTTTGTTGAATGAAAAACAATGTGCCAGGCTCTGTGTAGGTCAAATAAAACATGATCTTTGTATTTAAAGATCTAAATGATGTCTCATGGGAGATAGCAGAACCACATATACACAGCATCAGGCTAAGTACCTAAGCTAACAGTTTATATAGAAAAGATATTTAATCAACAGGAGAGGAAAATGTAAGGAAAGGCATGATGGAAGATGTGACTACTGACATTACTGACATAAGTCTCAAATGATTAGTTGAGTGATTCAGACAAAAGGTGAGGGAAAGTGTATTCTAGGAAGAGGAAACATTAAAAAAATGATTTGCAGGAGAGAGAAAAAGAATAGTATTTCTGGTTCAGGAAGCTACATGATGTTTAATTTGGATGAAGTATTTGGGAAAAGAGTAAAAAAAACACCAAATTAGAAAGGTAAGAAGATTCAGCTCATGAGGGACACTGCATATCATTCTGATAGCTTTGGACTTCATCATGAGTTAAATATAAATATTCTGAAGTAGTTTAAAGAACCAGAGTGGTATAACCATAATTTTATTTCTGAAGTGTTACTCAGAATAAATAAAAATGAACAAAGTTGTGTGGAACATACTGTAATAATTCCTGACAGTCATACTGGGATGTAGTAGAATGGGAAGATTTAGAAGATTATTAAGGAGGTGAGATCTATGGGACTTGGTTATTAATTGGATATGAAATAGAGAAGTTAGGATTGAATTAGCAACACGTCTCAGTTCTTTAGACTAGTTTGTACACCATTTGCATGACCCATGATCCCCAAACAGTTGTATGTTGAGTGATCACCCTTTCTTTTGGAAATTCTTTTATTTTTTTCATAGACAGATTATCATAGTAAATTAATATGTAATTATTAAGAGAAAAAATATCACTGAGTTAACATTTTAGAATTAAATAAAATTGTCTAGAATAGGTTTTCTCATTGTCTTTTTCCATAACGACATGTTTACTTGGAATATAACATGACACCAAGAAATAATAAAATAAAAACGATATTTAAAGCAATTCCTATTTATCTTACCTTATGTTTATCAGAATTTTTCTGGTCTAACTCTTTTATGGTTCTGGGGAGAATTACATTTCAAATTCTATAATCGCACAAGAGAATTGGAGTCATGAAAAATTTACAGTGCTCTGTTCAAAGACAATTTTTATTATCAACTGAACATATACCATAATGTAGACTAAGGCATTGTTTACAGCATCATTAAAAGAATCTTTTTAATATGACTGCATTGTCTTGAAAAACATGTAGCACACTCTTACTTAAAATTACTACATTACTACAATCAACTGTATAAACAATACATA
>NW_006287255.1:2576473-2591458 GCF_000327345.1 Myotis davidii | reverse complement strand
GAGAGTGAAGAATCAAGTGAAACCATAAAAACCAAGCACAGAAGAAAATACCTGTCACATTGTTTGGCACTCAGAAAGCGGTACTCACGCTGTATGTTAATTATGGGAGCTACTGACAAAGCAAAACATAGTATAGTGCTCTGAAGATAGCTTGCCCATCCTCCCCAACCACCTTTTGAGGTAATGGTCCTCGGATGGTATCGATTTCAGGTGAATATGTTCAAGCTGTCTTAGGATGGATAGAATGTCTGGGTTGCAATTGATGTGTAGAAAAGCCACCAGAGATAAACTTTCCAAACCACCTTGATGGCCTTAAACTAGTGGTTCTAGTGGGGACCTAGGAGGGACTCTCTGGTTCACATTAGTGACTGAGTGAAATGAGTGATGTTAAGTCAGACATTGATCGGAAGGAAAACCTAGTACATCAGAAAAAGACCAAACCACCTTGATGGCCTTAAACTAGTGGTTCGAGTGGGGACCTAGGAGGGACTCTGGTTCACATTAGTGACTGAGTGAACTGAGTGGTGTTAAGTCAAACATTGATCAGAAGGAAAATCTAGTACATCAGAAAAAGAGAAGATACCAAGTTTAGTTAGTAGAAATAAAACGAAGTAAGTTATAGTAAGCTAGATAGGTACAAGAGGTCATATTACAAACAACTGAATAGGGAGGAGACTGCAAAGAGACTTGCAGAAGTGAAACTCCATTGCAGTAAGTTCAACCTAAACATACTTCTTTGCTCTCCGTTAACAAAGTCACATCCCAGCCATTATAGCAGAGGCCATGATAGACCTCCCTGAAATATACTAGTTTCAGGTTTACTTTCTACATTACCAACATTATATAAATACTTAAAATTCCACTGACTTGTTTTGATAATCATGTAGTTCATTTCCTGTATTGCATGTTTTGTCATCTGTCATATTTCAAATATTTACAAAATAAATGTTCTCTGATTGAGGGACATACACTATGTGGGGTATCTGATTTCAAATTGAAATTAAAAGAGGGGCATTGTGCCTTGCCGGCGTAGCTCAGTGGCTGAGCATCGACCTATGAACCAGGAGGTCACATTTCGATTCCCAGTCAGGGCACATGCCCAGGTTGTGGGCTTGATCCCCAGTGTGGGTTTGATCCCCAGTGTGGGGTGTTCAGGAGGCACCGATCAATGATTCTCTCTTAT
Organism: Myotis davidii; assembly: GCF_000327345.1. NCBI lineage: Eukaryota > Metazoa > Chordata > Mammalia > Chiroptera > Vespertilionidae > Myotis > Myotis davidii. The sequence continues at coordinate 2,590,275 of NW_006287255.1, read as the reverse complement.
CATTGATATTTCTATCTCTCTCTCCTTTTCCTTCCTCTCTGAAACCAATATATATATATATTTAAAAGAGGGGCATTATTTTGTCCAGAGTGTCTCAGTGGTTGAGCGTCAACCTATGAACCAGAAGATCATGGTTTGATTCCCTGTCAGGGAACATGCCTCAGTTGCTGGCTCGATCTCCAGTGTGGGGCCCAGTGTGGGATGTGCAGAAGGTAAAAGATCAGCGATTCTCTCTCATCATTAATGTTTCTATCTCTCTCTCCCTAGCCCTTCCTCTCTGAAATCAATAAAAATATTTAAAAAGAAAACAATGAGGGTAATTTTTTAGCATAAAGACAGGTGTAATGCACTTCTAAAATATCCAATCATTGCCCCTGAGAGTGAGTCAAGCTTTGTGACTTTGCTCTTAAAGCATCATTAACATAATCACCATGAGCCTAATGACCAGACGTAGAATCACTCACAGTTACCATTCCACTTCACCGGTAATGGTGGTGCCTAGGAATCCACCAAACCTTCCTCTAGCAAGGCTGGATTTTTTTTTTTAATGAAAGTAAGTAATGGACAGCAGTGGTAAACCTTTACCAAAGTTAGACTTACTCTGTGTGAAGTTCTGAATGTGGTAGGTTCTAAACTCAACCAAACCTCTCACCTTGGCCTGAATATTGGCCCTCACTTTACACGTAAGCCTTGTTTCTGTCCTTGAAGAATGTATCTTTATTCCGTTTGGGTTTGGTCTTACATGGTGATCTTGGGTATTGTATCCAGGCTTCATTAATGGTTTCACAAAGCCATAGTCTGCTTGAATATTTAGCTTAGAAGATGTCAAACTGCCATCTCTATCTTAATACACACTTTTGTAGTTCTTCTATTTTTTTTATCCTCCATTCTTTGGAAAAAAGCCAGTCTTTCATCTTCTAGCCTTTGTTAGCTTTTAAAGATAATATACACACTGTTCATTTGATAGCTAAGAATTCTGGGTACTAGCAGCTTTTCATTTAAGATAGCCCTAATGATAGTATATTTATAGTTTAAACAAAACCTCTTAATTACTTCTTTTTTAATTTATTTATATTTATCTCTTTACAAAAAATATTAAAGAAAATACCAAAATAGAGAAAGAATATAATTAGCCATTCTTTACTTTCAGAGTCAAAAGAACAGATAAGCTTACATTTTAAAAAGCATTTTATATATGTCACTTATATTATAATTTAGATAAATTTTATTTATTTTTTATTTTTGTGTTTTTGTTCTTAATGTATTTTTATTGTTGATAGTATTACAGATATCTCCCATTTTCCCTTCTTTACCCCTCTCCTCCAGCCCAACCCACCCACCACAGGTCTTTACTACTCTATTGCCCATGTCCATGTGCTATGCATAGAAGTATATAAGTTTGTTGGTTTATCTCTTCTTGTCCCCCCAACACCACATCAAGGTATGTCAGTCTGTTCTATAATAATAACTACCCTTTAATCACTGCTATTGCACAACTGAAAATTCAACATTTTGCCTTTTATGAAGATAGCAATATTTTACCCAAATCCACCACGTGTTTCTAAAACATGAACATATTACTCATGTCTATTTTGAAATTATTGCAGGAAAAACATCATTCCCTTCCCATCATCAGATAATGGAGTTGGGTAAGGGATGGTGGGACTGTGTGGTAGGAGCTATGAACTCGCTGAGGATGTGTGGTGGTCAAATTCCCAGAAGGTCCTTAATGATCACCATGTTCTGATGACCACAGTCTTAAACATCCCTTTTTTACAAGGTACTAAAGTTGGTCTTGAGACCTAAAGAATAAGGACAGGAGAAATGATATGTCACTCCCAATATTAGGCTTAAGAGAGACTTCACCCTTCTTGTCCCCCCAACACCACATCAAGGTATGTCAGTCTGTTCTATAATAATAACTACCCTTTAATCACTGCTATTGCACAACTGAAAATTCAACATTTTGCCTTTTATGAAGATAGCAATATTTTACCCAAATCCACCACGTGTTTCTAAAACATGAACATATTACTCATGTCTATTTTGAAATTATTGCAGGAAAAACATCATTCCCTTCCCATCATCAGATAATGGAGTTGGGTAAGGGATGGTGGGACTGTGTGGTAGGAGCTATGAACTCGCTGAGGATGTGTGGTGGTCAAATTCCCAGAAGGTCCTTAATGATCACCATGTTCTGATGACCACAGTCTTAAACATCCCTTTTTTACAAGGTACTAAAGTTGGTCTTGAGACCTAAAGAATAAGGACAGGAGAAATGATATGTCACTCCCAACATTAGGCTTAAGAGAGACTTCAGCTTTCCCCTTTCTCTCTCTCTGTTCCTTTCATTGCTCTCCGGAAGGAAGTCAACTGCTCCATCATAAAAATAGGTCCATATGGAAAGGAACTGAGGCCCTGTTCCAACAGCTATGTGATTTTTTTTTTCTCTCTCTCTCTCTCTCTCTCTTCCTCCCATTGCTCTCTGGAGGGAAGTCAACTGCTCCAGTATAAAAATAGGTCCATAGGGAAAGGCACTGAGGCCCTGTGCCAACAGCTATGTCACAGGTTTTGGAAGTGGATCCCCTGGTCCTAGTCAAGCTTTCATATCACTATAGCCCCGGCCAGTGTCTTGGCTGCAACCTCATGAGACACCTTGAGGCATAACCACCCAACTAGTCAAATTCCCAGAAGGTCCTTAATGATCACCATGTTCTGATGACCACAGTCTTAAACATCCCTTTTTTACAAGGTACTAAAGTTGGTCTTGAGACCTAAAGAATAAGGACAGGAGAAATGATATGTCACTCCCAACATTAGGCTTAAGAGAGACTTCAGCTTTCCCCTTTCTCTCTCTCTGTTCCTTTCATTGCTCTCCGGAAGGAAGTCAACTGCTCCATCATAAAAATAGGTCCATATGGAAAGGAACTGAGGCCCTGTTCCAACAGCTATGTGACAGGTCTTCGAAGTGGATCCCCCAGTCCTAGTCAAGCTTTCATATCACTGTAGCCCCAGCCAATGTCTTGGCTGCAACCTCATGAGACACCTTTAGCCATAACCACCCAACTGAAACTCTTCTGGATGCCTGAGCTCAGAAATTGTGTTAAACAAATATTTTTTTTACTTTCAAAAGCTAACTTTTAGAGTAGTTTAATATTCAGCAATAGATAGTTAATATAGGGGGCTAACGGGATCAGGTGCTTCTGGCTATACTCATAATACATAAAATCAGAAAATAAATTACAGTCCTTTTAGAAGTATTAATTAAATCAAAGTCAGAAGAAAAAGACTCAGTCAGTCAAGGAATCTTAGAAAGGGAAGTGAAAGTTTGGAGAATTGAGAACAAGGGCTTTAAAAGAGACCTGTGGTCTAAAGGAATTCTAAAGACCTACCTACCTGTTTGCATGTTCCTAGCATGCATTTGGAAAGATGAGCTTGGTGCGTTCAAATTAAGGAAGGCAAAAGCGTTATAACAATACTGTTTTCATAAATTAGGGATGGTTTCCAGAAATAATTATCCCTCATATGCAAAATTTCTTGGTTAATATTTTCTTATGTTTATGATGTAAATGTTATACTACTTTAAAATAAAAAATAAGTTCCATTGATTTCCATCTTTAAATTCTTTCATAATGTGTCCAATAAGCCTAGGTCTTACTTGACACACATTATGCTTCTTTGTAGGCAAGGAGCTTTTTAAAAAAATAACTAAATAAGTTGGACCTTATCATCCTCTTTACACCTATATAGTTCTATTATTCTTGAGACTGTTTTAAGTAGGAGGACATCAAACTACAAATCATTAAATGATGATAAATCTAAAACACATTATCAATATCCTATATAATAAAATGTTAATATGCAAATTGTCCCCTTGAACCAGGAGTTCACCTGGAAGTTCGACTGGGAGTTTGACCAACCCACCAACAGCCCGCAGCCCCTCTCCCAAGCCGGCCCCACCCCCAACTACCCCCCACATTGGGGGCAGGGCCAGCCAGACCCCACCCATGCACAAGTTCGTGCACGGGGCCTCTAGTAATATATAATATGATAGAAATATTGTGTATATGGAGAGAGAAATAAATTATGATAAATTAACTCTTAAGCCTTAAAAATAAAATCTAAATATAGAAAACTTCCACTTATCCATATATTAACAACATTGCTCCATAGTGATCTTTGAAAAACACAGATATGATTGTGTTATAGCTCTCCTTAAAATCTTTCAATAGCTCCCCAACACATAAAGTTAGCATTCCTAGCTTGTACATATGGAGCATTACACATTCCATGATCTTTGGGGGAATTTCTGATTACACTAAAAACACTACTATCCTATATAATAAAGAAGTAATATGAAAATTAACCCTCACACCTTCACAAAGATAGCTGCCTACAACCAGGCTGGCAGGGGGGTTAGTGAGGGATGACCAGGCCAGCAAGGAGGGCAGTTGGGGACAATCAGGCCAGCAGGGGGGGGGCAGTTAGGAGTGACCTGGCTGGCAGGGGGGGCAGTAAGAGGCAACCAAGCCGGTGGGGGGGAAGTTAGGGGCAATGAGGCTGGTGGGAGGGGTGTGGTTGGGGAAGACCAGGCCGGCAGGAGGGGCAGTTGAGGGCGATTAGGCTGGCAGAGGGGACAGTGAGGGGCAACTAGGCCAGCAGTGGGGGGCAGTTAGGGGTGATCAGGCAGGCAGGCAGGTGAGCAATTAGGAGCCAGTGGGCCAGGATTGTGAGAGGGCTGTCCCGGATTGGAGAGGATGCAGGCTGGGCTGAGGGGAACCCCCCCCCCGGTGCACTAATTTCGTGCACCAGGCGTCTAGTGGTAAAATAAAGATTTGTCCTTACACCCATGTCCCCATTAGGAATTTGATACCTTTCTCTGGAGCTCTTGGCTCATACCTAAGTATGAATAAGGAAATCTTAGCAGTCATTGACAGGTAGAGCAAAGAGGCAAAGGTTGTTAATTGACATTGTAAACCCTAGAATTGTATTTTATGAGAAAGTTCGTATTAGCAAGAGGAAGGTTTGTTTGTCAAGGCAAATGAATGAAACAACTGAAGAAATGCAGGTCCTGAGGGCCTTCTGATATTTCCTGGCTGTAGGAAGGCAAATGCAATTAGGTAACTGAGAGCTGAGTCCTTGCAGAGGGGCCACTAGGGAGAGGGATAAAGCGGAAGCACTGTGTTGGATTCTGCGTAAACAAATGAGAAAATACATATCTAGTTTTTGCAAAGTGTTATTTAGGAGACTGTTGAATACAACCAATTGAATCTAATTCAGATTTGTTTAACCACAGAAGGGACTTAGTAGCTACCCAAAGGAAGGCCCAGTGGCAGGAAGGCATCAAGGCTTGTTGATTCCATGACTCAAAGCTATTAGCAAGAACCATATTTTTTTCCACCTCTTCATTCTGCCTCCCATGGTACCAGCTTAATTCTAAAGCCTAATTCCCCATCACAATCACAGAATATGGCTGGCAGGATCTGGGGCTACCATGTACACCATGTAGATGAAAAGAAAGTTGTGTGATTTGCTTCTGGAAGCCTTCCCAGAAAAGCAAGGATACTTATTTCCCAGAAGCCTTCAGCAAACCATTTCAGTAAATCACTGGGTCAAATAAGTGCTCTCCCCTGAACCAGTGATTTCCTTAAACTGGAACCACATGTGTTACCTGTAGATTGAATCAGTTTCTCTCAAAGCATTTTATGTTATACAGAGAAGGGGTAGCTGTTCAAATGAAAACAGGGCAAGTCTCCAAGAAAACAGAAACAAAAAATGAAAAGCTGTTGATAACGGAGAACCAGTCACCTCACCTATTACTATTACTGAGGGAGCAAGAGTAATTTTTTTCCCCTGACTATAGACTATACTTCTCATCTTTCCCAATATTAAGGATACTTTTAAAATATGCATATATGGCCCTAGCTAGTTTGGCTCAATGGATAGAGCATCGGTCTGTGGACTAATGGGTCCCAGGTTCTATTCCAGTCAAGGACACATGTCTGGGTTGCAGGCTCGATCCCCAGTAGAGGGCATGCAGGAGGCAGCCAATCAATGGTTCTCTTTCATTATTAATATTTCTATCTCCCTTTCCCTCTCCCTTCCTCTCTGAAATCAATAAAAACATACTTTAAAAAATATGTGTGTGTGCATCTTTTCCTGAAGAGAGAGTGCATAATGTTGGAAATTGAAAGAAATCTGTGGTCTCATAATGTCAAGAATCATTGAAATTTAGGTAAAGTTTCTATATAAACCAGTTCCTACTTCTCTTCTAGTGTTTTCCCACTTACATCCACATCACCAGCACACCCCATTCTCTTTTGTCATGCCAGGCATTTCCTGCCTCCAGTTCTTTGACCATGTCATTCCTCTTCTACCTCTTCTGCCCAGTAAGCCGTAACTCTGTCTTCAAGACTGACTGCACGTCCAACCTCTCCAGTGGAGCTTTTCTTTGTTGGTCTGTTTGGGAACAGAGTCGATTCACCTCTTTGTACCCCAAATGCCCCAAAGCAATAAATACATATCCCAATACTCTACACTCTTTGTTTGAGTGTCCCACTCCTGAATTAAATCATCAGCAATTTAGGCACATGATTTGTGTCTTTACTGCTCATCTTTGGTTAATTATTCTGGCTTGTTAGACTCTTGTTGAGCAAACACACAACCATTGGTAGGCTTCATTTTCAGTGAGCAATGGAGAATATGTAGGAGCTTTGTCAAGCTGCATTATTCCTATTGCTATTGACTTCAGAGAGGCTTTCCCCATTCCTCAGTCAGGACCTCAGTACCTGCAGGACGATTTGATAAATATAGATCTTTGGATAAATGATGTGACTCTATTTAAGGTCTTGGGAATTTATACATTATACCCCTAAATCTTGATAACAAACATGAATCTTAAAAGTTGACATTTATTGAGCACTTTGTGTATGCTGGGCACTGTGGCAAGTGTTTTGCAAACATTATTTCATTTGATCTTCACAAAAATCTCAGGGGGTAGGTTCTAATATTATTATTCCCATATTATCAGGAAGAATGTTTAGGTTTACAGAGTCTACATAATTCACCTTCTGTCATGCTATCTGTAAGTAGAGGATACAGGATCTGAATCCAAGACTCTCTAGCTATAATTAAGCCCTTGAATATCATTTAAAGATCATGCATTAAAGCTGCCTATGTCCTAGATATTTTATTATAAAACTAGAGGCCTGGTGTATGAAATTCTTGCACAGGTAAGGTCCCTAGGCCTGGCCAGCAGTCAGGGCCGATGTGTGGGGTGACCGGCGAGGAGATCGGGGGTCCCCGCTGGCACCCGGCTTGGCCAACTCAGGACCTGGGGGCTGGGAGCAGTTCCTGCATTGAGTGTCTGTCCCCTGGTGGTCAATGCATGTCATAGTGACTGGTCATTCTGCCATTCAATCGATTTGCATATTAGGCTTTTATTATACAGGATACTGTTTAATTTCATAACAATCCTGCAATCTAGGAATCATTACATTCATTTTAAATGTGGGGAAACTCCGGTTAAAGAAGATAACTGAATTGTCAAAAAGGCATAATCTACAAATGTTAGACCCACACTTAACAATCAATATGTTCCACTCCTGAGTACATGCAGTCAGCTTTCAATCAGAACCCAGGAAGACAGTGCTGGCTAATTCTAATGGAGTGTGTGTGTGTGTGTGTGTGTGTGTGTGTGTGTGTGTAACAACTACACTTTATGGTGTAGTTGAGAATCACAGATGAGGTTATTATGAAAATAAGTCTCTGCCTTACAGGGTGTACCGCACTGCCAAGAAGGTTGGACATGGTATTATAAAATCTCTGAATTGGCATGGCTATTTGTAGTCACCTATGAAAATAATGTGAGAAGCAAAATACCAGTGAAATAGTTAAATAGTATTTCAGCACATGCCTAGGAAGATATCTCTAGGTGTAAGGTGATTAATATTCTATTAGATAAATAATTATTAATATAGACACTTGGGGAGGGGAATTTGAGTTCAAGCTTCACTTTCTTTGGGGAGCTACTCCTCTGAAAGTCTATAGGTGACCTCACTGCAATGTACTGTGATTGTCAGTGCCTTTGGGGCTCAAACCCACTAGACTATAAGTTACCTGAGGAAAGGGCTGAACCGTCTATTATTATGTTTTTGTTCCCAGAACTTGGCCTAATTTGTGGTGCAGTACTTGGTAGGTATTTAGTAAAAAATTATTTCATGAATCCACCACTACTTCAATTATGAGAGCATGATCAGGAAAATGTTCGCAGAAGAAGCAAGTTTTGAAGTAAGGCAAGGTTTTTGATAGGTTAAGATGTGGAAAGGTGTTCCAGGAGAATGGAATGACTTGAGCCACTTTATGGTGTAGTTGAGAATCACAGTGAATGCTTTCTACACCCAGCATCTTCCTAGTCCACTGTCTTTGAATGGCCTTACAGTTAGAGCACAGGCACCAGAGGATGACAAAGGTGAAGACCTTTAGATTCAAGGGTCTCATCACAGCTCCAAGATTGCTATGGGGCACTCTGAAAAGTATCCTACAGAAATAATCAAGATGTGTGCTCTTATCGGAGCTGATCATTATCCTGTTTCACTGAACAAGCCATATGACTTCTCTGAGCTTCAATTTAAATAATAGAAAAATAGGTATACCATATAGTTTAAGGTATTTGGCCTTAATCTTGAGTGATCACATTCTACTCTGTTTATTCATGAGCTTTGCTCTTGCTCCCTGGGCCACTTTAAGACAAGTGTCCATTTCCTTACCAGCTCCAACCATGGTCTTATATCTCCCTGCCATATTCAACCCTAATGAAGCGGCCTGTTCACATGTGAGTCACACGATCCTCATTTCCTGGGACTGCTGCTCCTGATGCTCATTCCTTCCTAAGAGCAGGATAAAGTTCTAAAATGGATGGCCGCTCCAGATCAGCCAGCCGCGTGGATGGAAAGAAGTAAATCCAAAGGAAACCCCTAGAAGAGACTTCACAAAGAAAATGAAGTTGCTCGTATCTTTGGTCTTCTCACCACAGTCTCCACTATCTTTGTAGCTTGAACAATTTGAAGCTCATTTTGCCTTTGGCCTGTATTCAAGTTCCTCTGCACTGAGGGGAATGGAGGGAAAAGGGGGTGGGGATGTGCATTGGCAGACAAGTGTGCTTCCCCTGGAGACTGAAGGCTGTCACCAATAAGGCCACTGCATTGCTGGCGAGTTGAAATGACTAAAATACATGTGAGATCAATGTGAAAAATGTTGTACAGAAAGCTAAGTGTCAGAACTAGGTTGTTTTATTGACATAGGGTTTTTCATTAAAGACTTATTTCTAAGTAAAAAAAAAAAAGCAAAACAAATCTAAGCGTTTTCTGGGAAGAGCAAATAAACCATTTTTTAAAAAGAAAGAAAACAAACAAGAAAAAAAAAACAACCCAGAAAACCCTAAATAGGTGCACAGATCTACTAAACATGCATTAGATCACAACTGAGATTTTGCAATACATTTGAATAAAAAAGAGTACATTTCTTTTCATTTTCACAGACAGAATTTTGTTTCTAGGCTTGCATAAGTGGCTTGATATACTTGTTCAAATCTGATTTCCATTTACCATTATATTAAAATGAAAGGAAGTGAAAAGGTCAAGTTTATTCAGAAAATCATTAGCTATCCTTGGGAAAAACATAATTCATCATGTATGATTCTAATCAATTTTCATTCATTGTTAAAGTTCACATAAAGTTTAGCTTGATGTCCATGGGAAATGGGAATAAGGACTTATTTTACAGGCACAATAAATATGCCTGCATCTGAGGTCCTCTAGACAATATTGTTTAATAAAGCATATTTGTCTGGTTCCATAAAATAGAAATGTTTAAATTAGAAGAGCTGCTTGCTTAGATGGTAGGTTAATAAGAGCAATTTCAATTCACAATCTTCATTACTTATAATGCCAAGAGGGAAATTGATTGAACACACTGTCTGGGCTGTGAATCAGTGTCATTACATAATGTCTGGGGAGCATCCACAGGAGGGAGAACCTGGCAGTGGGAGATCCCACGGAAGAGATTTGGGGTTTTCCCCTGCTTCTGTCCCAGAATGGGGCTATACCACAAGCTTTTTCAAGTTTTTAGCTAGATCCCCACATAGTGCTGGGGACCCTGAGGGCACCAAGGCTTTGTCCTTTTATGGTATGATGAGGATTAGGATTAGGGTGACACTCGGAATAATTTGCGGAAGTAATTCATTCCCATAAATGCAAACCAAATAAAGGTGGGATCCACTGGAGCTATAATAATGCTGGTGTTGGAGGGTTAGAGATGGAGAGGATGAGTGTGGCTGGAACAGTATAAGAAGGTTAAGAGAGAAATTAGTTCTTAGCATGAGTTGTAGTGTGAGGGAGGATTTGACCAGGCTGGCAGAGCTGGAATGACAATTCCAGGCCTTGGGAAATGAGGCTGTAAGTAGAGAGACTGGGAGCAGAATGCTGGGTGATGGAGCTATACAGATGCTAGCATAGCCTGCTCTGGGCAGTGTGCACGTATGTGTTGGGAATTTGGACCTGCATATATAAACCAAACAAATAATAGTTCTCTCAAAATAAGATGTTCACTTATTTCAACTATTTGCAGGGTCATTATGACTAAAATTTTGGAATATCACCATTGGTGTCCTTCAGTTAGTGGTAATAGTCTTTTTCAAATTAAAATCTCTCCTTTTTCTTTTAGGTTAGTGTGTGTGGGTGTAGCCCAGTGGTAGGCAAACTTGGCTCACGAGCCACATGCGGGTCTTTGGCCACTTGAGTGTGGTTCTTCCACAAAATACCACATGCGGGCACGCATGTGCAGTGCGATTAAAACTTTGTGGCCCATGCGCAGAAGTCGGTATTTTGTGGATGAACCACACTCAAGGGGCCAAAGAGCCGCATGCGGCTCGTGAGCCGCAGTTTGCCGACCACTGGTGTAGATGATGGATCTCAAACATGCAATATGCCTGCAAGATGAAGAGATGTAGTTGACAAAAAAGAAGAGGAATGTCACATACTGAGTTGTGCCCCTTCAAAATCCATATGTGAAGTCCTAATCATGCAGTAGGATCTTATTTGGGGATAGAACCTTTAAGGAGGTAATTGAAGTTGACTGATATCTTTATAGGAAGAAGAGATACCAACAGTGTTACACTAAAAGAAAAGGCCAAAGACCGAGAGAAAGAACCATCTACAAGGCAAGGAGAGACGTTTCATCAGAAACCAACCCTGTCAATGCCTTGGTCTTGGACTTCCATCCTCCAGAGCATTCAGAAAATAAATTTCTGTTGTTGAAGCCACTCAGTCTGTGGTATTTTGTCATGATGACCAGAGCACGTGAAGAGAAGGGGTGATGGTCACACAGCAACTAGACAAGGACAGAAAATCAAAAGGCAGGGGGAGCTAGGTCTCCTCCTGGATGCAGATGGAGGACAGTGAGTTTGTCAGCAGAATGGAAAATTTTAATCCTGCCCTGACATAATTTTCCCTCCCAAGACTTCTTAACTGCCTTGTAATACTGTGTGTACTATAAGCGTATGTTAAATTCATCATTTTTAGTGAGTGGTTATTCTAAACCCCATTTTATTTATAACTTTCTGAGGAAAAGTAGCAGAACATATACATAAAAACTTTTTATAAACAATTTATAGCTCATATTCATCTTCTTGTTTCACTTTCTTTAATCACCATGAAGTCTATCATTTGGCAAAAGGAAATTGAAAACACAAACATATGTTTATACTAAAAAAAATAAAATATAAAACAACTTTGGCAAATACTTAAAAAACAGCAGGGCCCTAACTGGTTTGGCTCAGTGGATAGAGTGTCAGCCTGCGGACTGAAGGGTCCGAGGTTGGATTCGAGCCAAGGGCACGTGCCTGGGTTGCGGGCTTTACCCCCGTGGGGGATGTGCAGGAGGCAGCCAATCAATGATTCTTTCTTATCATTGATGTTTTTATCTATCTTTCCCTCTCCCTTCCTCTCTGAAATCAATAAAGATATATTTAAATTTTAAAAAAAACCCTTTGCTTATAAAAAAATAGTAGGTAGTATAAAGGCCTGTAATTCAACAATGACTTAATAACCGTTGCAGGTATAAGTAAAAAAAAGAAAGAAAGAAAAACAGAGAGGACAAAGAGAATACACCAGCTAGGATATTTTCAGTGGCAAGTGATAAAATATCCAATATAAGACTAAAATAATAAAGGTTTAATGCTCTGGTTATTGAGAAAATTTAAAATGACACATTGTTCAGGTGTGGTTTGATCAGGGCACTGACTCTATTTTTATGTTACTCTCTTAGGTTCCACGTGTCAACTTCATCCTTAGGCTGCCTTCTCTCATCATACCAACTGTCTATATCAGTTTGAAGGCTTCACATGAGTATTGTACTCAGAGAGGAAGGAGAGAGAATCTTTGTTAACTGGATTTATAGAAATGTCCACATTGACTTCATAGATAATATTTGATTTTATTTAGTTATTTTTATTAAGTTTATTGGGGTGACATTGGTTAATAAAATTATATAGGTTTCAAGTGTACAGCTCTATAATACATCATCTGTTTATTGTACTAGAGGCCCTGTGCACAAAAATTTGTGCACTCAGGGGGATCCCTCGGCCTGGCCTGTGCCCTCTCATAGTCTGGGACCCCTCGGGGGATGTCTGCCTGCTGGCTTAGGCCGGCTCCCCAGGGGACCGGGCCTAAGCTGGCAGTCAGACATCCCTCTGGCAGCCCGGCAGCCCTTGGGGGATGTCCACTCGCCAGCAGGAAGCAGGCCTAAGCTGCAGTTGGACATACTAATTGCTGTTGAGGAGGCAGGAGAGCATTAAGCATTTGCCCCCTGGTGGTCAGTGTGTGTCATAGTGACCAGTCATTCCCAGTCTTTCTGCTGTTAGGGACAATTTGCATTTTACCTTTTTATTATATAGGATAGAGGCCTCGTGCATGGGTGGGGGCCAGCTGGTTTGCCCTGAAGAGTGCCCCAGATCAGGGTGGAGGTTCCACTGGGGTGCCTGGCCAGCCTGGGTGAGGGGCTGAGGGCCATTTTCAGGCTTGCCAAAGCCCCTTCAGGGTGGTGGGGGGTCCTACTGGGGTGCCTGGCCAGCCTGGGTGAGGGGTTGATGGCCGTTTTCAGGCTGGCCATGCCTGCAGGCTTGAAGCAGGTATCTGGGATTTATTTAACTTCTATAATTGAAACTTTGTAGCCTTAAGTGGAACCCAGGTCAGGTTGTCTCTGGCAACTGAGGCTCCCAGACCCTCCTTGAACAGAGGCCAAAGCGGCTGGAAGCAGGTATCTGGGATTTATTTATCTTCTATAATTGAAACTTTGTATCTTTGAGGGGAGCTCAGGGCTGGCCAGGGCAGGTGGGAAGCTTGGCTTCCTCTATTGCAGGGGGCAACACAAGCCTTCTGCTCGCTCCTGCTCTGTAGCCACAGCCATCTTTGTGACAGGGTGAGGGAGTGATGGTGTGAAAGAATTCACAACTAAAAGAAGAGATAGAGGCAGATAGAAAGTTTGCTATTACTTTCCTGAAGGGAAAGGGCCAATGCGTTGCTAATCAATGCAAAGGCAAGGAACAAAAGCTGTCCCCTCTTTTAAGGCCATGGACAAGACAGGGAGGGAGATTCCCAGCTGCTTCTGTTGCTAGGGGAAATCGAGCAGACACTAGGGTTTTCGTTTTTTGCTGTTGTTCTTGTTGTTGTTGTTAGTTCTTCAGGAAACAGTCCAGGCAGATGTGCTAGGGAGGTGCCCTTACCAGTATTTTTCCAGGCTTCTAA
>NW_006287255.1:2555900-2557262 GCF_000327345.1 Myotis davidii | reverse complement strand
CAGGTATCTGGGATTTATTTATCTTCTATAATTGAAACTTTGTATCTTTGAGGGGAGCTCAGGGCTGGCCAGGGCAGGTGGGAAGCTTGGCTTCCTCTATTGCAGGGGGCAACACAAGCCTTCTGCTCGCTCCTGCTCTGTAGCCACAGCCATCTTTGTGACAGGGTGAGGGAGTGATGGAGTGGTTAATTTGCATATTACTCTTTTATTAGATAGGATTATGTGCCCACCACCTAAAGTCAAATCTCTTTTCATAATTATACACTTAACCCGCTCTCTACCCTTCACCCCTTTCCCTCTGGTAACCACCATACTGTTTTCTACACAGATCATATTTTAAACTTGATGCAGTCTAGCCTCTTAAAGTTCCTATCATCTTAACTGTCAGTGAAACTTGTAGGTCACTGAAAGAGATGCTGGGTATATCTTTTGGCCCTAGAGTTGTGTAACAAAGAATCCAGGCATGGTTCACAACTTGGTTTAGAGATATACAAGCCTATTTAGTGGAATATGTATATGGGGCAGTGTATTCTTGAAAGGGCTAAAACTGTGAAGAGAAACAATAGGTGTTAGGTTTTTTTTGGCTGGTGACACGGGATGTGAAAGAATTCACAACTAAAAGAAGAGATAGAGGCAGATAGAAAGTTTGCTATTACTTTCCTGAAGGGAAAGGGCCAATGCGTTGCTAATCAATGCAAAGGCAAGGAACAAAAGCTGTCCCCTCTTTTAAGGCCATGGACAAGACAGGGAGGGAGATTCCCAGCTGCTTCTGTTGCTAGGGGAAATCGAGCAGACACTAGGGTTTTCGTTTTTTGCTGTTGTTCTTGTTGTTGTTGTTAGTTCTTCAGGAAACAGTCCAGGCAGATGTGCTAGGGAGGTGCCCTTACCAGTATTTTTCCCAGGCTTCTAAAACATTCTTAGAGTGAAAGTTACAAAGAGTTTTAAAGAGGCCTGTGTGAAGGGGAGGGGAGAAGAGAACGCTCTTCTAATTATCCCTGATTTTTAAAATCAGCAGGGAGGAGAGGTGTGTATGTAAGAGTGTTTCCTTGAGAGCAGCTTATGTTGTCCTTCAGTTTGATCAGAGGGGCTGTTTGAAACAGAGGAGCTAACAGTCTTGGGGTTTAATTATCAGGTGTTTTCCATATATTGTCAAAGGTTGCAGAAGGCCTGGGGTGGGGGGCAGGGGCCAGCTTGGAGAGGTCAAAGGGTGGGGAGGGGAGGGTAGGAGAGACATATGTAATACTTTTAAAAATAAAGGATACAAAATTAACCCCAAGAAGTCTGAGGCATTTCAATACACCAATAGTGAACTTTCAGAAAGAGAGATTATAAAAACAATCCCGTTTACCATCTCACCAAAAA
>NW_006287255.1:2553595-2554615 GCF_000327345.1 Myotis davidii | reverse complement strand
AGCATAACCAATGGACATAAGACACTGGGGGATAGGGGAGCCTAGGGGACTGTCTGGGCAGGGGGAAAAAAATGGACACATATGTAATACCCTTTGTAATACTTTAAGCAATAAAAAAAAGATCTTTTTAAAAAAAGTTTTAAAAAAGGGCCTTATTTCTGTTCCTAAGGCTGCCGTAACTAATTACCACAAACTTAATGGCTTAAAATAACAGCAGTTTATTCTCTGGCAGTTCTAAAGGCCAGAATTTCAAAATCAAGGTATTGGCAGGTTTGGTTTCTCTGTAAACTCTGAGGGAAATGTGCTCCATGCCTTTTCTACCCTCTGGTGCTGTTGGTAACTAGTGGCATTGTTTGGCTTGTAGACACATCACTCCAATCTCTGCTTCCATCTTCACATGGCCTTTCCCTCTAGGTCTTTGGGTCTTCCCCTTTTCTGTCTCCTCTTAAGACACTCATCATTGGATTTAAGGCCCACTCTCAATTTGGTGTGACATAATCTTGAGGTCCTTAGTATAATTACATCTGCAAAAACCCTCTTTCCCAATCAGGTCAAATTCACAGATGTAATGAAGGTTAGGGGATAGATTTGGGTCCACTATTCAATGCACTGTGACTTCTTGAAGAAAATCACCATGAGTAAAACTTCAGGTAGTGGGTGAACAGAATTCTGGGCACACCTTAAGTCTCTGCCTGAAATGCTGGCAAGGAGAGGATTCTGGTTGAAAGTATTGTAGTGTCCCCCACAAATCACACAAGGACACCTCAAGAAGTCAAATTAAGGACTCACATTTATTACAAATCTGGGACTATGAGGGGACCATGCACTCCAAATCTCGCAGTGATTACCTAACCCCAACACCAGATTTATACAGGCAAAAAATCACAAAGGTATTGATCACATCTCAGGGTTTGGAATGAGGAACCTGGTTTGCAAAAAAAAGCAGTTTACAGAAGCAGAATTTAGCAAGTTAGTTAAATTATAGTTTTGGGTCTCCGGATCACTGAATCAATGGAAACC
>NW_006287255.1:2519388-2553499 GCF_000327345.1 Myotis davidii | reverse complement strand
ACTGAGTTGACAGGAACACATTGCCTGGAGCCATCGGGTCTTAGGACCACTGAATTGACAGGAACACATTATCTGGAGCCCTCGGGTCCTGGGACCACTGAGTCAACAGGAATGCATTATCTGTGGCCTCTGAGGCAATTTAGGATAATTGTGCTGTCCTGGTTTCCAGGTACAGAAGAATGTGCTTTCTAAAACCAGTATAACCACAACCAATGGGGTATTCACATTGCAATTGAATGGGATGATTTATATAATTCAGAAAATGAAAATAACTTTTCTATTATTTTAGCAAGCAAATAATGACAGAAGCCAAATCAGCAGGGTTAAAATATTAAACAGCAATTCCCAACAAGCATGGTTGCCACCATGCTTCAAAAGCAGGAGGCTTCCGAGTGGGCAGAGGTGTGAATATCTTGGAACTTTTTTTTTCTAAATATATTTTATTGATTTTTCACAGAGAGGAAGGGAGAGAGATAGAGTTAGAAACATCAATGAGAGAGAAACATCGATCAGCTGCCTCCTGCACATCTCCCACTGGGGATGTGCCCGCAACCAAGGTACATGCCCTTGACCGGAATCGAACCTGGGACCTTTCAGTCCGCAGGCCGAAGCTCTATCCACTGAGCCAAACTGGTTTTGGCATATCTTGGAACTTTTAGTTATCATTTTGTTCATCTAAGAAAATGAAAGAGAAATGAAGAATTTCCAATATTAAACCTACAGGTTGACAGCATGGCTTTCACTGGGCCTGCCGGTCACGCAGGCAGTACCTGTCATGCTGCAGAAGGCATCCTGGGTAGGAAATGGGCTTCTGGACTTTAAGGGCTGATAATCAATGCCTCACTTATCCACTTGATTTCTATGAACTATAACCCATTGCTGTCTTCATGGGCCTCATTAAGTGGAATCATGAGTATTTTCTACTTATAATGAAGATAACTTTCACCAAATGAACAAATGCCTTGAGATGTTGCTACTACTTAAAGATAATGCTAATAATACAGAGTATTGAATAAAGAGGAAGAGCTGACACTTCTGCTATTGGTTTGGGCCCTTCTCAGCCCGGAGATAAGGCCAAGTCATATAATCTAATCAGACCCAAAAAGCGAGTCACTACAAAACTCTAAATTATTATACAGGAACTATTTGTATCATGAATTTACATCCAGTTACTAGTTGTGATCTCCATCTTAAGTCTATGATGTGTCTTGAGATAATAGTTACTTAAATGTACATATTTTAGAAAGAAATGTGAGCTCAAACATGTTTTAGTATTAAGAGAACACAATTGATAAAGCTTTTGGGGCCCTCGTTTAATAGAAATAGCTATACTGTGTGGGATCCAATAACTCTGCTTAAAGGACCGTCTTGCTAAAAAATGGGTCATGACAGCGTGGCTGGCCCTTTGGATAGCTAGGTAACACAACCACAGGTCAGCAGTCCAGGGGAGTCCCAAAATTAAGTGTCCAACTTAATGTGTTGTTCTGTTGCCGTTGTCAATCAAGCAAAGCAAAGGGCAGAGCGGTGGCCCCACAGACTCTACTCCTGTGACAATTCACTATCTCTATTTTCCGAATTCCTCTGCTGTCCCCAGCACTGGCACTTATTAAAGAACACTATGGACACAGAAAACTGAACGCCCTCCTGTTCATGTAGGCAAGTGCCCCAGAGGACCAATATCTGTCATTTGATTGCAATTATG
Source organism: Myotis davidii (assembly GCF_000327345.1). Lineage (NCBI taxonomy): Eukaryota > Metazoa > Chordata > Mammalia > Chiroptera > Vespertilionidae > Myotis > Myotis davidii. The sequence continues at coordinate 2,551,797 of NW_006287255.1, read as the reverse complement.
GCTCAGCTGTACAGAACAGTGAAAGAAAAAAGGAAGAAAGAAAAGGTAAGAAAGTGGAAAAGGGAGAATTTGAAGCTAATGCTGTGTGGTATGAGAATCCCTAGCAGCATTCTTCTTCAAGTCCTTTCCCAGCAGATATTTACTCAGTGACCTTTGCGTGCAGGTCCAGGCACAATGCACAGAGAAACAAGCCACATGTGGTTTCCCACGCCTCCCTGAGTTCAGTCCATGTCCATGTAGTTCTTCCTGTCCCCTCACCTCTTCATTGTGTGCTGGCCCAGGCATGTTTGCCCTTAGACTCATTGCTTCCCCTTTCTCTACTCTGCCCCTGTCACAAGGGGCTGTGCTGGCTGAATCCCAGACCCTTTTGTCAGCTGCTTTACCCCTGTGTTCAACTCCGAGGAGGCATTTGTTGGGAGACTGGAAGGCCCAAGCAAGGGAGAAGCCAGGGCACTTTCTCCTTCTTAAGCCTTAGCACTAGCTGCTTAACAGGGTCCCTTTCCTCTTTAGCTTGTCAACTTCTTAATTACCGGTGTAAACAATGTTCTGTCTCAAATTCCCTCTATTGAAATACAAAGACTGGTTTCTATTCCCCTGGTTGGACACTAACATACCTTTTAAATTAGCAGTAAATAGGTGATCATTAGTGCAATATAGTGCTTTACCGTATAGTTGCATGGGGGTCTACATCTGCCTGTGATTTTATTTTCAGCCAAGGTATTTTCTATACACTTTCCCCCTTTGTTGCAGGACATTGCCAAGAACTAACTTCATTTATTTGATATCCTAAAAGGATATTATGAGGAAATAAATGAATTTGATTGATAAAGCAAAATCCAAATTTATAATTGCTGAATTGCAGGTCAATTTATATGATGGAGATAGGGCCTAATAATATTTTCCCCTTATTTCCTCTTTTCAGAGCAATCCTTGAAAGCCCATTATCTTTAATAGAAAAATTTTATTTATTATCTTTTAAAGGTTTGGAAGGATAGGAGATTTAAGGGGACATTGAGAAGATGAGATTAGGAAAGGGTTTTATACAAGAAAAGAAAGATATATAAAGTAAACCATAGTATGGGCTTTGCATATGCAAATAAGGCATCTGACCTCTTTGCAGGAGGCCACATTATCTTGAGCTTTTCCAGTAAAGGGAGAGTTTTATCAATAAATGCATTCTCTCTCCCTACCCTTTGGTTTGCAGTAAGAATGCAAAGAGAGCACTACAGTGTGAAGCGTGCTAAAGACAGGAGTTGGCCAATAACTACAGTCTGTGGGCCAAACCTAGCCCACAGTCTGTTTTTTGTAAGTTAAGTTTTATTAGCACATAGCCACAGTCATTCATTCGCTTTTTGCCTATAGTTGTTTTCCTGCTACAAAGGCAGAAGTAAGTAGTTCCATCAGAGACAGTGGGAGTGGGGCCTGCAAAGCCCACTATAGTCCCCTTATGAAAAAGTTTGCCAACCTCTGCTATACAACGAGCTGCTTGTTTCATAAGGGCAGTTGGTCTTCTCTCTTTTCATATAAAAGATTTCTGGAGCACCTACTATGTGCCAGGAACTGTGCTCGATGCTATTATGCAGAATAAAAGCACAGAATAAAAAGCCATGTATTAAGGAATCCATCAGGGAGTAGGAGAAAGATGACACCTGTACACACAGGTAGACAAGGGAGTGAAACGGCCACTGGTTGAGATGCAGACAAGGACTGCTCAGAACAGAAAGACGTTGTTTCCTGTTAAGATGGAGGCCAAAGATCATGGATGAGAACTTTACTTTCTTTTCAGATTAGGAAGACGCAAGGCCTTGGGCACCTAGCAAAAACAAAGAACTAGACACTGTTACTTGTGCTCTAAGTTCAGCTCCTTAGGCCTCACATACTTCCAAGGAAAGCAGGGTACTAGAAAGATTAAAATGAGAGAAAAACTGTTTTAAATTATCATTGATTCATTCATCTGTTTACTCTTCAATATTTGAGTTCTCTCTCTTCCAGGCACTGTACTAGTATTGTGGACTGAAAATAGACAGTGAACATGGCAGAAAGGGCCTCTGCCCCAGGGAGTTTAGGTTTCAGTGAGTAGGCACTATGGACACCCTCACCGCAGCAGACAAGCCAGGATTTCTATACAAATCCAGTGAAAGCTTTAGGACCTTCACACCCAGGCACAAGGAGAGTGCATCACAGCATTACTGATTCAGGAGAGCTGAGAGATGGAGAACGTGGGGTCAGGATTCAAACCTGCAGGGGGTGCACCAGATTGCCCTTATCAGCTGTGTAACTTGGGAAACTTACTGAATACGTCTGTGCCTCAGATTCCTCATCTTTAAAGCGTGGATGACAGTAAAATCTATTGTAAGGGTTAAATGAAGGCACATTTGCAAAGTAGTTAGAACTGTGGATGCTGGCACACAGTAAGTGCTATGTGGAGTTTATTAATATAAGAATCAGCCTGACCCTTTGCTTTATTTTTTTAATGTCCTTTTTTAATAATTAAATTTATTGGGGTAACACTGCTTAATAGGATCATATAGGTTTCAAGTACATATTTCTATGGTACATGATCTGTATATTGCATTGTGTACCTACCACCCAAAGTCAAATCATCCATCACCATATATTTGGTTCCTTTTATTCTTTACTACCCCCTGCCCCCACCTCCTTCTTTCTGATAACCACCATACTGTTTTCTGTCAATGAGTTTCAGTTTTATATCCCACATATGAGTGAAATAATACAGTTCTTAGCTCTTCTGATTGACTTATTTCATTTAGCATAATTTCCTCAAGGTCCATTCATGCTATTGCAAATGACAGTATTTCATCCTTTTTTATAGCTGAGTAGTATTCCATTGCATACATGTGCCACATCTTCTTTATCCAATCCTCTATTGAAGGATAGTTTGCTTGTCTCCATATTTTGACCACCATGAATAATGCTGCGATGAACATAAAGGTACATATATCTTTGAGATTAAATGTTTCAAGTTGTTCGAGTAGATACCTAGAAGAGGGATTGCTGGACCATATGTTAACTCAATTATTCGTATTTTGAAGAACCTTCATAGTACTTTTCATACTGGCTGTACCAGTTTACATTCCCACTGGCGGTGAATGAGGGTTCCTTTTCCTCCATAACCTCTCCAACCCTTGTTCTTATCTGTCTTGTTGATAATGGTCATTCTAACAAGCGTGAAGTGGTATCTCATTACTCTAAAACTTCCAACATTTTGGTTCTTTTTAAAAAACCTTTTGGTTTATCTCTGATGGGTTGTGAACAAGTCTGAAAAGATAGAAATATTTTGTTCTTTATTTATGTTTTAAATAAAAGTGCTTGAGAATTAGAAAAGCAAGTTATCATGAAGTTATAATTTCATTAGCATGCTATAGTTCCTCTACTTTATTTGGAATAATTCACATCATATATTCAAACTGCTGCTTTTAAAGTCCCAAACTGTTTTCTTTGAAATATACAATTTTTTTTTTTCAACCGGAAGGACTGGAATGACTGGTCAACCAGTCACTATGATGTGCACTGACCACCAGGGACCAGACGCTCAATGCAGGAGCTGCCCCTTGGTGTCCAGTGTGCTCTCACAGCCAACACCCCAGCCGACCAACCTCCCGCAGCCCCGGTGGGGACTGGGTGAGACAGCCCCAATCAGCCCTGATCACTGGCCAGGCCAAGGAACCCCACCCATGCACAAATTCGTGCACTGGGCCTCTAGTCATCATTATAATCAAATATTTACTAAATGGCTACTACATACCAGTCATAGAAGTTGGTCTAATATATTTATTAACTCATTTTATTAATCATAGAAATTCCATAAAGTTAATGTTTGTATCCTCATTTTTCAAATGAGACTGCTCAGGTGGGCAGATAGCTGAGGTGACATTCCCAAGTCACATATGAGGCATGAGTCACAGTGAGGATTCCCTCCTAGGAAAACTTGACTACACTATACATGGTCTTTCCCCCCTGTTATGTGTTGTGGTCTCAAGGACACATGAACGGAAAAGTTAAGCTCTATAATACCTAAAATATCTTTTTTTAAATAACAAGGTGTTAGTAAGCCAAATTACATATCTTTCTATCACTTACCAGTCACAAAAGCATTAGTATTTTTGTGACTTACTATAGTATTTTTGAAAAATTGTGAAAAGTATGTAGATTTATATCAACCACAATCCCACCCACCAGCAATATTCATTATTAATGTTTTATATATTCTGTTAAAATTCTCTCTCCGTCTTTTTACACATACAAGTATACATACTTCTAAATAGTTTGTTAATACAGTTTTTTTTATTGAACATGTCATTAAGAGTTTTATGTGTCATTTTTATTTTTAAAAACATTTTAATATCAGCATAGTATATTTTTAAGTTTATAGCAAAATAACTTTTAATTACATACTTTAAATGCTTTCAATACTTTAGTTAAAAATAATGTTGTATGAAATTTTGATGTAGTCTTTAACCCCCTGATTATTTCCTTATAAGTATAATGGTGGGTTAAAGGGTAAAATTATTTTAAGACTCCTGATATGTATAGAAAAATTGCCTTCCAGAAACCACAGTTAAGTCAATGCTAATTCATCTAATGCTTATCTATATAGAGACATCTGTATAGTTTTCCCACCTCAATCAAGAACTATATTAATTTTAGGATATAACTGGTGCAGGACTAAACAATTAAAAAATACCAAGACAGCATACTACCACCTTCCAGAGATGATGTATAATCCAACAGAGAATCCTTCAATCTATTATTCATTCTCTCTATAAATATTTGTTCAGGATTCACCATTTCCAAAAAGAAAATAAGAAGGCTAGATGCTAAAGGTTTTGTGTGTGTTTCTGAGTGTGTGTGTGTGTTTGGGTAGAGGTGGTGATGTGTAATATTCCCAAGAGTTTTCTAAAACATTATAAAATCTGTGGATATGATGAGAATTCTGAGTTCAATGGCATTTTCAGCAGTATGGCGGTAGCCAACTATTTTATTTTAATAATCCACTTTCTAAAAATATAAAAATTAATTTTAAAACAACATTTCACAATTCTGTGCTTGACTAAATTAATGTTTATATGCAGAAAAATATAATTAAGTTCTAGATCTTGTAACCCTGTTACCCTAGGCAGAGCTGATGCTATCAGAGATGGACCTATGACTTCATGACCCCCTTCCCCACCTAGCAGTCATGGAGAGAAGCATAGAAGACCAGAAAGTAACTCATTTGAGCTTATGGTTGAGCAACAGAGAAAAGCCAAAATAAGGCCCGTAAGAAGAAAGTGTTGAGTCTTTTCCACTAAGAGGCCTTGCTTGACTCCTTAAAAACTCTTGAACCTATGTTCTAGTTTCTGTAAAGCTCAGGCATATTTGGGGGTTGGTTCTTTTTGAGGATATTTTTAAGGTTTTCTCTGTGTTTCTTTGAAACCCAGATTATGGTAAATCTTTATTATTTGGGGATGGTATTCTTTGATGTAATCTGATTAGCACAATGAAATTTGAATAATGTCTGAAAAGCTTTTCCACACTCCAAGTGTCATCCTGTATAATAAAAGGGCAATATGCACATTGACCCTAACAGCAGAATGACCAGTCGCTATGATGCGCATTGACCACCAGGGGGCAGACGCTCAATGCAAGAGCTGCCTCCTGGTGGTCAGTGAGCTCCCACTGTGGGAGCTCCGCTCAGCCACAAGCTGGGCTGACAGATGCAAGTGCAGTGGCAGTGACAGGAGCCTATCCCTCCTCCTCGGCAGTGCTAAGGATGTCCAATTGCAACTTAGACCTGCTCCCCAAAGGTAGAGGTGGTGATGTGGAATATTCATGTGGAATATCTGGCAGGGCTCCCAGGCTGCCAGAAGGATGTCTGACTGCCAGCTTAGGCCCAATCCCCCAGGGATTCGGCCAAAGCTGGCAGGTGGACATCCCCTGAGGGATCCTGGACTGCAAGAGGGTGCAGGACAGACTGAGGGACATCGCCCCCTTCCACCCAGAGTGCACAAATTTTCATGCACTGTGTGGGCCTCTAGTCATTAATAATTAGAAAAGCAGGACAAAGAGGCAAACATGCAAAAACACAGCAACTAAGAAGAAAGAAAATAAAAATATTTTTTTCCTTGATGGTAACAGTTTACCTAGAAAGATAGAAGTCATTTGTAAGAGTCCTTTTCAATTTAAATTATGAGCATAGTCTTATTATTGTACATCTTCTAACCCCTACTTATCTGAGCTCCTGAGAACCGTGTAGAGGTTTGATAGCAGGGGAAGGAAAAGAAATATTGGACTATAAATCTTTTTGTTATTGTGAGCAGAGAATGGGCTCTGAAATGGATGCAAGAGACACTAATCCTGCCAGAAATTAGATAATAATTAAGTACTAAAATAAGAGTAAGCAATTGAGAAGAAGGTGTCATCTAGTGGAAAATTCTCACTAATTCAATGTATTGATAAAAATAATCTTCCACAATTTTCTTGAATGATGTATAATCTTTTAATGGCCCACTTGTCAGTAAGAGGAAAATTAATGCTTTATTCATGGAAAAGGGTCAAATAAGAAAGAATCATTCTCCTTGGAGAAAAGTGCAAAAAATTCAATATTGATATGTTTAAGACATTTTTTCCATATTTCTTTGAAATAACTTTGACTGTCTCATGAAAGACAAATATTTTATTCTGCCAGAAAAAATTCTTAAGACTTTTAACTATTAATAATCTGAAAAATTGTTAGAACCTAGATTTAGCTGTCTTTACATTGAACCTCTTAGTATTAAAAAAAAAATGCATGTTAACAAAATAAAAAGTGTTTATTAGAGCAAAGCTATTGTTAACATTACAATGCAACTAATCAGAATTTTTAATTAACTTAGTAAATTATTTTATTCTGGTACAAAAAGCAGAATACGCACACATTCACATGTAAAAGCAAAAATGCACAAACAAATAAGGCTAGTATATTAAATTAATGGATGATTATTTATATATCATTAAATATCCATATACATACTAAGTTTTCAATACTCACAATGAGTTTAAGAGTATATTCTGTTGATTATACTCTGTTGATTATAGAGATCATAAATATGAATGATAAAATTAGAAATAATTCAAAATGCTACTGGATTGCCAAATAAGTGATGTAGATGTCTGATTTTCATACTGGACTAGAGATATACATCAAAAACAGTATGGTAATAGTAGCAAAATTCTTAATAAAAATTTTTGTCTTAAACAAATAAAAATCCTTTGGCTCTAATTAAAATTATACTCATCACTCAATTGATCTCCAAAATTTTTAAGAAAAGAAATTAGAGTTACAAATAGCTTGCTTAGAATTACATATCAAGTGTGTTTGACATAGAACAATGTTTTAGTTATGTGTGATGTGTTAAAAGAAATTTGTTGTCTTTGAGGGGTCAATATAGTCAAATATAAGACATGGAATTAGAAAGTGTCCTGGTGACACCTTGAGTCATCTCTTCCTTAACCTTCCATATCTAGCTCCAAATCAACAATCATGAGAACCTAGGTAGTTTTTTCTCACTCAGTTTTTCCTTTTTTTTACACTGAACTATACACAGGGAATAGGACTTAATAAAACACATTATATAGTACAAAGAGGAATATGGACCACATCTCAGTTATGTAGAGAATTCAGGAAGTAATAAAGATTAGAGAAGAAATAAATGACATAGAGACTAAAAATGCAACACAAAAGATCAATAAAACCAAGAGATGGTTCTTTAAAAAGATAAACAATATTGATGGACCTCTACCCAGACTCATTAAGAAACAAAATGAGAGGACCCAAATAAACAAAATCAGAATTGGAAGAGGTGAAGCAACCACTGACCCCATGGAAATACAAAGGATCATAAAAAATTGTATGAATGACTATGTTCCAACAAACTGGACAACTTGGATGAAATGGACATATTTTTAGAACAATAAAATCTTCCAAAACTCAATGAGGAAGAGTCAGAAAACCTAAAAGGCTGATAATTACTGATGAAATTAAAGCAGTAGAAAAAATCTTCCAGCAAACAAAAGCCCCTGATGGCTTCACGGGGGAGGGAGTTACCATTTAAAAAAGAACTGACACCTAGCCTCCTTAAACTATTCCAAAAAATATTCAAGGGAAAGTTACACTTCCATGCTCTTTCTAGATGCAAGAATTACCCTAATTCCAAGACCAGAAAAAACACTACAAAGAAAGAGAATTACAGGTCAATATCCCTAATGAACATAGATGCACATATGGCCAGAGACTGCTGTATTAGACAGATATTGACTATTGATTTCATCATCACAGAAGATTCTACTGGTCAGAAGTTTCTACTACAGTTTAATTAAAAGGGTAATCTATTCAAGGATTATTGGGAGCTATTTAAAATGAACATTGAAGAAAACGATCTTGCCTCAGGTTGTAATCAGAGGATGTAGACATTTGCATGTTACATTCGTAAGGTGAAGTGGTCATAGAATTTTATAGCTGTAAGGACCCTAGAAGGTTAATATAACTCCTCTTATTTTACTATTTTGTAAATTGAGGTGTAGAGAGGTTAAATGTTTTGTGTAATGTCACCTAGGATTTTGTGACAGATATATAATCATCAGTATTGGTAGTGACACACATTTACACATTTTGAAGTAAGGATATAAAAATAATTCTTGCACTGAAACCAGGTAGAGAAATTCCCACTGGAGCAGATCCAACTTGGCCAATGTGCCTCAAGAAACCAAACTCAAAGTTCCAGTCTGAGGACTGTTCCTTTATGATCTTAATCCAGTCTCTCTAACTTTTCCAGGGGTTGGTTGATTCAACCAGGAACATCTGCTGAATATGCCTTAGAATACATTTTTCAGCTTTAGCAAAACATGTAACTTTTGTGAGGTATCCCTTTAGCTAGATTTGTGATTGTTTGAAGGTTGAGGATCTACAGAGTGAAAGGTATGGAGACAAGAGGCTCCTAAGTTGCAGCCTCGCTGCCGCTCCTATTCTTTTCCTCATTCAGCTTGGTACTGAGATGCCAGGCGATTTTGCACTTGAATCTCATGTTGACAATTACTAGTACTGTGACTCAGTCCAACTAGGGTACTGTAGCAAAATACTACAGGCTGGATGGCTCATGAAGAACAGAAATGTACTGCTTACAGTTTCCAAGGCTGGCTGGAGGGCTGTCTTTTGGATCACAGGCTTTTCTTGTCCTAGCCTCACATGGTAGAAGGAGCTAGAGAGCTCTGGGTGGTGGTGGGGGTGGGGGGGTCTTTTATAAGAGTACTAATCTCATTCATCAGGGATCCATCCTCATAAACTAATTATCTTTCTAAGGCCCTAAGTATTTATGCCATCATTTTGGGTGTAGGATTTCGACCTATGAATTTGGGGTAGGTACAAACATTCAGACCATAGCAGTGAGCTTCCACAAGATTAGCCATAACCATTACTGCCTTCCCTCCCACCCCCAATTCTGTAGGAAGTTACACTGCTCTTGCTCCTGCTCAGTCAGAATGTCCAGTCCATGTCCACAGCTTCTCCAACTTCTTTACCCAGGGCACAAGTGCATACATTGGTGCATAGTTGGGTGCCTGACCCAAAGGCAGCTGACCCAATGACACAGGACTTACATGTGTAAGAATGAGCCAGGAAGGTATACGGTATTTTGAAATTTGCAACTAGAATGTTAAAAAGACAAGATCAGTTAGCAGTGAGCGGAGTGGCTATCATTGAGAGTTACCAAGATGTAGAGAAGACTGGTGAATGATTTTTAGCTATTAGCAAGTACAAATGATTAAGGGTTCAGAAACTGAAAGCAGAGGAAGTTGGGCAGTGGCAGGGGATAGAGGGCAGGCATGTGAAGAGAGAGATGAGAGGACAGTCTGCTTCAGAGAAGCTGAAAGTTGCTCACAGGAGACAAGGCAGCCCTTGAGGCAGCAGCTGCAGATTCTGAATGAGGCCCAAGTCCAGTGTCAACGTGTGGTTTCCTGATGACTTTCCCTATTTGAGTTTCCATGAGCTTCTACATCTTTTTAATGTGATTTATCCTTCTTAGTTTCTTAAAAAAAAAAAAACAACTAGAGGCAATTTATTAATTCTTTTATAATTTGCAACAAAAAGCTCCTAACTAAACCAGGGCTAACAGTGCTAATCTCAATGGCTTGCTGCAAGGATTAAAAGAGAAAAGAAAGATGGCCTTCTCTAGGAACCCAAAGTTCTTTATAAGGTAGTTAATTATATTCAGAAGAAATGAGGTTACATCAAACAAGCCATTTCCTTAAAATTAATGAAAAAGGGAGTTTAGGGTTAAGATAACATTAGAGTTTTCTGAAATTTCCAATTAGTTTTCTCCAATTTCCAACATCCATTACAAATAGTGCCTGGAGCCAATGTGCTAGTGGAAAGAGGTCAAAGAGAAGCCAGTTCTATGGTAGAGATTTCTGATGCCACCCATCTGATTCTCCTCTACTTTCTGGACACAAGAAATACTTCATTTCCAAGACCTTTGCTCTCGAGTGTGTTACTAGCTCTGGCCAATGGACTGAACTGAATTTACATGTTATTTCTGAGCAGGGACCATGCCTAGCCTTGGCAACCCATCAGCTCTCCTCATCTAGCACTGTGATTCTAAAAGGAACATGATGAGATGATGAAGCCACAAGATGGAAACTGCAAAGGTCTTATAAAATCATGACTTAGGAAACATTGCATCTTAAAATAGAACTGCTCTGGTGAGCTGACCAAATTTCAGCAGAGTTTGTGTAAACAAGAAACAGGTTTAAAAGCTAAGCCACTGTGATGTTGGGTTAATATGAAATACAACATGGCCTATTCCATTCTGACTGAGCTAATTCTCAATGCCTTGGTGAAGAAGTCACTGTTTTTCTCTGTGCTTTGATGTCACATGTGTAATAGAGAGAGTTAGACCAGACGGCCTCCAATGACTCTTCTAGGGTGTGCATTCATTCTGAGTCTTCTATAACACCTGCCCTAGTTATCGCAGGGATTTACCGAGAAGATGCTTTAAGAAGTAGCAAAAGCCCTACCAATACATACTTATAAACAAAGACGTTGTTGTCACAGCTGACAGCTTCTGAAAGAAATCTTGCTATTTCTGAAGTAAGCATGTGGAATGATGTTAATTTTAATTTGGGGGTACGTATAAGTGTTTTTTTTTTCCTTTTCAGTGGGAAAATTTCCTTTTGTTTTGCTAGTATTTGAAAGTACAATTCTGAGAGAACAGAAAACCACAACTGACGGAGCAAATCTGTTAGCCTTGTATGGCTTTTCTTTCCTTGCTTTCCTCTAGCACCCAATTGTGAATCTTACCTCTTGTGTCCTTTGAAGTACTCTGAATCTACAGGTCAACCCTGCTCAAAGGTGTCTGTATAAAAGACTCACTCTCTTGACTTGCATAATATGCTTGTATTATAATGCACAAGTATGGCCATGTTAGGGAAGAACTAACTCCTTCATAATCAGTAGCACATACCAACTCCAGAGACAGTAAAGATCAAAGTATCACCTTGGAAATCCAGTAACTCCCAGCTTCCAAAACAGCAGTGGGATGGTGAGAATATCCAATGATTTCCATTCAGAACAACTTAAGGCTTCATTTATGAATCTGTCCCTTCCTATCTGGGTGACTTTTGGCAAGCTACTTAATCTCTGAACCTCAGTTCTCTTCTATAAAAAATATGTTAATAAAAACTACAGTATAATTGAGAAAGTAAAATAAACTTATGTAAAGTTTTCAGAATAATGCATGGTTCCATAAGTAGCTATAAGTGCCAGTTCTCTCACTTCTTTGACATAGGAAAGGTAAGGAAAGACTATAGATGGTACTGATCAAAGAAAAGGCCTAGATAGATTTAATTATAAAAGTGAGGATTACATAAAGAGTCTGAACATGGAGAGGTGAAGCCAACAAGATAACTCATAATTTTCTCTGGATTGGCATGACACCATTTTTATCAAGAGTGATATTTAAAAGTCTTTACATTAGCACAATGCTTTTTACAGATTTGTCCCAACTGAGTTTTAAGGAAAAGAGATCTAAGACTCTGAAGTATGGAAAGAATGTCACCCCATTTTAAGGATAAACCCTGAGGAGTTTGAAGAATTTGTCAGTCATTTAACCAGTATCCAAATGAATAGGAAGACTCAGGTATTAAAATAGCCAAGTCAGTAGACTATTCCTATCTTTAAAGCCTCCTCTCCACTAGAAGCCATGCCATGCTGACCAGAAGGTACACAGTTTATAACAGGACATTTTCTACCCTAAAGAGGATAAAAATCTGATGGGGAAGAACATAAAATAAACAACCAAATTCAGTCCAGCATGATGAGTACTAAAATGGGGGTAAGCAGAGGTTCTGAGTGAAACTCAGTGGGTGCCTACACCAAGAAGGAAGTGTTTGTGAGACAGGGGTGGGGATAAGCAAGTCTAAGTCATGGAGTTGCTCCCCAGCTCCTTCAGGCTAGTTTTAATGTTAGGCATCTTCCCAAAAGACTTGGGCAGGGTTTCTCACCATCTAACCTCCTAGCCTCCACCATGAAAGATATGCGTATTGAACAACACCTTCAAGACAAACAATCTGTGCTTTTAAGCTCAGAATTCCGTTGGATCTTAAGTTTTTATTTTCAAGAAAACTTTATTAAAATGCAAATTACTGGTAAATTTTTAACCTTATCAACTAGTATCTCACTGGGACAGAGTAAGCCTGGAAGTAAGGAACTAAACAGGTGCAAGAAATGGAAGGGCGGCTGGAGAGATGCATAGCACCAAAGAAAAATGCATTGACCTCTTTGCGAACCAAGGCTGGACAAGGCTTCTGTCAGCCAGTGTAGTGAACCTGTGGTTCAGTCGCCTGGCACCAAAGTGTAAACAGAGAAAGGCAAAAGTTCCACCAGCTTAGACAAGTTAATTGAGAAAATTAAAGCACACCTCTCTGTTTTTTCCATTTCATAGAATCCTACTTGAAGGTTTGTGGAGCAGTGAATGGTTCCTTATTGATCCAGTCCTACTACTCTTTACTCTTTGCTGTGTGCTGTCAGGCTTTTCTTTGACTGAGTTTTCATTTATTTCGTTCTCCAACAAGGAATTTACAAAGCTCCAGGAAGAAAACTGAAAACTCACTTACAACAAGCATTAATGACTTAATATGTCTTGTCCAAATAAATAAATTGTTAATAAGTAAACTCACAACAATATTTGATAGCATTCGAATACTGGAAGACTTTAGCCTAAAGACAAATTTTCATTCTGCATATTCATGTAGAAGGATAGGCTCAACAAAAGGAATGGCTGTTATAAGTGGATCATGGCCATGGGAGATGAAGAACACAAGATGTGCTCTCTTCATGGATTGAAGGATGGCTCTATTGTCTGCCAGATCATCTAAGCTGGAATGCCAAAGTAGCTCTAAGTCCCTCAAACACCTCATTGTCCACATGGAGACTTACACTAGGTTTTTCCAATTTTCATTCTATCAATTCTTTTTGAATCCACTTCTCACCTCTTTCTATTTCCACAGCTTTTCTTTTATATCAAGCTTTCTCTGGCTCCTTTTAGGAAAACAGTCTCTAATGTGACCTTACTGCCTTCAACCTTGACCTGCTTCGATCCATTTTCCACACAATTTTCAGGACTTAAAGGCGAAATATAATAATGCAACTGCTCCTTCAATAGCTTCTTGTTTCCTCTCCAAGGCATCTAAATCCTTTGATGACAGTGATAATCAGAGTGGTGAGCCAAAGTATTTTTCCTTTGCAAATCAGAAGATTTAAGCAAATTTGTGGAAAATTTATTACAAACAGATTCAGAATCCCCTTTCAGGGAGGGGATGGGGCACAATAATGGGCTTCCCTTTAAAGCCTTATAGTCCAGGGGTATATATTTGCTACAAGCCTGTTTCTATATCTACCCATGTCGTCACCTGATTGATTCCCTCACTGTTCTTGTGCAGTAACAGACCTGAACTTTCCCTGTTTCTATGTGTTCATACACCTTGTTGTTGCAGGCCCTCCCCTGTTTTCCCATGAGTCCAGAAACATTTTGTTATTTCTGCTTGGCTGGCTTCTGTGGTTAGGCTGCTCAAACTGCCATGTCTGCCCCTGCCTACGTTCCACATGCCTTTGTTTCCCACTGCACTCCTGCCCTATCTGCCTGCATTTCAAGTTAACTCTCTCAATAGGATGATGATGAAGATGAGGATGGCAACATTTACTTGGCATTACTAAGGGACAGATACATACACTCCACTAGATGCTTTTTATGTCTATTACTTAATTTCATCTCTTACAATATCTATTCCCTGGAATAGGTGATATTATCCCTCTTGACAGAAGAAGACACTACATTCAGGGTTTGTTGCCTGACTAGTAAATATCGGAGGAGAAACTTGATCAAGGTCAATCATTCTCCAAAGTATGTGCAAATGACTGCTATAGTACACCTCCTTGCCACTCCTACACCAAACTGACAAATGAGAAGAACGACTTCTTTTTATTTTTTAAGAGGCCCAGTATGTTATTGAACCAAAGTGATTTCAGCAAACATCCTGCAATTTCTTTAGAAAAAGCTAAACTAACCAGCATGTCAAGCAGAAATAGGTGCCAGTTTGTGCTCTTAAATACCGACTTCCTCAACTTTTTATACAATCCCCACTCACTTGTTTTAGGATAATGTTTTTAAGCTTTCTTTTATAAAGAAAATGCAAGTTTTTAAAAGCCACTGGTGAATAAATGTGTTTTTTGGTGTTTTGTGGGGTTTTTTTGCATTTCAGAAGTGCATTTTCATTTTTATTTGAAAACAACTTAACTTTTTAAACAAATTATTTTGGACTATAAATTTTATTTTGTTCTTATGCAGAATATGAAGATTCCCCTCACTGATCTTCCATGTGATGGATATTACAAACCCACAGGAAGCTACTTCTGCATACAAATGTGTATCTTAGAGGTGGGGTGCTGACAATCAGTGGTGTAGTGTCCTAAACATGTTAGGTCAAAGACATCCCACATTAAAGAGGGGATAAGAGAAATACTCTAGTTAATCAGATTCAAGAGGCAAACATGACACAAAACTGTGCCGATGAAACCAGGTCAGTAATGTTAGTTAGGACGCCGCAGATTATGCTGGAATAACAGGTGTGGGAGGTTGTCATGTGCAGCACATGAAAACAACACAGAACTATTATATGGAAAGGCTGGAATGAGGGATTTTCACTAAAGCAAATTAACTTCTTGTCAACTGCCAAAGCAAAACAAAACAGAGCATGTGAGTGTGAGTATGCTGAAGGCGTGTTAACCAGTTTCTGTGCAGCATGTTCAACATTAGAATTTCTTCACCGGTGCAGACAAATCATCAGTGATGCCTACCGGCTGCTCAGCAGCTTCTTTGAGATCAATGTCCTTCAGACAGTGGGGGTGGGCGGGGCACTTCACCACCTAGGAAATGAGGGTCAAGACAATTCTGCCTATTTTCAAGCTGAAGAATTCTACTGTTAGAAGAAGATTTAGTGACTTTGAATGGCTGGGAAGGGAACAGAAAGAGAGAGCAAAGTTGTAGTCCTCCCCCCCACTCCCTGGGGAAACACTTTTATGTCAACTTCCTTTTAGAGGAGATGATGGAAGATGGAATATTTGATGACCGTTTTGTTGGAGAAAGAAAGCGAGGGCTGGACCAGGTTGTACACAAGGTCGCTGGCCATCCTGGGTGCAGCGTGAGCATTGTGTTGACATGTGTCTATGGGGAGAATAAACATTTTAAGTCTGACCCAGTGGCGCTGCCTTTCAATCAGTAGTTCCATTTCATTATGATCTCCGCTTTTGTTTGTACTGAAATGTTTGTTTCTGTAACTATTGGGAAATTTTATTTTGCTTTATTTCTTGCTCTGAATTATTTTTTCGTTTCAATTATAGAAAAATATAAGTAACAGTACTGAAACATATTTATGTCAGAAACAACAATGGAAATCATCAGACATGCCAATAGCAGTGTTTTAGCTTCATCCCAACACACTTTCAATTTATTCAGGTCAACTATGTTTTGAATTATGAAGGAAAAAGGGAAATGCAAGAGTATGCTCATAGTCCTGGAAATATTTCATGAAAAGATGTGCTCAAAGATCAAAACAGGATTAGGATTCTCAAATATTATAAGCTCTGGAAATGGAACTCTCCTTTTAACATACACAAAAATGGTTTGAATAATGCACAGTTTACCTGTGGGCATGTTTTCAGAAAGACATTATTTTTTTAAAAAAATTAATCCTCACCTGAGAATATAATTATTGATTTGAGAGAGAGAAACAGAGAGAGGGAGAGAGAGAGAGAGAGAGAGAGAGAGAGAGAGAGAGACATTGATGTGAGAGAGAAACATCCATCGGTTGCCTCCTGTACAGGCGCCGCCTAGGAATCAAACAGGCAACCCTTCCGGGCAGAGGATGATGCTCCAGTCACCTGTGCCACACCAGTCAGGGCAAGACATTATTTCTCATGGTGAGGACACAGTCTGCATGGGAAAGGGAGGAATTCAAATGTTTGAACCCCCATTTGCCAGCAGCATCCTTTCTCTATACTTAACATTTCAGTCAGTGAACTGTTTTCATTCCTAATAGCAGCAGTGTCCGGTTGCCCTGGTGCCTGATGTGCTATGGAGGCAGTAGGCAGGGCCCTCTCTGGGGGAGACGGTTAAGTAGGAATTAGGGGAACAGGTGGATGGCCGGAAGGGTTGGCGGCAGCGAGCCTGTGAGGAAGGCGGAGGCAGCATCAGGCAGCAGCTCCGGCTGCCTCCGGTGACGGGCCTGCGGAGACTCTTCCTCCAGGCTGGGCGTGCAGCTGGGAACATCCGTCTCCCTCCTGACCAGGGCTTATTAATATTCTGAGCATCACTTTCAATTAAATTGCTTGAATGCTCATTTAGTTTCTAGTTAATAAGGCAGGATTGGATGCCTTGGATGATCCAGCAGGTGGATTTGAAAGGATAAAATAGGAAAGAGCCCTGGGGTAAGTGGCAGGCCCGTACCTGTGCCGAATGGTGCCCAAGCCGCTGGCCACTGTTGCCTTTGCAAATAGATGTAGAGCATTTTTTAGTTTTTTTTTTGTTTTTTTTCCTAACAGATGGGTTCAATCAAATATTCTTAGAAAAGCCAACATATGGTTGCCTGATGGCTGCACAAATTCAATCAGCTTTCCCAGTCCAAATTATTCAGGGTTTGTGTAGTAAAGTACTCTAGCAACTAGGGAGCACAGCTACCTCTGAGGTAATACTGCAGGTAGCATTAGTCAGCCTCTGAACACCGTTTTTGAGGTGATAATGCTAATAAAAACAATCACAGGGAGAACTACTATCTATTGTCTATTACCTGTTTGTCACTGTGGCTACCGCATCACGTATAAACCCCCATTTAATTATCGCACCAATTCTATGAGGAATAACTAATATCCGATTTTAGATGCTGAAACTGAGACACAGAGCTTAATTTGCCACGATCAAAAAGCTAGTCTGCGTTACTAGAGAGGTGGCAATTGTATAAATAGGTATCAGTCTTTCATCTCCTCTTCTCCTTCCTCTATTCTCCATCTTGGTGAGAATCTGAGAGCACATGTAGAATAGCCTTAGCACTGAACAGACTCAATAGACTTACCGGCTACCTGTCTACTAACATGGGAGGATTTGAGATGGGAGGCAGGTAGGGAGAAGGGTTACTGCACCCTTGCTACGCTGCAAGAGTCATGAGAAGATGCAGAATGTCATCACTTTCCTCTCAAGATCACGTGTTCATGCCCCACCTATACTTCTAACCCAGGGAGGCAAAGGATTGTTAAAAGCTCCAAGGCTTTGAAGTGCAAACCTAGTCTGAGCCCCAAGGATGCCCTTTTCTGTACATGAACCAGGAAAGCTCCTGTGTCCTGGGCCTCAGTTGTTTACAAAGGCATGACTTCCCCTCACCTGCTTAGACACACTGGCCATTGGTCACAGGTGTGGGTACTTGAGCCAGGTTTGGTCAGTCTTAGCGTCTCATTCTGTTGGACAGAGAAATGGTTCAGACCTGGACTTGGTGCTCCTATGGTCCTGTGGACTGTGTTTCGAGAGAGCCTAGCTCTGTCACCAAATACATCTGACCTTGAGCCAGCATTTGACCTTTCTCTCAGAGGTAAAATGATAGGATTGGATTGGATTACATCCTCTCTACTTCCAACAAGTTTTAATAGTCTACCCTCCATGTGAAGGAAAATACACTCCCAGCTTTTCATTTAATATAGTTGGGTTCTATAAAATATCATATATGGGAGGGAGTTAGTTGTTGTGAGGCAAAAAAAAAAAATGATGTTTGATGGCTATGATGGTTAAAACAAAGAGACTTTTAAAAATCAGTTGTTCAAAAAGACTTTGTGAACTGGGGATGGGGAGGGTGGTAGTGTCTTTTGAAATAGTCTTTGGAAACCAACCCACTCACAGGAAACTTTGGAATTTTTGATTTTGTTCTTTGGCACATGACTCCAAACCCATAAAAGGAGGGAGTTTTCATGAGGACAGAGTTTTTAAACTGTGGAGGAGCTGCTATTATAGCATCAGGGCTTTGTATAGAAATGCGCAGACAGGAAACAATAAGTGGCATTTAAATAAGAGGCCTGAAGAAGAAGAAGAATTCATGAAGAAAAGAACATTAAAATAAATACTTGCTGAGTACATAATATATTTAACAAAGAGAAAAACTTTTAAATATCCGTTTTCTATTGAAAATCAGAAGGTGGCAGCACTGCTTACTGAATAGGCTCAGATGACAGCTCCAAGGAAACATGCAGAGAGAATAAGCCATTTTGCAAGTTGTAAGCAGCAGCTTGAAGTCTATTACTCAAAATGGAATGATTATTGGTGAAATGTGCCCCTGAAAACTCCAAGCACTGGGGGGCATTGGCACACTGACAGAGTTATGGAGCACTTTCTCCTCCAGGATTGCAATGAATCCAGAAGCTTACTAGAATTCACAGTGAGGCTCTGGACAGTTCTGGCCTTTGGCCAAATTCTTTTCATCAGAAAAGAAAGCAAGGCCCCAATGTGTGGTCCCCAAATTGATGTCACCAGGACACCTGGGACTTTTTGTAAGAAATGATACTTTTCTGGCTCCACCTCAGACCTACTGATCAGAAGTTCCAAGGGCCGGGTTCAGAAACCTGGGTTTCCTAAGCTTTTTAGTTAATTCTTATGCACACTCAACTTTGAGAACTAAAGATGTAGGTATTGAATCTATTGCTGTTATCCATGTTTCAAAACATGGGCAAATCCCCAAGTAATACCTTGCTGTAGGATTTAGCAATTATCCAATTATGTGGTCTTAGTTATAGCCTTAAGCTAGAAATAAGCTTGAATAGTACAGGTGGAAAAAGAAGGGTAACCTGAAAGAAAGTAATGCCTTAAAAATGGACCAGAGCAATTAGTGATAAATATAGAAGAAAACTGGTTTCTCCCCATCATTTGAACTTCTGCTGGCTTATCAATAGCACAAAATCTTCAGAAAACTAACTTTAAAGTAATTTTCTCTATCAGAATGGTTTACAAATTATTTCTCAGAACAATCAGAAAGTAAACTTTAAAATTATTTTAATTGTTCTTATATAGAATAAATACATAATCCTATATACTAAAAGGCTAATATGCAAATCGACCGAATTGTGGGATGACCAGTCGCTATGATGCTCACTGACCACCAAGGGGGAAATGCTCAATGCAGGAGCTCCCCATAGTGGTCAATGCGCTCCCAAAAGGGGAGCTCTGCTCAGCCAGAAACTGGGCTCATGGATGGTGAGCGCAGCGGTGGTGGTGGGAGCCTGCCAGCCTCAGTGGCAGTTGGGCATCCCCTAAGGGCTCCCGGGTCACAAGAGGGTGTAGGCCAGGCTGAGGGACCCCCCTGAGTGCATCAATTTCATGCACGGGGCCTCTAGTAAATATATAATGCAAGGTAACTTTCCCAACAGGAGGGGGAAAAGCTAAAAATGAAAAGTCAATTACACTTAAAAAGCACAAAGATTCTTGGAAGAAGTAATTTTGCCACTTTCATAGGCACTGAATAAAGTCTAGTCCAGAAAAAAATTATTTCTCTTTTATCAATTAATTGTGTGGCTTTATAGCGGATGTTAAATAATGGGACCATTATTCCATTAAATGAAAGAGCACAAGTACAGAGAACAAGACCACAGACAAAACAACCAAAGCTTTGGCTGGCCACTCTCAGAGGACTTAGAAATGTTTGACCACATTTCCAAGGTTCTGTTATAATTTGGCAGATCCATAAAGTTCATTTTAGCATAACAACCAGACTTGACCAGTCCTTCAGAAATGGTCATTTTTTAACCAAACCTACCAAAGGCTCATATCACTATGACCTTTCATGCCTTTTATTTATTTACTAGAGGCCTGGTGCACAAAAATTTGTGCACTCGGGGGGTCCCTCAGCCCGGCCTATGCCCTCTTGCAGTGTGCAACCCCTCGGAGGATGTCCACCCCAGTGGGGACCCTTACCCCATGGAGGTTTGGCCAACCTGGGTGAAGGGCTGATGGCTCTTTTCAGGCTGACCATACCTCTCACTGGAGCAAGCAAGCCTCCTGCTCGCTCCAGCTCTGTGGCTGCCAGCCGCAATCTTGGTTGGGTTAATTTGCATATAGCCACTCTGATTGGCTGGTAGGCATGGCTTAAGGCATAGCAAAAGTACAGTCAATTTGCATGTTTGTCTATTATTAGGTAAGATTTATTTTCAATTTACTGTGAGCAACAGAAGAAAAGCTCCAGCCAGAGCATCTGTTAGCTGGTCCATATGCAGCCTTTTCTTCTTGGTGCATGTAAATGGAGAGTCAAGTTAAAACTAGAAATATGCTTGAGGAACATGATAACAGGTCAGAAGGAACTAGTGGGGGTTTTAGAGTCCATCTCCACTGTTGGGACAGACTTGTCAAATACACCTGCCGTGTGGGTTCCTGAGTCACAGCATAATCACCTCTGCTTCTCTGACCGATTTGTCTATGTTTTAGGCTAAACTTCCCTCCATCCTCAGTGGACACTTTCTTTTTTGAGGTATGTTAATATTATTTATTAGGATGTAGTTAAGTGCAATGAAATTTCCAAGAATGCCTGGGTCCAGGGAAATAGTTTGTCTTTTTTTGTCACCGATTCACAGCTCGGTAGTGCTCCTCTTCCTTGTGAGAGCTATCTATCCTGGTTGAGTGATCCCTGAGCCAACTCTTGCAACAACCTCCCAAAGTTCACATTCCAACTGAGAATACAGCTGATGTCGTAGGCAAGGCAGTTGTGGGGGCTGTGCCAGGAGGGGGAAGTAGTGGGCTATGGTGCATAAGAGGGACAGCTAACCTTAAGGCTGAAGTCAGGGAAGGCTTCCTCAGGGAAACAATGTCCTTGCTAAGTCTAACGGTAAGGGAATGGGAGAAGGAGGGAGAAGACTTCTAGGCAAAGTTGGTGGCAGAAGTTAAACTCCAAAAGGAAGGCAGAACACACCACATTTGATGTACCAAATGGATTAATATGGCTTCAGCACAGAGTAGAGGAAGTGGAGGAGAGTGACATGGGAAAGATTGTGTTAGAGACATAAGCTGGGGCTAGACCAAGAAGGGATCTGTTTATGTTGCCAAGGAGTGTGTGATTTATGTTAATGGTGATGGTGAGCTAGTTGATAGTTCTGAGCAGAAGAGTGACTCTACATAATTTGGATATTAGACATTCATTCTAGCTACAAGGTACACTGTGGATTGAAAAGGGGCAAAACTTGAAGGAAAAGTGCCATAATTTTTTTGGGGGGGGAGGAAATTCTTTTCAGTATAGTCCTGTATGATAGCTAATAACAGTGGTTCATAGTTTACTCTTACTGTAAAGCATTTTATAAGCATTCATTTTAGCCTTTATAATAATGCTTTAAGTTAGGTTGTACTAGTATCATCCTAATTGCACAGATAAGAAAAGTTACTGTTTAAGTAACTTGTCCAAGGTCACGCAACTGGAAAATGTTAAATCGTCAGGGTATGAACTCAGTCTATGCTCCTACCTGCTGTACCCCTGCCTTCAGGGCAGAGGAAAAGATGCCCTGAGCCAGTTAGTGGTGGCAGAAGAGCAAAGAAGGCCACATATTTGAGAGCTATTGAGGCACTAGAAATGCAGGTCTTGGTGACTGTGTGAAGCTAGGTGGCGGGTTAAGTTCAGGGAGATGGAATGAAGAAGTTTTAAGGGTGGCTCAAGGTCTCTACAAATTTTGCTCTTAACTTAAGTGGGACCTTCTATAATCTTAATCAATCTTTTCACTTATTTGCTGGCTCTCTCTCTCTCTTTCACAGAAACCATCTCAAATCTTCTCCTTTCTTCTGCAGACACTGTTATCCATCTGTCCCAATTTTTTTTTCGTTGTTTTGTTTCTAATCCTCACCCGAGAATATTTTTTCCATTGATTTTTAGAGAGAGTGAAGGGAGAGGGAGAGACAGAGAGAAACACCGATGTGAGAGAGACACATTGATTGGTTGCCTCCTGCATGCCCCGACCAGGGCTGGGAGCCTGCAACTTAGGTATGTGCCCTAGACCAGAATCGAACCTGGGACTCTTCAGTCTGCAGGCTGATGCTCTATCACTGAGCCAACCTGGCTAGGACTGTCCCCAATTTCAGTAGTTGATTACATCTTCAGTAGTGTATATATCTTTGGCAAAAATTGGCAGTAATGTTCCTCTGTTTGTCACATCCCAATTAATTGACTATTTTTAAAATAAACCATTCAGAATATAATATGAAAAGACAAAAACCAATGGAAAGCATGACCTCTTTATTTCTTGCTCATAATACTAACAAACAATAGCATCTTTTTCTAGCACTGGTTTCTGAGTCTTTTGCTAGAGAGGTTTTGTGTTTCTGCTTCAAATGTCCAATCTGATAAGACTTCCAGACCCATCAAAGGGGAGAAATATCCTGTGTCCTCCAGAATCCTTTGTGGCAGTTTCCCAGAAGAGCTCTGCAGGGATTTGAGTTGCCAAATGTCAAGTCTGAATTTCTGAGAAAGAACCACAAAAGTCTTACTCATAAATTACAGTTTGTTAATTTATTCTAAGAGAGATAAAAATTATAACTAGAGGGATTATTATGGTTGTTCGGGATTTTAAAGGGAAATTTTCTCAAGGTTCACTCCCACATGTATTACCACCTCCCCAAACCACTCTAGACCTACTCTTGTACATATTTCTTCTCTGCTAGTATGGGAAGAACTATGTCTGCTCCTCTCCAAGTCTCCTTCGTTCTCTCCAGGATTTTATATTTTCCTAGGGCATTTTGCATTTTCAACTACTCCCTCTCCAAGGATATCACACCTTTCTCCACTGGTTCCCTCCTCCCAAACTACAAGCATGCTTATTCCTCTTCCCCAATACATAAAATTCTAACAAATCTATGTACATGTCTGGCCAAATTCTGAATTTCTCAACTACAAAAACTGTCATATTTATCCTATCTCCTGACTGCATAGCCTGGTTCCTAGCTTAGTGTGGGTTTTCAAAAAATATCTGACAAATGAATGAATGAATACATGAACAACCATCCTCTATGCAAAAGTTAAATAGTTAGCTGAACACATTTTAATGATGCCAAATAATTGGATTCTATTTAGAAAAATAAAATAAAAGTGGATGTTTGGTTTCATGAAAGATAAAGTTTATAAAATCAAAATAGTTTATAGTTAATTATTTGGATACTAAAATTTCTGAAAATAACCCAGCTGACATGACCAGGAGGTCATGGTTTGATTCCCAGTCAGGGCACATTCCTGGTTTGTGGGCTCAGTCCCCAGTGTGGGGCATGCAGGAAGCAGTCAATCAATGATTCTCTCTCATCATTGATGTTTCTGTCTCTCTCTCTCTTCCCCTCTCCCTTCCTCTCTGAAATCAATAAAAATATATTTAAAGAAATAATAAAAATAAAATCTCTGAAAATAGTCAATGCTTATAATTTGGATCAAGTTTACTTCCACCCTGAATTTTACTTGGACTGAAGTGGGAACAGAACTTGCAAAAGTTATGCAACTTTTCCTCTTGCTTTTATCTATGTACTATGTGGTGCAAAGTGAGGAAATAATGCCTAAATGTTTTAGTATACTTTTTCTGTTTCTGATAACCTGGATTTTTGTCACGATATAAAAATAGTCAGGCCTTGAGAGAATCCACAAATTTTCAGGATTTTATTGAATGATGACCCTAGGTTGGATAACAATCTAGTGAGTCAATCTTTCACCCAATAAGGTTTGCTAAGCTCTTCCTAAATGAAAGGTAACTGTATTAAGTATTACAAAGAGCATGGAGACCTGTATGAAAGAGCCTTCTTTAATTGTTGCCATCTACCTTGATTAACAAAAAGCAATAGATGTAAAATAAATAGGAAATGGCAGAAAAGAAATGGTTGTGGTCTTTAGGAATTGTTGCAAACTGGAAAAAAAATAAAGCAAAATAATATGTTATCTTCTGTTCATAGTGGTGACCAGGACAGGTGCTTATGATGTAAGTCTCAAATGCTAGTTGTTTACTGCTTACTTAATTCAATTCATTGAATTTAATCACACACGTCTTCATGCAGCAGGAAAAATGCTGTCAGACTTTGTCCTCTCTTGAGCTACATGGAGGGTTTTGACAGTGGCATGAACTTGTGTCTGATTGAAGAATGCATGCAGGTGTCTCCTTCATCAGTCTGATCCCAGAAGACAGCGTTTGGTTTACTACACATTTTTAAGGGAGGATGCAGTGGTCTGTGAAAAGGCTAACATTTCTGCAGTAGAGAGAAATCTGCCTGACAGATAAACATCCCTCCAGCCTTTCCTCAGCCCTGTCTGTAAAGAAAGCTAGATGGAAATCTGTAACACTTTCAGGAGAAACAGGGGAGAGATAGGATCAATAGGAGGCATCCGCATTCCCATCTCAGGAAATCCGGAGATCTGTGTGTTCTTATTTCAGAAGGCTAGCATCCAAGAAAGTCACGTGGTGACAGGCAATCACTGAAGCCCTAAAGGAGAGCACAGAGCAAGCAACAGATATGAGGCTGAGAATCAAGTGACATGGAATCTACTCTTCACCCTTGCAAGGTCTCAGCTGTGACCTTGGGCAAGACAGTTAAGCCTGTTTCCTCAGCTATAGGATGCAGCTGTTTTAGCCACTTGGCAAAGCATTGAAAATAGAATGAGATAAAATATGTAAAAACACCCCGCACATTGCTTGGCACATAATAGGAATTAAAACCACAATCATAGCTTAAGACCTTTCTCATGCTTCAGCAGGCTGCCTGACTGATGGTCTCAGGAGGGCATGGAATCTCCCCTTCTCACTGCTCTGTCACCCCCTTAAAACATGTAGCTTCTCAGTTGATTGCTTAATTGTCTTAGTGAGGGACAAACTTTATTTTGCCCCTAATGGGAAAAATTAAGACTAGGTGTTCCACCAGGGCCCAGCTGTACAGACTTGCAGGTGAGTTCATTTTTTGAACCTCACTTTCCTTATCTGAAAAATGAGGGCGGGGGGAGAAATGTGGGGTAGAAGATATGAGCTGGAGTAGGATGGAAAAGGAGAAGGACAGGTAACCAATGCGCTGACCCCTGGCCCTTTCAGTGGCTGCTCTGCCCCCGGAAGCCCACATTCAAGACCTCTGATACAGAGGCACAGACTCATAGCGTTTGCGGTAATTGTCCTAGAATCTCTGCACCACTCCTTGTGTCTCCTCTCCGAGTCTATTCCTCCTTCCATGTGTGTGAGGTGCTCAGTATGTCTTTTGGAAGCCCAGAAGCCCATCCCTGCAGCTCTAACTTATCCTAAAGAAAGACAGGGATTCCCCCATAGTACTCGTCCTTAGAAATGCAGGCTCCCCTCCAACTCACCTCCAGTTTAGTTTGTCTGTTTCCTAGTTTGAGGTTTTAGGATTTCAATTTGCCAGCAAGATTAAAACTTCAAAGTGATATAATCCTTTGTTGACATCTGATAAAATGGCTGCTGTTCTACAAAAGTTTCTCTGCCTGTTAGGAAAAGGTACAGTAATCAAAATAAAGGAATTTTCATCTGAGAAATTCTTTGAGAGTTTTAGATGCAGGAGTCTTCCTTCCCTAACATCCCTTCCACTACACTTTCCATCTACTCATAAGTCCTTTTGGAACAAGGCAATCTGCCATTCACTCAGATGATATATTTGATTAATTGTATGAATGTCAATTGAAAGTCAAAGTAAATCTCTGTTTTTAAAATGACAACATAGTAGACCTGTCAATTTTACTTGTCAAGCACTCATTTACATTCCTCCAGTGACAACACTTTGAGATTGTCCTTTGAGGGGCCTCTTCTCAGTGTATGCAGTCCTACTGAGTCTGTCAAACTGAGGCCCCTATATTCCTAAGGTAAAGCTAGCTCAACCAGATTATCTTTTCTCAAAATAACACAGTGTTTTGAGCCAAAATGACACTGAGTTATTCATTCATCATAAAGACTTGGATGTACATCTGTTTTTGCTGCCTAGCTATTCAGAGACATGTTCCTACCCTTTCTGTGATCTGATTGTTCAACAATTCCTCTGATTCTGTGGCTATTCCCTTCTTTCTAATACATTTAGCTGTTATTCTAAGCCAGAATGAATTATTATTGGCTGCAACCAAATAATCTAAGTAATAAATCTGAGAAAATTATAGCATATGTTTGAAGGCATGATGTTGGAGACAGTGACAAACTATGGCAATGGGCCTGCTATCAATTAATTAAAACTTTTGTCAACAGATTTATCAGATTTTCTTCCAGAAGCTTGGTCCCAGGTTATGAGGTCCATGCTCTTCATGGGCTGGTTTTTGCAGCATATATTGTACCTGTATTATAGCAAACATGTCAAACTCAAAGGCTAACAAGGGCCAAATAAACAAGGTTTAAGTTCATGTGGGCCGCAAGAAAACAAAAGCGTCAATTTTCATAGAAACATAGGTTTATTTCGATAGAGACATGCTGAATACAAAGGGCTGAAATAAATGAGTAATTGTTAACCTAAAATAATAGAACATTTTAAGAAAAATTAATATTTTTCTTAAGCATTAACTTATCAGACACTGAACAACTGCACAAATTAATAAGCGTAATGCAAATAAGCCTACTTTTCTTGTTCTCTTAAAGTGAAATATTTCCTGTTGTGCACAGACCAAACAAGTCAGTATGAGACTAATGACGTGGCCATTGGCTGCTAAAATATTCGCTGCTGGTATTAGTGGAGAGAAATGGTGCGCCTGTGTGTAAGGTGCATAAGGGAAATGAATGCAACAGATTACAGTAACCAGTCATTAGTGAACGTTGTAGTTTCTTATTTATAATTATGTATAACAGTATATTGTAAAAATTAAGTTATGAAATTTTTATTTAAATGTTTCTTACATACTGTTATATTGGTTGGGCTGCAAAAATATTTGTTGTGGGCCGCGAGTTTCACATGCTTGTACTATAGGCTTCTTGACACTATGGAATCCGGTCATCTTGCATAGTTCTTATTTGAGAAAATTATACAATGTTCCAATATTTTAAAAATTTACTCAGAATTTTAAATTTAAACGTTACTTTATTAAGGGATACTTGGAACCAGACATTTTATATATTGTGGCACTTTTATCATTATAATAATGCTGTAAGGCCATTTTATCTTTTTTATGTTATAAAGAACTCAAACTTCAAATATGCATGAATTCTTTAGTTTATAAATAAAGGATTTTCTTCATTGCAAAGCTGGAACTATTCTGTGTACTTACAGAAGCTACTTCCCAGGCATCTGTAACATTTTTTACCTGATTATAGACAATGGAGGGAAATGTGGTTATCAGAAGAATAAGGATAATCTTTGCCCTTCCCATCACTATGCTTGCAGTGCAAGGTGATTTCTGGGCAGTAGCAAAGGCCTGAAGAGAAATATTAGTAGAGAGCAAGGTTAGTGCTGTAGGCTGTAAGGTAAAGTTAAGGGGAAAGTGGTAGGGAGGGCTAGGGACTCACTTAAGTTACTAGAGGACAGTTCGTCCTCTCTCTGTTCCTCACCTTGTCTTGAGGGGAAGAGTCTAACCCCTGGTTCTATGTTGAATTGTGTCCCTCAAAAAGCTATGTTAAAGTCCTAATTCCTGATACCTGTGAATAAGACCTTATTGGGAAATAGGCTTTGAAAATGTAATCAAGTTCAAATGTGAACCTAATGGTGTGCCCTAATCAAATATGACAGCTTTAAGTTTGCAGAACTTTGGTCCCTTTAGTCCCACCTTTTAAATCATAGTTTTACTTTCCAGCAGCAAAGTTGGTAGATTGTTCCATATTTCATTGACTCAATTTTTTAATCCTGAAAAGAGTGACTTCAGTTAAATTGTTGAGTCTCATTTCAGGAGGTGGTAATGCAGATGGGCTCCAAAGCGAGGCCTATGTTGTACAAACAAGCAGTCAGGTATTCAATAGCAGGTTTGCCTATGACAACATAAGCAAAAGAAAGGTTAGCGATCAGAGAAAATTATAAACTAGTTTCTGAGTCTGGAAGGCTCAAAGTTTCTTTTGTTGGAATGAAAGCCAGCAGCGACAATCTGATAGATCCCCCTTATCTGCAGTTTGAATATCTCTGGTGATGTCATCAGGTGCTCACATAAATTCTGCTTGGTTTACACAGCATCAGTCAGGAAGATTGTTTAAGCCATTGTAGCAATTTCTCAAGTTCATATCAAGTCCTTTGGCTATGATTTGCAATTGCAAAGCTCAGAGAGACAAGCAATATTTTAGTTCTCAGTAATTTCAAGTCAAAGGAATGGGAGAAATATAAAACATTCATTTGGAGGATAGCATCTGAATATTTAAGAACACTAGAAAATTTCAGGATCCATTCTAGTTTATAGGTGAAAATTAAACTTTGAGGACAATTAACTGAACTACTGTATAACGTCCTCTATTGTGCATTACAGGGTCTATTGAAACACAATTTATTTCCCTAAAATCATCCACATTTTTATCAAAGAGCCAAATTAAGACCACTTTATTTACTACATTAAGTCTCATTTCAATTTGGCCTAATTATTTGCACAAACACAACAAGAATGGCCGTTGATCATATAGGCTCTCTTAAACATGCATTGCTGGCATCTCATACAGAGTCTCCAGATTTAACTTCAATTAACCTCTCAGCATGAAGAAGCCAGGCCACAGAGTTGTCATCAAGCTTTGGATGAATTCCTCAGGTTTTCAAGGTCCCTCAAAATGTCTTGAGCTTCTTTTTTTGCCATCTTTCAGGACATCAACCCTCATTCCTTACCTGGAAAGACTGCCATAAACCATGTAAATAAGAAAGTATCAGACCATTTCTCCAAAGGGCTTTTATTGGCTTCCAGGGTCAACCTTAAATCCGTAAAGCTTTCTGGGGACACCCAGAGTCTGGGCATGTCTCTCTAGAACATGACATTTCAGTCAAATTCTTAGTTAATAAGCCAGTTTTAATTGTGTCCTATTATATAAACAAAACAGATTCTTATTAGATTCATGCAAACAACTGTATTGCCATGAAAATATTAATACTCACTCATTAAAAGTTTCTAAATTCTGGAGAAATCAGGTAGAGAGAAAAATAGAAATGCTACAATATTGCTAATAAGGTATAATTTATTAGTTTTGAGAAAAAGAATGTTTTCTTTTATCAGGAAAGCAAAAGATTAAACATTAGTAATATTTGAACAAAGCCATAAAAATTATAATCATATTTATTTAGTCTCATAATCAATTTTTGTTTATTTTGATTATTCACCAGTATTTCCATTAATCTAATTATTAGAGTTCTATTAATCTTCATCTAGTTTAAAGGTATTATCTAAAAATTTATTTTTAGAAATCTGTAATATAGAATAAGTCAGATTTTTCCCATGGATTTTCCTGAAGATGTAAAACATTTGCAAATGTATCAGAGGAAAACAATTATTATCTCTAAATGACAAAAACTTAAAATGATGTGGTTATAGAACTGATTATAATGCAATTGATAAAGAACTTTGCTTTTCTGTAAGAACATTTTAAGATAAAATTAGAAATCAAAGTATATCAGAACTTTGTAGACTTTTGGAGATTTTGATATAATCTTTAATACATCCACTTTAATAAAAATATATATTTACAAATAGAACAGTCATTTTTATTTTGAAAAAGCTTCCCATGCACTTCAAATATATCAAATAAACCTTATTAGTTTAATTCTCTCTTTTGTAAAGAGGAAAAACAAATCCTTGATGTATTTTGGAGGCCCCTTGGAATAACTTAAAGCCATTTCTAGGTTAAGAAAAATGTTTCTTAAACATTAACCCTTGGAAAAGTTGTCAAACATACTTAACCTAGAGACCATGAATCATTATGACACAACTAGAAGCCCGATGCACAAAATTCATGCACTCCAGGGGGTCCCTCAGCCTGGCCTGTGCCCTCTTGCAGTCCAGGAGCCCTCGGGGGATGTCAGACTGCCACCACCACTGCTGCGCTCGCCTGCTGTCAGCCTGGCTTCTGGCTGAGTGGTGGTGTCCCTGTGGGAGCACACTGACCACCAGAGGTCAGCTTCTGCATTGAGCAACTGCTCCCTGGTGGTCAGTGCGTGTCATAGCAACTGGTTGTTCTACCATTTGGTCGATTTGCATATTAGCCTTTTATTATATAAGATATTAAATTATTTATTTACCAAAAATGACAATATAAGTTATGAAACATTGTAAAAAATAAGGCCCCTGAATTCAGGGTCCTGGTAGAACACAAAGCACCCTTGAGAATCAAGCAGCTAGGCAAATATCTTCACTCCTGCAGGAGGCTGTGCACGCACATGGTATGGGAGCATGTACACACTGAGTGGGTTGTCTGCTCGGCTTTTTAATCCGGTCGCACCTGACCTGTCCCTCACTCTTGATTGGAGCTCAGGCCACAGTCTTTTGAGATTGACTAATTTGAAGGGAGGGGCTGGCCTTTGCCATTTCAAGATGGTGGCCCCCAGGGAGCTGCAAGTCACGTGAGCCAGAAAGTGGCTGCCAAGTCATGCGGACCAAAATGGCAGCTGCCTAAATTGTTCTTTGACAGAAAAGATTACTTGTTTATTCTCACAAACAAAAATACAGGCTAGCAAAACTTTATTTCCTAGGATTGAGAAGATGTTTGTCGCTCTTGTTTTTGTTTTTTTAAATAATCAGATATCTGATTAACATAATATGACACTTAACTATTTTTTAAAATGGATTATTTGCTTTCTAGGTAGAAACATTTTATAATCTATAATAATAAAAGTATAATATGCTAACTAGACTGGACAGCCAAACGACCTTCTGGATGAAGCCAGGGCTGCGAGGCCTGAGCTCCTTCCACGATTTCATGCATCGGGCCTCTAGTATCTTATAAAACAATAAATACAGGAAAATCCCTGTCCTTTTAACAGAGTGGAAAAGAACCAAACCACAACGCTGTATTAGCTTAGTTTTGATATTTAAATGTATTTACTTAATTAAATTCATTGTTCAGCTTAACCATATAATTTCCTTTCAAAATTTTTTTCACAAATCTTCTGTATAAGACATTCATTGGTGGCTCCAAATCTGTTTTATGCTCTCTTCTCTCTAGTAAAAAAACAAAATTAGGTGAACTTAAGACTTGTCTAGCAATCAATGTCTATGTTGTACTTCATGTTATTTCAAAATATGTGGATATTCAATAATTTTTAACTTTGTAAAATTTCAAGTTACCAACAGACTTAAGAAAACTGTTTAAGCATATATCACTAAAAATCCTTGTCAAAAACCCTTCATTTTAGTTATATCTACTTATGAATTTTTACCAACTCTATGAGATTTTAGTCAATAATTATCGAAGCCATTTCTTAACACATTTGTGTAACAGGGATAACATAATTTTTTTAACCCAGGTAAAAGGAACATACATATTTTTTATAACTCTCAAAGACATCAACCAAGTTTAAACCCACTTTAATAGTTTCCCAGACCACATGATTCTGAATAAACAAACAAACAAACAAACAAATATTTTGGATAGTTTTTATTTCTTAATTTATATAAGCATTTAATTTCTTTAAGCCAATAAGTATTACATTTTAATAATACCATCTGGAAGGCAGAAAACACACAAAACACATATCACAAAAAGACCATACACATAAAAGGTCATACACATAACCTGAATCACTAATTTTTGTAGAGAAGACACAAGATTTTTTTTTTATTTGCCCTTGACAACTTTTAAGGAGTCTAGAGAAGGGAGTTGGGAAGGTATCAGGCATGGGTGACTTTATCCATTTGAATTTTAAAAGTGTCACTTTATTTTTTTTCAATTACCTCAGCCTCATTTACATTTCTAATTACTCAGCA
>NW_006287255.1:2451840-2519367 GCF_000327345.1 Myotis davidii | reverse complement strand
GCAGGAAGACCTATTGAGACTCTCAATGAAGGGTTCAAAGACAAGTGAATGAGTGGTGGAAACAAAGAAAATCTGGGCTCCAATTCAAGGAATTACATCCTGAAAAGTTGTTTAAACAACAGTCTAAGTGTTAAAGAAACTTGAAAATATCTGGCCCTTCAAAAAAAGAGAGAGAAATATGAAAAATAAAAAAGTGTGATTGTAGAAAACAGAAGCAAAACAGGGAGGGTTCACCATAGCTGGTTTGGTTCAGTCGATATGGGATTTTTGGACTGGAACACACAGTGTTCCCCTGGGCAGGATGGTTCCCTGGATTCTTTGTTCGCCGGAGTTGAAGAATGAATCCACTGACCTGATGGAAGATACGGACTGAAGATGGTATAGCAAAGGTGGAGATTTATTGAAGAACAAGTACAGACTCTCATGTGGGGAGAGAGAAAGAGGCCCTCTGACTTCCTGTTTCCAGGGTTTATAAAGGCTGTGGTTCCTGTGCCCTGATATCCCCTCTGATGGGTCAATATTGCCTTTTGAATTGGTCACTATAGCAACTCCTGAGCTCAAAGGTCAAACATCACATGGGACATGTGTGGCCCTCCTCCCTCATTGTTCTCCCATTCCCTCTGGGCTTTCTTTCTCCTTTATTTTGTAAATATAGACCTTTTTTGTCAGCCCAGTTTCCTTATCTTATATAAATGTACCTGTTGTGGCTCCCTTGTCTTATGGAAATGTAACTGCTGCCTCCCCCAACTTTCCTGTCTTATGGAAATGTAACTTCTCCCACTCTGTAACCCTGTGTTTTTTCCTCATGGACTCCAAGTTCTAAAAATCTCCTAAACCAGCCTATTTCTCCCCTAAAAATTCCTATTTCAATCTTCCCATGGACTGAAGGGTCCCGATTTTGATTCCAATCAAGGACACATACCTTGGTTGCAGGCTCCATCCCAGGTCCTGGTTGGGGCACGCAGAAGGCAACCAATCAGTGTCTCTCTCACATCTATGTTTCTCTCTGTGTGTCTCTCCCCCTCTATTCCACTCTCTCTAAAAATGAATGGAAAAGTCTCCTTGGGTAGGGTGAGGATTAACCAACAAAAGAACAAAAACCACACACACACACACACACACACACACTCTAGATAGGGAGGGTTCATTTCGTTTCTAGAGGTAATTAGTTCACAGTGGAACCCTGTCACCTGGGAGCCATGAGTCCTGAGGGCAGATATACCAAGGGTTGCTCAGACAGGGTACTCAACCACACCCACAGGAGTGAGCGGGAAAGGGACTGAAGTAGAGGATGAGAAGACCTGTCTGGCTTTGCCACAAAGTATGTGACCCAACTGCTTCTCCAGAGGGCTGGCCCTGCCCCAGCATGGTTTGGGATCTTTTGCTGGTAGGGAGACCTCCAGGTCTTTGTCCCAGGAAAGGCTTCAAGGACACATCGGAGTGAAAATAAAGCAAGTTTTATTTAGGTAGAGGAAAAGCAAGAGGCCAGAGTGCGGGCATCACTGCAAAATAATAGAAAAAATATGTGTCTGAGAAGGCAGGGGACGACTTGAGAATAAGTTGCGCATCTGGTCAGTTAGGGCTTGGGATGTTATGTGTTTCCGAAGAGAGGGTTGTCTACAAATTTTGGGGCACCACGTTCTGACTCTGCCTTCTGGTTAGGAGGGGGCCTTGTTGTGACTGCCATGACTACCACAGGGGCGTCCTGCCACTAAGTGTTTTCTCTTTAATCATGCTCAGGGGAGGGAGCTCTGGTTAGAGGATGTCAGTTCCTACTTCCTCATTCCACTTGGCAGCATTTCTCCCTGATTTCTTTCTATCCTGCCTCAGTATAAGAGGCAAGAACAACAACAACAAAAGGATTCTCCACCAGAGGCTTCTGAGAGAGCATGGCCCTGCCACCACCTTGATTTTGACTGTCTATCATTCAGAACTGTGAAAGAACACATTTCTCTTGTTTCAAGCCAACCATTCCGCGCTCCTTTGTTGCACTACTCATCAGAAGCCCCTTCTCACCCATTATTATTAATTCTAGACCCCTCTCTATGCCCACTAAACTATTAAGGGAGAGTAGGAGACATAAGTAGCCCAAGCTCAAAGGGGGAAGAAAGGAAGGTGGTTCTAATTACCACCAAACTGAAATATTATCTTGGCTACAAAAGGAATATCGGGATCTCACCTTACCTAGTTAGTCCGGTAATATACAAATCAAGGCAAATGTGCTGACTCTCCAGGTGGATTATTTAAAAAGTTTGCTCTTGAGGTCTTTGTGCCAAGATATGATAGAACAAATGTGGTTGAGTTAATATTGCCCTAAAAACTCAGCAGATTTGTGTTTAGAAACAAGCCAGAAACCAAGCAATGCTTAAAGAGGTTTTCTAGGATACTTATTAGTGATTTCCCACCTCTCTGCAGGAAGGAAGCCATGCCATGCTATAAGTTTAAGATAAATAGTAGAAAACAACAGAAAAGTGGAATTTGCTTTAATATTAATTAATATTTATTTTTTTTTTCCTATCCAAACCTGAAGATTGCATAAAAATGGAAACACTTAACGTTAGGCACATTGTTGTACTCCATTATGCCCTGCTGGGGGCTCTTGCCCCTCCCGGTGATTTTCCTGTTATTCTCATTTCAGGTTTTATGACTAATGGCCTTTGGTTTCCCGTAAACTGCCACACCCAGTTTCCAATGACCACCTACAGCTGGCTCCCACCTGTGCCTGGTCCAATCAGCTACTCTGACTAACCTTTATAGGAGACATAAATATCCCGATACCCCTACTCTGCCCCACAGGTGGATGCTGTTTTGGGCTCAGCCTTTCTGCTAACAGATGTAATAATAAATTTATAATTCTTTACCCTTTGGGCCTCATGCGTTCCTCCAGTGATGCTAAGACTTAATTTAATTTGTACAGTTGAAAATAAGAGCAGGTAAATGGGATTGTTAAATCCTGAGAAAATATTACTATCCTCACTAATAAAAGACAAAGATGTTAATTGACTGTACCTTCCCTATTCCCATCAGCCAATCAGAAGAGTATGCAAATTGACCCAACAAAGATGGCCATTAAATTTGCTACTGCAGGCAGGGCGGCACAGTGCGGTTGGCCCACCCCGCCGCCCACCATGCCTGCTGTCCCTGTGCACGGCCCAGAGGCCAGTGGGGCGGGAGGCGGCAGATCACGATCCGCTTGCCCCACCTCACCGCCCACTGGGCCTGCTGTGTGCGGTGGGCAGCGGGGCAGGGCAACGCTGCAGAGGGCCTGCCATCTGCCACCCAGGGAGCGAACCTAAGCCAGCAGGTGGTTATCTCAGAATCCTGTTAAACAGATTTTAATTTTCAAAAACAATCATTTGCCTACAGGGTTTGTTTATAAACAGAGTGCTCAATATTCAACTACATCATAATCAACTACATACATGATCAAGGAAATGTCGTTTAGGCATAGATACAATTATTACAAACCCTGTAAGTATAAAGAACAAGATATATTCTCAATTATGAAAAAATGTAAATTCTGTGGAAGTGTATCAAAGGTGGGCCAATGTAAAAACTAAGAGCCAGGCTCCCAACCTCACTGCTGGGTGTGGGTGTCAACTCTACAGCCAAGTAGCTGTGTAAGCTCTCAGTGCCTCCTTCCTCATCTGCAAGAGAAATATGACATAAGCAGCTCAGTTTGCTCATCTGTAAAAGATTTGGCTATAAGGAGTTAAATACTTTTAAAATATATAAAACACAGAGTTTCATAGGGACTCATAGAAGGTGCTCAATAAATATGAACTTTTGTTGATGGTGTCTCCTAGAGTAGGGTTGCTGGCCTAGAACTTGGTGGTGGTGATGGAGTTTTGGTCTCACCCTCAGGTAGTTTGAAATGTAATAATTATTCTAGGCAAGATACAAAGTTCTAGATGCAGATGTAGGACAGGGCACTCTGGCTGAGGGGAACCTAGGCTACTTCCTAGAGATGGTGGCATTTGAACTGGTCTTAAAGCAAGCTGAGATTTAACCAAGCACAGTTCAGGGACACAGAACAGTGCAAAGAATCCAGGCTGGCTGAGCATGGAGTACACAGGTGCCCCGACCCGCAGGGCATGCAACCTGGGTGCCGTGAAGGTGCCTGTAAGGGAATGAAGGGATAGGAGACGCGAAGAAATGGAGGCAAGACAGGGTTCTGATCAAGCCTCAAATTTTATTTTTACAAAGGCAGAATATATACTGTTCTGGGGCGGAGGCAGGTAGTGGGCGGGGGCAGGTAGTGGGCTTAGCCTATCAGCAAGTGACAGCAGTTTGCTTGTGGTGAGTGACAGTTGTTCTTATCTGCTGGCCAGACTGCAGGACACACGTGGTTTCTAGTAACTAGAAACTCTTACTTCTGAAATGGAGTTTTAGTTCTAAGATGGATGTGCATATGCCATGGCTTCCAACACACAGGGACCAATAATTGGATATGCTCATAGATGGGAAGGTCTAGTGGCAGCCATGACCTTGCTGAGGAGCTTAGACCTTATTTGCATGGGCAACATGGAGCCATAAAAGATGTTTGAACCCAGAGTGACAAGATTATAGTTTCACTTTTTTTAAAAAAAGTATATCTAAGTGGAATATATTGAAGGCATGGGAGGTTACATAAAGAGAGAACAATTTGGAAGCTATTTTCAACAATAAAATAACAGACAAAATCAGTAAAGACTGAAAAGTAGTTGAATTTGACTTTTGTGAATAACAATTTGCAAGTATCAGAAGTGGAATGGCCTGGATTATATTGGCCCATAATGATCAGGAAGGGGATACTTCTGGCCAGGGGAACAGGAGAAAATGTTGAACAAAAAGAATTGTCGATACTAGAACAAATTCAAAGTAGAAGCAGTTATCTAGAGAATGCAGGCTAAGGAAATGATTTTCATGTGGGGAAAAGATGAGTAAACTATGGCCAACTGGCCAATCCTGTTTGCTGCTTGTTTTTGTAAAGTTATAGTGGAACACAGTCACTCACATTAGTTTACATCTTGACTATGGCTGTTTTTGTGGTATAAGGGCAAAGTTGAGCAGCT
Organism: Myotis davidii; assembly: GCF_000327345.1. Classification (NCBI taxonomy): domain Eukaryota; kingdom Metazoa; phylum Chordata; class Mammalia; order Chiroptera; family Vespertilionidae; genus Myotis; species Myotis davidii. The sequence continues at coordinate 2,514,313 of NW_006287255.1, read as the reverse complement.
GTGGACACATGAGCACAAAGCCTAAAATATTCTCTCTTGGGACCTTGGCAGAAAACCTCAGCTGGGCCTAGCTCAGGAGTAGTCTGATATTGAGATAAATTTCAGAAATTAAGTTGGTTTATGTAAGCACCTTCCTATTCCTTTTGAAAGTCTTCTGAAATTTCAAAGCCTTTAATTAAATGCTGTAGAGCTAGTGTTAAAAACAACAACAACATGGGGGAAGGATACATTTGCATTTTCTACTTTCTTTATTGACAAAAGGCTGTCACATAAACTATACAATAATAGGTTTGGCTTAGTTCTGCTGGAGAGAGGAAAACAAAAGGAAAGCATTACCAGATTATTGTAATTCAGTCTCAGAATTTTTAATCAACCCTGAACTCCAGCCGGTGTAGGTGAGTACAAGCAAAGAACAAGGAAATACATGGCATGATGACTGCCCATTGAAAGGGTTAAAGAGAATAAAATAGGGCAGAGAAAGACTTATTGTGCTTAGCAGATATCTGGAAAAAAGCTTGCAGCCTTGAGCACAGCATAGTTCAGATAACTAGAATATACCTGGCATGAGAGAAACCAAGGATGGACAAGACCATTATGTCAACAGAGTGGCTTGCAGCCAGCAAAAATGAATCAAAACCCATCTCTCCCTGCTCTCTTCACTGATGCCTTTCTAGGTCTCAGCCCACCTGCACCCAGGTGCCTGGAATAAAATCTTTTTTGATACACTATGGCCTCATGTCATAGGTGTGCAACCCCAGCCCACTCTAAACCTTTCACCAATTAGGAATTTTTAAATCTCTATAAGCAAATGTCCATATACACACAAAAAAAATACAAAGCAACATTGACTCTACTGAAGGAGAATTAATGTGAGAATTCATTTTTGCTTCCCCCCCCTCGCCCCCCCACCCCACCAGTTTTTACCTTTTCCTTAGAGTTTGCCACAAACACAAGTGTCCATACAACCTAAATATTGTTTTGAAAATCAGGAAATTTTAGATAATGGCTGGGGTTTAAGAATATGGGGTCTCTCTTGAAATATCTGAAGGTCTAGCAACACATAACAATTTAGTAGTCCCTGGAGCTGGGTGCTCTTCTGTATTCATACAATTTTTATCATTCCTTCTTGTCTCATGCTGAGCCAGGTCACTTATTTACATTACCCATACTTTCTCAAAGCCATTGATTTGCAATTCTTGATTGGAAAGCACTGTACACTTCTAATTGGTGACTAGTAAGAGAGAAGGGGGCCTCTGACAATGGCCTTGCTGTCATATTTGACTATCTCCTATTGCACTTATATTTTATCTTTCCTTTGCTTTATTTCTGTCACTTCTTTCCCACCAAGAGGAAATTAATTAAAGAGAATTGGATAATTGTCTCTCTTCCCAATACTCCTGTCTTTCTCTTTCATTCTCTTTTATCTTATTTCTCCTGCTCTGATTCTTTAGCCAAATGTCTTGTGGAATGCCAATAAAAATAACCCTGGTGACACCGAGCTCAATAGATGTCCTAGGGATTCAAAGAGCACAGTTCTCTTTGGCTTCATCTATCCATTCTCTTTCTGCTGAGTCAAGTGCCTTTAATTCATACACATATGTACTTTGACTCCACTATCTGTCTTTCTTTTTTTCCTTTATTTTCTCTACTACAAGGACAGAAAAAAACAACTATACATATTACACACACACACACACACACACACACACACACTAGAGGCCAGGTGCATAAATTTGTTCACTCTGGGGGAGTCTCTCAGCCTGACCTGTGCCCTCTCGCAGTCTGGGAGCCCTTAGGCCCACTCCCCATAGACATAAGCTGACAGTGAGCCTGGCTTCTAGCTGAGTGGTGCTCCCCCTGTGGGAGTGCACTGACCACCAAGGGGCAGCTCCTGCATTGAGCATCTGCCTCCTGGTGGTCAGTGAGTCTCATTATATAGGATATATATATATATATATAACATTTTAAAAGAGAATTTAAAAATCAGTCAAAAAATTAAGAGAACTATGCCCCATCCAGCCAGTGTGGCTTAGTTGGTTGAGCATGATCCCATGCACCAAAAGTTCTCTGGTTCAATTCCTGGTCAGGGCACATGCCCAAGTTTTAGGTTTGCTCCCCAGTAGGGAGAGTGCAAAAGGCAGCCAATCAAAGTTTCTCTCTCATGGATGTTTATATCTCTCCCTCTCCTTCCTCAAGCTCTAAAAAAACCCCAATAAAAACATATTAAAAAACAAACAAAAAAACTAAGAACACTAAAGCCACAAGTGGATAAGGGTTCTAACCACAGCTACAGAATTTAGTTATGAACAACCTCTCCTCAGAAGGAGAAGACAGTGGAGCCCCAGCAGGTGGAAGAGAAGAGGCCGAAGGCTTCCAGAGGAGGGGGACTGAGAACCATGCTAGAGAAATTGCCCTGAGCGTCTATCCTCCTTTGCGTTTGATGAGCTCACCCAAAGGAGCCAGGAACTCTGAATAAGGAATCAAAGCAACTGCTCTGGGAGTTTTGCAATGACAAAATGAAAGGGAAAATGGGAACAGATATGATAAAAAACAAGGTGCCATTATCTCTCTCCAGCTGCTTCACGCCCCCTCACCACTTAAGCATAAAATGAGCAAAAATCAGAAAAGCAAAGCTTAACTCACATCAGTAAAACACTGTTCTTGAAACTCAAATTGAAACAGAAAAGAGACTTCCTAGGTTAATCTTAATATTTACATATTTATATACATGTATATAATCACATATGTATTCTTAGTGAGAATATATTCTAAATATCATAGTTCTGAATAATTTGCTATGCCATCTTAAAGGTAAGTGAAGGAGTATCCCCTCTTTCATTAAGTAATTGAAACTAAATAAGAGTAATGGTGGTAAAAAAAAAAAAGTTCCCTCCTACCCCCACTCCCAGAATTTAGATGTGAGTCACACACACACAGCCAAATGTCAGTGTTATTGCTTTAGGATGCATCTTACCTGACAACTTTCCTTTAAGAATAATAAACTATGCCCTTCCCTAGTAAAAATAAGTCTTTGGTCTGTCTTTGCTTTTATCAGTTGTTTATTCTTTGTGAGAGAGATAAGTAAGAGATCCTTTATTTAAGGGCTGTTGAAAGGAATTTTACACACAAATATTGTCCTTTTTAAATCTGAATTACCAAAGTCACCTACAATGTCCATTTTCTATCACTTAGCTGTATTCAATTGTGCTGATATAGAAGCATTTTTCAGAGCTTTAGCAAGCATTAGAACACAGGTGTATGTGTAGCAATGTTTAATTATAAAATATACAGAAGTACATAGCACTTTTGGGCATATTTTCAAAAATAGTTTTAAGGAGAAAATCCATGAAACCATTGCTAGGTCAAGAAATAGAACATTTTTGGGGGAAAAATTTGAGTTAGCATGTCATCCTTATATAGTTTTTTTCCCTTCTCTGGATCATTCCAGTTGTAGATTACATGCTTTTCAGATCTCTGTGTTTAATAATGGTCTTGTCTACTACAGTCTCTCTTGGTCATTCACTATTACCAAAAATACTTACTTTGACTTTGCATTTCTGTTATACCTTTGCTGGGAAACTTTTTTCCCCACTCAAACACCAGAATATCTCAGTTAATACATTTCCTTGAGAATTTACTCTAAATCAGTGTCACTCAAATTATGGTTGTAAATTGTTAGTTACTGGCCTGCTGTGAAACTGAGTGTAGAGATGGAGAGCAAGCTCTTAAAATATTTATGGGAATTTGTCAAAGAAATTATATGACTCTTGAATCTAGTAATACAAATTGGGCTTTGCATTTTATATGCGATTTCATTTTTCCAGAAATATATTTTTATATTATTTTACAAAAGTATAGACCCATAAAAATTTCAAAGTAAAACAAAATGAAATGAGCGAAATCTTGCCCTTCACCAGGGTAACTTGGGAGGCATTGCTGTAAAGGAACAGAAACTGCTTACCGAATACTTTAATACTTTTCACTTAGTGGAGCCTGTGAGATATAGACACCCTGGCCATCCCAAATTCTTCAGTTAGGACAATGGGAGTTTCTAATCAGAGCAGTAGAACTTGACATTCAAACCATGTCTTTTTTGAAGACTCCGCTTACGGGAAGAATGGACTGTTTTATTTGTTTGACTTAGTGCCTTGTGTGCTCATGACCACCAACACATGTGTGGTGGTGAAGACGTATGAGATTTACATTGAAATATCAAAACAAGGAGACTTGTCCCAGCACTCTTTTTAATAGTAAAAATATTAAAAACACATAAATGCAAACGAACAAGGGTCAGTATACTAAATTATGGTGTATGCAATGAGGGCACACCCTCAATCACCCAAAATGCTTTTGGTAAAAGAATAACCATTTATCATGGATACTCTATATAATGTGCACCAAGGAAATAATGTAAGATACAAAGAAGTATATATTTAATATGACAATATTTGGTAAAGAAATGTGTATTCACATGTACAGAAACACGTACATAAAACTGTTCTCAGTAAGTATCCTTGGGTGGTAAGGTTATTTATTATTTTCCCTTTATCCTTTTCTGTGTTTTGTATCAAATACTGTATGATTTTTGTCAATTTTGTTTCATGTGTATGAAAGAAATGGAAAAGATGGGGCTGCTGGAGAAGCTTGTAATGATGAAAGTAATGGGATCCCTGGGAAAGATGAGAAGTCAAGTCATCTAAGACAAGGACATGATGAAGGCAAAGCCTGTGGGAGGCTGAGTGGATAAGAGGAAACCAATCTGTGCAATGACACCAGAATTTTGGAAGCTGCTTAAAACAAGGCAAAACAAAACAAAACAAAACAGAAAAAAATTCCTGGGCCCAATCTCAGACCAGATAACCCGGTATTTTGGAGGGGAGGTCAGGCATCAGTGTTTTTAATACCTCCCCAAGTGACTCCAATGTCCCACCAGGTTTCAGAGCCACTGGGGTGGATGATCATTTACCTGTCCTACCAGATGAGTCCATGGTGGCTGGTTTTTGGGACCTGCAGTTGTGTTACTCTGAAGCACAAGGCTAAGACTAGAAATAAGGGATTTTCCCTCTCAGGAAAGCACTTCCTCACCTCAGCACTGGTGGGGTAAAGATGAAGATTATTTGTGAGTGATTTCAAGTTCTGGAAACACCAGTTGAACTAACCTAAGTATTCTGAATATTAAAAGCTAATTCTTTAACTAGACAAAGCTATGATCTGGAAGTTGAATGGGGAGATTGCTTTAGGGTATATAGAGTGGTATCTAAGTCAATCCTCTTGAAAATGTTAATTAGCACCAAACAAAGAACAAAGGAAGATGTTTGCTTGCTTCCTTGGAGAACAAGATCGGAACAAGCCATGTTGCATGTGAGCAGAATAGGAAAATGACAAAGAAATTTAAATAACAAATTTTAATAGGTTTCATCCCACCGGGAGAGACACTTTTGATTATCTCTGACCTACACCAATTATCTTGATTCTCCCCCACCAGCCACCCATAATTTTAATAACTAATCAAACTCAGCCTGCAGGTACTGTGAAATGCCAAATCTATGTGCTCTTTACAAAGCTAGTAGTCCTTGCTACCTGACCTTTTTACAATTTCTCCAACTACTTATTCACACTCTAGCCACATGTTTAAATGATCAGAGTTGATTTGGTTCTTATTGATCCCAAGCTACTATCTATTTGGGCTGAGAAATGACCTTCTATGGACATTTGGGAGGACTGCCCTGCTGTTAGAAGAATTAAAAAAAAAAAAAAAGCTTGCTTGGAAATTTAATGCAGATCTAAAATGGTGGCTCCTGAAGATTCATGTGGTGGGATGAGACACAGCAAGTCCCCGGAGGTAGTGTCAGCTCACACAAGTACCTGACAGAGCAGGGTGAACCAAGAAGCGAGCACAAGGTAATGAGACAACCAGATTGAAATAGGTGCCTCAGGCTCCAAGGAGCTTTCCACACAGCTCCCTCTCTCCAGGGTTGAGTCCATTTCCTCACTGTAGCCTCAATCCCCAGATTGTAATTTACCTGTTTGTAGTTTAGGCTGAAAACCTCATTAAAATCCTGTTCCCTTCTTGTTCCATGCTTCACGGTTGCATCCTTGGCTCTACACCAGCTCTATAACTTAATGTGCTCACCTATCACCTGGGGATTCTGTGGAAATTTGGGTGTGAATAGATCAGTGGGTCCTGCATGGGTCTGAGTTCTGACTCTCTAACAAGCTTCCAGGTGGTGCCAGGCCACACTGTGAAAAACAAGGGCTCAGCAGAGGGTCTCAAACATTAGTGCATAGGAACTACATGGGAGGCTTGTTAAAGCTCAGACTGATGGATCCTACCCCAGACTTTGTGACTCAGCAGTCCGGGGTAGGGCTCCACATTTGCATTTCTAGTAAGTTCCCCAAGGATGCTGGTCTTTGGGGTCCACCTTTGAGAGCCCCTGCCTTAGACTGTGCTGCTTCCCCCTGAATTCGTCCGTGACTACTCAGGAGGACAGGTTGCTGCCCCTTCTGCTGGACATGTACCCACCACTCCCCCTCTTCTGCAGTTTATTCAGAAATGACCATGGAAAGATAGTGATCTTTTTTTCTCTTCAGCTACCTGTAAAATAGAAAGTAAAAGAAAATCTTTCAATTCTTTAGACACTGAAATGCTATTGCAATAGAGAAGAAAAATAAAAGGAAACACAGCAAAATAAAAGCATGCAATCACTGTGATCAGAGCCTGGGAGAAAAATAAACTGCTAAGTGAGATGTCTCTAGTCACCGTCTTCTCTCAGTCTGCACCTTCGATGCCTGCTCAGCACCCCACACGCACTCACCTGATCTCAGATTCAAACTGCAGCACACTCAAGAGCATCACTTTGTGACCTACTGTGACCTACTCAAGGCCCTGCCCATAGCAGTGCTTCTCACACTTCTGCAGGCATCAGAGCTCTCTGCAAATCTGTTCAAGCACAGATTCTGGTCTGGGGTGGGGCCTGCGAATTTGTATTTCTAAAAATTCCAGGTGTTATTAAAGCTGGTCCTGGACAACTTGGAGAACCACTGTGTTAAGGATCAAATTAAAGGACACCCCTGTTTCACTTGCTTATGTTTTCCACCAATTAAGAAAAGACAGAACCGAAAACTAAAATTGTTTTTCTGCTGATGACGCTGATATTAGAGAATATGTCTCAGGTATAGATCAACTATGGCTTTCTTAAGGCTGATGCAGAATTAGAGACATGTTCACCCATTCATAGGCAGCACGAAAGCCTACCAGTGTCCCCTAAGGGGAACCTGCCCCCGGACCCCAATGGTGTGGAGAAGCAGAGGGAAATGCATGTTCCCTCCAGGCAGCTAGCTCCTGAAAAATGAGGCGAGGAAGAATCAGGGGTAAGCAAGCCCAGTTCTTTCTGTCAAGCCCACCAATCAGGTAAATCACTTCTCACTCCCAAGGAAAGCAGCAATTAGGGAATAGAAAGAGACCGGAGAGGAGGAACTAATGGATATCCTTCATCTGGACCCAGATGTGGGTGATGGATTAGCAGTTCCCCCCAAAAAGTCCCTAATAGTTCGTTTGATTTGAATGTCAGGGCAACGCTAAAAATCTAGAGAACAGGTAGTCTAATCTCTGCTTGCCAACCTGCTCTGACCTTAAATACCAGGCTAATATTTCCCTGCAGTGAGTTACATTAGTAACTAAATTGAGTTCAAATTCTGTCCTATCTGAGACTAGTTACTCAACTTCTCTGAACTTCAGTTTTACTTCTACACAATTGGGATAAGAAGTAACTTCTCCAAAAAAGAATTATGAAAATTATAAATATATCACTTTATATCTAGAAGGGAGTCTATGTAGCAATTTTTCTTATATTCCTTCTTCATCTGTTAGTCATGTGACTCAATACAATGAAATATTTCATCTTGCACTTGAGCTTGAAGAAGTCATAATCTTGAAGAAAAAGGCACAAATATAAAAACTTAAATACAGCAAAGGCGATGTATAGGTGTTCTAAAAAACGAGATTAGTGTGAAGGGTAAAGGAAATATGTAAAATGCCTAATGAATGCATGTCATGTTGCAGTTGCTCAGTTCAAGATTTAAAGATAAATACAGAGTTCAGACTCCAAGAAGTGGAAGGGATCTAGAGTTGCCCTGGAGTGGTTCCATTGGAGCCCCGTGGCTTTGGTTGACTTCAGGAGAAGATACAACCTGTTCATAGCAGGAGAGGGCAGGATGTTTTAGGGATGGAAAAGGGCGTGGACAGAGGCTCAGCACAGAAGTTCAAAGGTCAGTGAAACAAGTGGCCAGCCTTGGATGGGCGATCGATGGCTTGTTTTGCTCACAGCCAGTTTCAGTCCTGAGCCAATCACCAGGCTTAACAGATCCCCAGCTCCAGTCTTTTATATCCTTTGCCCGTTTAGTTTGCCAGCACTGAGAGCAGAAGTAGCAGTAATTTCTCTGCCTTTTATGTATAATAGTTCGATTGATTTGAATGTCAGGGCAACTCTCAAATCTAGAGAACAGGCAGTCCATTCTCTGCTTGAGCGTAGTTATTTTTCTTTCTTTAAATCATTGATTCTCAACCTCGGCTGCACATTAAAATCACCCAGGAGCATTCAAAACAGCTAAAATGCTTTGACTCCACCCCAAATCAATGAAATCCAAATCTCAGTGGGTGGAGTGTGGCATCTGCAGTCTTTGCAAAAGCTCCCCAGGTGATTCTAATTTGCAGCCTGTTAGGAAAGTCTCCTAGAGGCCAAGGTAGCCTGTTCCCTTGTTTGGAGATGGCTTTTTAACATTGATTTTTTCTCAGAAATAATTATGAAACAACTAACAACATTTAACCAGACTGTGAGTATCACATGGATAAGAACAATATCTGCATGGGACTAGGAAATAAATTTTCAAATTTTTATGGTTTCAAATATGAAATGGGATTCTGATTTATGTGCAAAATAAATGGTCTAGCAAACAAAGTGACTGTTTAAATTTGATGTCAGTAAATTATACAAGTTATTTCGCAAATTATTTGGGAATACAGTCACAACTTAAAAACATCAGTATAACTGAGTTTGATGGGGTCATTGAATACAGGTTTATCTTAAATAAATATATTGGCAAATCTTATTTACATTTACAGAACTGAGAAATAAATCTGTATTCATGTCCAGATCCTTTTCAATTCATTCATTCATTCATACATCCCTTTTTTTTTCACAAATATTTATTAAATCCTCTCCTTTGGGCTCCTGGCTCTGAACTAGGAAATGGTCAAAATATTTGTGATTTAACAGTTTTGGTTTCTGACCTCTTGCTACTGACAATCTAATGGAACAAAGACACTGAATAAGAAACAGATGATAGGTGGTGCTAAGTGCAATGAAGAAAACACACAACACGTATCGACTGGGAAAAACCGTGTGTGTGCTGAGGGAAGGGAGTCTCTACTGTGGTAGAATCTAAGAGTCTTCTCCTCCCTCTGAGCCAAGATTGCAGGAAGAGGTGAAGCCAGCTGTAAGACAAGGGGAGCTGTGAGGCAGAGGGCACTGAGACAAAAAAGAGCTTAGGATGTTCAAGGCTGTGAAAGAAATACACGCCAAATACAGAGTTGTCACAAACATTCATTCATTATCATTTATTTTACTTTCCAACTGTGCTCTTTACATCTTTTGTGCACCTCCTCCACCCCCGTTTTAGCATCATTGAAGGCAGTATTTATTATTTCCTATATGGCAGGAGTTAAAATAGGCTATGACAGTGATGGCGAACCTGTGACACGCGTGTCAGAGGTGACATGCGAACTCATTTTTTTGGTTGATTTTTCTTTGTTAAATGGCATTTAAATATATAAAATAAATATCAAAAATATAAGTCTTTGTTTTACAATGGTTGCAAATATCAAAAAAATTTCTATATGTGACATGGCACCAGAGTTAAGTTAGGGTTTTTCAAAATGCTGACACGCCGAGCTCAAAAGGTTCGCCATCACTGGGCTATGAGAATGCAAGGAAGCTAAATAAAAGATAGATGTAAGAGAGACATTAAATATAAGATATGTAGGAATATTTTGGTTCAGAAAAAGGCAAAGGAAGGAAGGTGTCTAGCATGACTTGAGTGTTTGGAGAATTAGGCAGGAGCTTATCCATGAGAAGAGCCTTGTGGGTGCTGGTGAATCATGATCACCATTCAAGGTCATTTGATTGTCAACAATTGAAGTTGGAGGGGAGAAACTCATGCATTTAAATAGAAAAAAAAGTGTTTACACCTAGATAAGAAAATTAGAGAACCAATTCAGTTCAATTCTCCATGTTTTTCAACCAATCTGTGTGCTTCTAAAATAGTTCATAGTCAAAACTGATTTCACAGTGGCCTGGCCAGTTTGGCTCAGTGGTTGAGCTTCAACCTATGAACCAAGAGATCACAATTTGATTCCTGATCAGGGCACATGCATGGGTTGTGAGCTCAATGTCCAGTAGGGGGCGTGCAGGAGGCAGCCAATAAATGATTCTCTCTCATCACAGATGTTTCTATTTCTCATGCGCTCTCCCTTCCTCTCTGAAATCAATAAAAATATTTTTAAAACTGATTATACAGTGACTTTCAGCTCTGGCTGCATATTAGAGTAACACTGGGAGCTTCATCAATACCCTGGGGTCTAAGCTATACAACAGACACATAAATCTGAATTTCTATGGTATAGGGCAGGGGATGACACTGAGTATTGGGAATACATTTAAGAAAGATTATAAATCACCATCCCTGCCCTCACAGGGCATCAGTCATCATAAAGTGTCAACCCCACATGGCAGGAACACAGCACCTCCTTGAGCTGTTCTTTGCTTAGCTCCTTTTGTTACTGGACACCCCCCGGAGTCAGAGGAGGTAAGTGTCGCTCCCTTCTTCTGTACTTGTCAGTTTCATAAGAAAGTTTTCAGATGAGTGACATACAGCAGTGTTTAAGCAAAGCAAGGGAATTTATGAAGAATACATTTGGTATAAAGCACAAGCGGGCGACTCAGCTAGCCTGAGTGTCTGCCAGGTGGGCGTCCAGAAATTTTATACATTTTCCCCCTATAGGTTTCAAATTTCCTGTGTCCGATATTTTGGGTAGCAGACTAGATTTCAACGTACCCTGCTACATTGTTGTGGCTTATCAAAGAATGTTTGTACATACCTTTGGGCATCTTTTTTGTTAAGTCCTAAAGTGGCTGACTCTTTGTTTAATGGGTACAATAAACTCTGCTTTCCCTATTTCCCTGTCTTAGTAGTTATCTTTTCTGCCTAACATCCCTCAAGTGATACCATCCAAATTCTTACAGGGTTTTGTTATTTGTCCCCTAGACTTTATTTGTCCTTGGGTTTAGCTGGCACAAATGGCATTAATTGGGCCTTTGTTGTCTATTTTCCCAGGCCCAGGTGACTTAAGGTATGTATTCCCTGAGTAAGGAGAAAAGGTATAAACCATTTGCTCTCAAGTGTCCTTGGTTGGGGGATATAGGTCTTTCAATTCACAAGCTGCCCAAACTGTTTAACCTTGTTTAATATTCTTGTCTCACTTTTCCCATTCCACATGCCCAGGAATTTTCTTACTATTCTGCCACACTCTCATCCCTAATTGTCAAACATTCAGAACATTTGAAGCAAATTCTCATAATGTCATTTTCCTTGCCTGAAACATCATTTTTTTTTACCTTCTGTCTGAGAAAAGTCTACATATTCTTTAAGAATCAGTTCACATGTGATCTCTTAAGTCAAATATTTATTCATACTCCTAGGAAAAATGAATTATTTCTTGGCAAAATAGTATGAAGAAAGCTCTATTGAACTACCACTCACACTGGTCATCATGTGGCTACTTTAGATATCAGGTTATACACTTCTCCAGGGCTTAGGTGTATTACAATCCATAGCTCCTGGCCTGGTGTCTAGAGTATATTAAGTCTTAAGTACGTGGAGCAGGGCAAGAGGAAAAGAATGGAAAGAAACTAGTTTGTACACTGGGTGCCTGTGGCAGCCAGAAGTATGCAGATAACAGAGACCTCTGAGAAAGGGTATAAAATAGAAAAACAGGCATGCCAGGAAGAATTTACTTATATGAGTGCTTTCAGCATTTTTAATTTATTACAGTGAACTTGATCACTTTAGCTTTAGAATGCTTTCTTCAAATAAACCAATTATTAGATGGCCCAACAGATATAATGGAATTTGGTCATTCTCAAAGTGTAGTTCCCAGACCAGCAAGTGTAGAACTTGTTAGAAATCCAAGTTCTCACAACTCACCCCAGATCCACCGAATCAGCAGGTCTGGGGATGGCACCAAGCGCCCTGGTTATACACGCTCTCCAGGTGTTGCTGATGTGTGCTCAAGTGTGAGAACATAGATCCACGTGGAGTTACTTTGGTCGAAACGTGGTTGGTCAATAGCTGACAACCTCCACACCCTATTCACCCACAAACCCTAAAGACAGTTCTGTGGAGGTCCTGTCCACAGAGTCCCTAGGTTTCCACAGAATATGATCTAGGTTATCACAAACAAAGCTGGTTTTTCAGGTTTGGGTCCCTGTCTGAGTTAAACACAGTTCTCTGGGTTTTCTGACCCCAGAGTTCCCATCATTCTCTGCGTGTGTACTTCAAGAGGAGTTATTTCTATCGATTAGATTTAGATCCAGACTTTTGTCAATTCACACATTGACACGTAATGATTACCGGAACTTTTTGCCTAAAGAGAAAAAAGGTTAAAGTAGTTACCAGTTTGTTATGTGCAGTCAATTCAACCCAATATGCTTTCTACCAAACAAATCCTTCAGAACCTGCAACCTCCATGACTGGCCATCCACTCCGTGGCAGGCACTACTGACAGAGCGTATGCTGCACCGATTCTCACGCTACCATTCCAATCAATCACATATTGGACATTTGAATCTGCTATTCTGAGAAGCAGTTTGATCTGAGGATTTTTTTTTCTCCTCTACTTAGAATTAATAGCTCTGCAAATTCAGCATCCCTCCTCACTGCATAGCTTCTGAGTAATTTATACAGTAATGATGAATGATAAATCAGATGGCCAGGCCTGTATTACTCATGACATTTTATTAGTATTAATCTGAGAGAGCCTTTAATTGTTCATTCTACAGTCTTTAATGCTAAGAAGATATAGATGTTTCCATTATTTTAATTGTATTTCGAGTAAATATAAGGGCTCAAATTGTCCCTCTAACCCTGTAAAAAAAAAAAAAGAGGCTAAATTAGTGATGTCTCTATGCAGGAAAAAGAAATTATTTGACAGGAAAATCTTGATCAACCATGCTGGAAAATAGTACTATTTTAACTGTATGTTGTCTGCATTTAACTTGTTGCTAAAAGGAATAAAGGAAAGGACACAAAGTTTCATAAAATTTTAAAAAAAAATAAAAACATTCAAAGCAACCTCTTGCGCCTTTTATATCTGTAATCTAGCTAAGTGAGAATTACTGTTCAGATAATCATGTTTCCAGTAAGATTTTTAGTTATGAAACAAAAACTTGATTCTTTTCAAAGTCTCCATTTGAAAGACATTTATGGAATAACGCATTTTCAAAAGATTTTTACTCCAACTATTGAGACAAATTGGGTTAATCTTGAAGTTTTCAAAAATAGAATTTTCCTTGTGTTTTACTTAATCAAACTTTTATTATGGTAACTGTATATATTGATCATACTTAGAAAGAAAAGGGGGAGTCACCCAGAAAAACGAAGTTTCTAGAAAATGATGCTTTCTTTATGAAGTACCCACACATTTGTAAATGAAGCTTTTAGGTTGTGATCAAACTGTTTATGGACTCATTACGTGGGGTAATGAGTGTCTTCAGATGTTCCTGATGGCATTCGCATCATTCATGAGAGCACAGTGGATACAGTAGTAACCAGGCTATAAAGCAGTTTCATTCCTTCAACAGTGAAACTCAGTGTATTTCTCTGTTTCTATCTAAATAATTCCAGACTAGTGGTCTGTAAGTCTAAAGAGAGAGGGGAAAGGAGAGCAGGAGAGAGAAGGAAAGAAAAGGAAACTCTTTAGCTTTTTCTCCTCTTTCTACTGTCTCCAAGTGCCACTGTGTTCAGGAACAAGATTTTCTATGAAGTCATTTGGGGCCTAGCCTGCAAGTGGCTCTCCTATCCAGCTTCACAACTAGAAGGTTGTAGGGACAAGGCAAGTAATTTGGACCAGGAATTCGGAGCGCAGCAGTAGGTCAGAGGGCAGGGCAATAAGCTGAGATCAAGAGTGGAAATGAGATCTGTAAAGGCTGTGCCATTAGCACCTGGGGAATTGCCAAGAATTGGAGGATCCGGACAAAATAAAAAGTGAACGTGCTAGGCAAAATAGTTAGCGACTAAGAGATTGCAGCTAATTGAAGCCGATGAAATAATTTGAAAAGGAAAAATAATATTTGGAATCAGATAGAATGAAATGACACTAACAAAGACCCAATTAATATATCTTAGCTTCACATTCCTTACTTTTGAAATCCTGCATTCACCCACTTCTCACCATCTACACCGCCCTAATCTGAGCGATCATATTTCAACCATAAATTCGACTACTATCCAATTTTCTTTAACTAACCGCCCAAGCAGGAGATGCTGGCCCACCTAGATCCTCTTTACCACCCAGGTGCACCCACCCCAGCAGCTGGGAGCCTTGGCTCCTAATGGTCTGCCCTTGTATCCTTCCCTAAGGATTACCCTCAGCAGTCAGGGTGACCCCTGGGAGAGTGCATCTTCACCTCTCCATGTATCCTGCAGCCAATGACTAACTGATACTGACAAGCAAAAGGCCAGCTTCCTGCCTGGAGGGAAGATAAACCGGTGGAGGGAGGCACACTCCAGAGCTCCCTGAGGGAGGAGACTGAGAGAGATGGGATGCCAGCTAAACCACTGAGCTTCTAACTGGGATTATTCCCGTGCCCTCAGTTCCTTACAGGGTTTTCTTCTGAGCTCTCTCCTACTTATACAAGTTCCTGTTCCTTATTTAAGAGGAGAAGAGCTAGCTCTGTTATGAATGCATCCTTACTTCAAGAATTTGCCAAGATGTGCGGTTAACACTAGGAGGAGAAAGTAGCAGCTAGCATACCGCCGCACTTCTGGGAAATGTGATATTAGACACACTGACAGCACAGGTAAATATAGTTGTTTAACTTAGGGTAATGACATGACATGTCAAAATGTATTTTTAACTTCATTCCAGTGAGAAGAGATTTCCTATCATTGAAATGAGTAAAAATTGTCTTACAATAAAAAGGACCTAATCCAGTTTCTGATATCATAGAGATGGAATATCACCTTATTTCTTACTAGATAGATTTGGAAAATGTTTGAGGAACTCTCTGAAAATGAACAAGTACATACGACTCTGAGAAAATGAAGATACTTTGGAAATAAAAGTTTAAGAAATAAAAGTCAAAGCAAAAAAACTAACAACTTTTGTTGGCTACTTTGACTTTATTGGGCACATCACATACATAAATAAATTGTTACTATATTTCAGGGTTTTTTTTATTATTTTCCCACATTACAGCTGAACACATAACTTATAAAATGTGCTCAATATCACATAGCTAGGAGTGGTAAATTGTCCTTTGAACCAAGGCATCTGACTTCAAGCCCTTTGTACAATCCTGCCACCAGTGATTTCAAAGAGCACTCTGAAAAGCGCTGAGGCTGGAAAG
Source organism: Myotis davidii (assembly GCF_000327345.1). Lineage (NCBI taxonomy): Eukaryota > Metazoa > Chordata > Mammalia > Chiroptera > Vespertilionidae > Myotis > Myotis davidii. Next base: position 2,498,630 of record NW_006287255.1, on the reverse strand, counting down.
AAAAAGAAAAAACGAAAGAAAAGGAGAAGGCATAGTGTGAGTAATTTAAGTAAATTTGGAAAACATCATATATTATATCCCTGTGTGGGGACAATTCTCACTGGATCTCTCATGTTTTTGTTGTTTTGTTTTGTTTTTATGGTGTTCTAAGCAAAAGCATTCTAAGAACTTAAGAATGTCACTTTAAGAATGTTTGCCTGAGGAGACATTCCAGGACAATAACACAGAGAAGCTTCCCACCCCTTCCTGGAGAGATCTGCTTGTATTCCTGGGAAATAAACAGAATGTCTCTCTCCACAGAGGAGAGGAGCATCGATGGTTATGCTGGCATTTCTCTTAAAAGATTGGGGATTTTTTAAGCTCAGTGTCCCTCACATGTGACAACAGACTCCTGGGTCCTCCAGGCATCACCCCCATGGGACATGCAGGGCACAGGTGCCCCTGTGGGCTGCTGTGATGGGAATAATTAACAGTCCAAATCCATCTGAGCCCATTGTCACCATATCAGCCAAATCAGTGGAAATCTGAAAGCCAACCCAGCAGCTCCCCATCATGCTGCTGCTTAGGACTGTGTGGCCCCTTGACATTCCCCTCCTAGGAATTCAAAATGCAAGAGAAGGTCTCTAAGAAGCCTTCTAACAAGGAAACCCATTCATTTCCCTTTTTACCTAAGGCAACTTGTTTTCTTCTACTGCCCATTGAGGGGATGCAGCGCCACAGTGACAGGTAGGCAGGTAGGAGAGATGCTGGGGGTAGTTCAGAGGCAGCGGTATACAAGCTGCTACTTTCTCCTTCTCCCTTGAAGCTGATGCTCCTCTTCCCAGCACAAACACAATTCCTGAGGCAGACACTACGCCTCCTCCGAGTCACTGCTTTTCCTACATCAACCCCCTTCCTAGCATTAACCGCATGTCTTGGCAAATTTTTGAAGGATGCATTCATAACAGCTCTGGAGGGAGCCATAAACTTTAGATCAAGGATCCACCTGGACGTCCCTGCTGCTTCTACATCTTTCCTTCTGCTTGCTCTAATTGCCATGCATTGCTACCTGACCTCTCAAAGAGAACCCCCTCCCCCCCCGTTTTCCCCCTCCCGCTGCGTCCCTGGGTAAAATGGTATAAACAGCTAAGAAGCTGCGGTAATGTGATGCGAGCTCTTCGCAAAGCCAGCCTGAGACTCCTGCAAGACCAGTAATAAAAGGAACTCAGCTGGAAACGCACATTGGAAAAATAAATTGGAAGATGGCTTTAAATGCTTCGGAGTGGTCCCAAGAAATATAAAAGGAAGCGGAATATAGAATAGGATAAACAAAACTTTCAGGGATGACTCAATAAGTAGCTTTTAAAATAGCTGTGAGTTGCCCTCCTAACACTCAGCCGACTGCCAATAACCAGACAGACAAATCTAACAATTAGATGCCTACGAGGCAGCATCAGAACAGATCCATACGATCCATACTGTACCATTATATGAGGGGCCTTAACCTGTGTGTGAATAGAAACGGTGCCAGGCACAAGAGATTATTTCTGACCGGAACAGAATCTTAGGACAACTCTGTGAAATGCATTCCTTTAATGAGCATCTCTGATGTGCCTGAGGGTCTGATGTGCACCAGGGATGCTGAGATGAGAGAAACATTTTTCCAAAATCTAGAGGAGGAAACAGAGGCATAAAATAGTTAGTATAGTCTGGTTTGGTAAGGCTTATGAAGGCAATACATGTGTGCTCTTGGGAGATCAAAGAGAGAGGCATCTCGCCCAGATACAGAGTATAGGAAGGGGCTGTGGTTGCTGATGGGAATCTTTCTGGATTAGAAAAATGTTTCCAGGTAAAAGAATTAGAAACTAGAGATTCCAGGAAGATGTAGTGAGGTGTTCAAGGGCCTCAGGCTACGAAAGGGCTGGTGCTTTTGGAGATGCTGCAAGACAATGTGAGTGGAGTGTTGAGATCATATGAGAACAGATGAAGAAATGAATCTGAGGATCAAGAAGAAGCAACAGCCGAAACCGGTTTGGCTCAGTGGATAGAGCGTCGGCCTGCGGACTGAAAGGTCCCAGGTTTGATTCCGGTAAAGGGCATGTACCTGGGTTGCGGGCATTTCCCCAGTGGGGGATGTGCAGGAGGCAACTGATCGATATTTCTCTCTCATTGATGTTTTTGACTCTCTATCTCTCTCCCTTCCTCTCTGTAAAAAATCAATAAAATATATTTTAAAAAAGAAGAAGAAGAAGAAGAAGCAACATACTAAAAGGTCTTTTGTGTGATGCTATGCCGTTTGGATTTCATCCTGAGAGTTAGGAAGAAACCACTGACATGATGGACAGACTGGCAGGCAAGCATCCTATCAGGTATCACTCTCTTTTTCTCTCTTACATGTAGCCTTCAGTGGGCACTGGTGAGCTAGATGGTCAATTCAGAATTGATAGATCCAATATTCACTTCTGATAATTTCTAAAATTGGTTACATTATTTTTGTTACAGTGTTTCCATATCCTAATCTAATTTATATTTTCTTATTTAAATGATGTCCCTAGAAGTAACGATAATAGCTTTTGTATTTTACAGATTGAAAAAAATAAAAAAATAAATAAAATCTAATGTAAAAAGACTACATGGTCAATTTTAAGTGGTAATAAGTTCCAGTCAGGAAAAATTTGGTAGTGTTAATAAAGAATCCTGAAAAGCCAAAGAAAGGATGGTGTTTAAGCGGCGCATTTATAATTCCACATATTGCAATGGCAATGGGGAAGGGGAATTGGCAGCCAATGCCTTAGTGTTTGACATATGTGGACTCCAGCCTTAGGCAAACGAATAAAGGTCAGCCCAGTTTGAGCAGGCAGCCCTGGCAACTCCTTCTATCCGCTTCTCCTGCAGGTTGTTCTTTCAGATGCTCTCATCCTTGTCAGTTATCTGGTAAGATCTAGGATCCTGCCCTAACCGGTTTGGCTCAGTGGATGGAACGTGGGCCTGTGGACTGAAGGGCCCCAGGTTTGATTCTGGTCAAGGGCATGTACCTTGGCTGTGGGCACATCCTCAGTAGAGGGTGTGCAGGAGGTAGCTGATCAATGTTTCTTTCTCATCGATGTTTCTACCTCTCTATCCCTCTACCTCCCTCTCAGTAAAAAATCAATAAAATATATATATTTTTTAAAAAGATCTAGGATCCTGGGAAAAATTTTAGTCCAGTTATTTTTTCCTTTATTGTCTCCACAGAACTGGTTCTTTTACAAAAAGACATTTTTAAAAATCTGAGACACTCTGAAGAGCACATCAACTACTAAAAACTATGTTTTGTGAGAATCAAAAGCTTGTTTTTTATACAACTACTTTGGGTAAATACTGCTCAAATAGTTACTTGAATGCCTCAAACTGTATTACTAAATGGTATTGCAGTAAACATCAAGAAATGCAAGGGTATTTCAGTTAGTCTGAAAAGCTGCATATTTTTATATTATTTATTCTGCAATGCTTGACATATCTCACTGTGTTTTTTCACTTTCTTGCAATTGCCAGCCTCTTAAATTGCTTTCTTTTTGTCATGTTTCTATTACATTCAGATTTCTTTCTAGTTGAGTAGTTCCAAGGGGGGAAAATCCCCTAAAAAACAATTTTGATCTGGAATTTACTGACATTAAGATTCATCTGTAAAATTTAAGAAAGTTAAAATTTATACCTAGGAGGGAATTAAAATGCTTTTAAACTTTTTATGGGACTAAATTTCCTTAACGTCTATACTACTGCATAAATTTGACACCAAACTAATGTGTTGAGATCAGTAAATTAGAAGTGCTAACATTTCTTTTTACAACATAAAGGTTTATTTAAGTAATGATATTTGTTCCCAGGAAGGTTAATAGTGCATCAAAATTCCTTTCCAAGAAAGGAAATAACAAATAATCACCAATTAAATAGAATAAGAAAGTATTTCCATACTATACATATCAATGTAATGCTTCTTTTTCAATTTTTAGTGTATGTATGTAATTCTAGAGAAGAAAAGATTTTCCTTACATGAATCTAACAGAAATACTGGAAGAAAATACCCTATCTGACTCTGACCTTGAGGGATCAAGCTTTTGTAATATAACAAATACACAGTCTAGACAGTAGAGATACAATTCTACCTTTAGAATGAAAGTGTTTGGAAATGGTGTTTCTATATTGGGTCAGCTATTTCAATCAGGACTCTCCAACTCTATATATTCAGAAGGTTAGTGGCCTGTAACATGGCACATTTTTCTTTTGATTTTTTTATTGTTTCAGAGGTAGGCTAACCTCTGACCATCATTAGCCTTTAAAAATTATACTTTACACTTTTGATCTATTTTTACCACAACTAAAACTGTATAATTGATGTGGTAAATAGTATAGATATGTGTGTTGGAGAGTATTTATAAAGCTTTGATGTTAAAAACACTGTAACTTCATTCAATTTTTTGAAGGAAAAATTTCTAAAAAATGGCTGCCTAAATATGACCTTAATACATTTCAAAGAAATTATGGGGTAATTTATCTACTGATTTTCATTCATTTATTTATTATCTTATTCATTCATTCATTAAGTGAACAATAATAAAGCATTGCTAAAAGGCAACCATAACAAATATGAGAAATAGAGCCAGGACATATGCTTCTGGCAGCATGGCAGAATAGATGTTCAGAAAGGCCCTTCTACAGAGAAAAACAAAAATAAATCTTAGCTTAATTATGACAAACATACACTTTACTAAATTCCTAAAATTTCAAGAGGGAAAATAAATTCTTCAATGGCCTAAACAAACTCACAGCAACTATAGTCAGCTAAAACTTTTTTAAAAATCTTAAGCAGTTTAGAATCCCAGTTTACTTTGGTGGGGGAGGGGAGGGCACTTCTGCTGTAAGTGCTGAGGCAGGGAAACTAACATGCGGGTCTTACTTAACATGTTGCTTGTGCACGTGAGACTCTTGCATTTTGTTTAGACCCTCGAAGAGGCCTACAGTGATTCCAGGTCAGTAGCAAATTTCATGCACTGGTCCTCTAGTCCTAGCTAATAAAAGACAAAAAGGGTAATTAACCATGTATCCGCTACACTTCCCATTGGCTAATCAGTGCCATATGCAAATTAGCCACCATCCAAGATGGCGGCTAATTTGCATAGTGCAGGCAGGGCTGACCAGCGCCAGACACCATCTGAGCTGGGTGCGGCCCTGGGTGGCCGGGCTTAGGCAGCACGATGGCGTGTCACCTAAGCCCCACCCCAGCCAGGACCCCCGTGTCCCACCTAAGCCCCACTGCCAGCTGGGACCCCATTTCGATCTCAGAGCAGGCAAGTGTGGAAGGCGGAAGGCCCCCAGGTGGGCCTACTGCTGGGATCACCATGGCGATCCCAGAGCAAGAAAGTTCCCCACAGGCAGCACCCAGCAGGGCCTATCCCCCGTCTCTGAAGTGATCTGGTGATCCATTAGCAGGAAAGCGCAGCCTGCAGGCAGTACTCGGCCCTGGCCACAGTTCAAGGGAGAGAAAAACATGCAGTGGAGGTCAGGAGCCTGAGAGATCAACACAGCGGGGGCGTCTGCTCCAAGCCTCCGTTGTGTGGCTGGAGGCAGGCCCCCAGCAGACACACACACACACACACAGGACTCCTGCTCCGAGCCTCTGCTGCCAGACTGTGGCCGTGTAGTAGGACATCCACTTACAGGTCCAGGACTGTGAGAAGTGCAGGCTGAGCTGAGGGAACCCCACCTCCCAGTGCACGAATTTTGTGCATTGGGCCTCAAGTATATGCAATAAGTTACCAAAAAATGTTGAATGATATGAATCTGCAAACAGAATAAGTAAAAAAATTTTCACAATATAGGCATGTTGTAGGAAAATTGTAGAATGCCATAGGTGGAGGTGAGGTGATATTTAAAGCATTCAGAGTCCTCCAGAGTGGCTCAGTTGGTTGAGCATCCTCCAGTGCATGGGAAGGTTGTCAGTTAATTCCCCATCAGGGCACATACCTAGGTTGTGGGTTTGATCCCCAGTTGGGGAGCATAAGGAAGGCAAAGGATCAATGTTTTTCACATTGATGTTCTCTCATCCCCACTCACCTCCTCCCTTCTCCCCTTCCCCCAAGCATCTTCTCTAGTGAGGATTTTTAGAAAAAGCATCCAGAGAAAAGCAAGGCCACTGAAAAAGTAAGAATATTTAGAACAATCATTTGTAAAGATGGTTGCACATTTTAATTACCTGAGTGGGCCTGGGTATCAGTATTTCTTTTAATACTCCCTGTGTGGTTGAGAACCACTGATTTGTCCTGTGAGCAAGCTTTTCTATGCAAACAGGTAAGGAAGAAACCAATGGAATGCTAGCTCCTAAGTTCTCGGAAGAAACATAAAATCAATTCAAAATTATAACAAACCAAATGAGTCTGAAATAAAGACATTTTCAGGTAGACAAAAACGAAGTGTTTTTAACACAACAGACTTTTATCAAATACATTTCTAGGCAATTATAGTATGAAAGGGAGAAAATTATTCCAAAAAAGGCTTGAGAGTTAAATGAGTGGTGAATAGAGAAAGTGATAAGTATATAAGAAAATATAACATGCATTGTCCTTGAAAATAAATGCCCAATAACAATGTCTGTGTGAGGTTCAAAAAACAGATATGCACACTCTTGGTATGTTTGGGTTAGTTAAACAACAGTAATTTGCTTTCTCACAGTTCTGGAGGCTAGCAGTTCATGACCAGGGAGTCAGCATGGTCAGTTTCTGGTAAGGGCTCTCTTCATTGCTTGCATACAGTTGCCTTGCTCTGTGTCCTTTGATGGTGGAGAGAAAAAGCAAGCTCCCTGGGGTCTCTTCTTATTAGGCCACTAATCCCATTATGAGTGCTCCACCCTCCTGAACTCATTTAACCCTAATTACTCCCCAAAGGCTCTATCTCCAAATATTATCACACTGGAGATTAGTGTTTTAACATAAGAATTTGATGGTTGGGGTGGGAATACAAAAGTTCAGTTCATAAAACTCACTGACAGAATAGAAATGAAAGGGGGGGGAAATGTCTAATGAGGATGTAACAAGAAATAGAACTGCCCTGGCCAGTGTGGCTTTGTTGGTTGAGCACAGTCCCATGTACTGAGAGGTCTCTGCTTTGATTCCAAGTTGGCACATGCCCGGTTTTCAGGCTCAATCCTCAGTGTTGGGCATGCAGGAGTTAGCCCATCCATGGTTCTCTCTCGTTGATGTTTCTCTCTCCCTTTCTCTCTCTCTAAAATCAATAAAAACATACATTTTTTTAAAAAAGAAGAAATAGAAGACACTGAAAAATTGCAAAGTAGAGAAAAACTATAATTTAATAGCACAATATTTCTTTAAGCTTATACACTGTCTTGGGAAAGCATATTCTAACTAACAATTAAATAAAATAATTGCTTAAATGAGTGCCCGAGATAAATTGAGATAGCAGTGATATCCTTGTGGGATAGAGACCAGAGACGATCTCTTTGAAAAGATGACTTGGGGGCCAGGGTCTGAAGAATGGGTTGAATTTGAATAAGATGGGGATTGTATCCAGAGCTGAGTCTTGCATCTGATGAAGAGTCCTGTATTCATTTTCTTTTCCTGTTATATCAAATTGTTATGCTGAGATGATGTGACCTCGGTTCTTGTCTTCTTGAAGAAAAGATTTCAATCAAGAGACAAAGTATAGCAAAGTTAGTAAGAATCAATGGGCCACAGCAAAAATGTACTTAGGACAATGAAACAAGGAAGGACATAGAAGTAACAGGAGAGCCTAGGCCGGGCTGCTTTGTCTCACCGGGAAGACAGAGAAAAGGGGGCCTCGGAGACAGGCTCAGGGGGTTAGCCCAGGACGAGCTGTCACTGCCCATTGCTCCCCTGGTTGCAAGTCCCATGGGATCCCTTAGACTTACAGTGGTTCTCAACCTTCCTAATGCCAAGACCCTTTAATACAGTTCCTCATGTTGTGGTGACCCCCAATTTCATTGTTACAAATTGAACATAATTAAAGCATAGTGATTAATCACAAAACAATATGTAATTATATATGTGTTTTCCGATGGTCTTAGGCGACCCCTGTGAAAAGGTCATTTGACCCCCAATGGGGTCGCGACCCACAGGTTGGGAACTGCTACCTTAGAAGAAAGAAGTAGGGAGGGAATGGCATAGGTGTGCTCCCTTGTGGGAGAGCGAATGCTGGGTCCTTTGTGTTGAGGGCATTTAACTTCCTCTTGCAGGTGGGAATCTTAGGGAAGGTCTTAGGGGAGTGTCTCAATAGAATCTCCATCAGCTTTCCAGCTGTGCTCTTTCAGGGTCCTAGTCTCCACTGATTGGTTGGCACCAGGGCAGGGGGTCATCAGGCAATGCCGCTAGTCCTGAGGCAGCCACAGCAACACTTGTCTGGCTTTGCTGCTCTTCTGGGCCTAGAGCTGGAATACAACTGCGGTCTAGGTGTTATCTTCAGGGAGGAAAAGGTCAGGGGGTCAAAACCACATGATCAGTGATACGGAAGATCAGGGCTCCAAACCGGATGCCCAGGGATGTGCTTGGGGAGGAGAGCTTACCCCGGGGCCAGGTTCTTGTTTTCCCAGTTTTGCCCCTTGCTAGGCATCCAGGGCTTTCCGTCCTGGTGAGTTTCTGGACCTGGCCCATCGTCCTTCTCTGCTCATGTCTGTCTAACTGCCTATAACAAAATCACCCAGACTTGGCAGCTTAAATCACACGAATGTATTATCTTGCAGTTTCGGAGGTCAGAAGTCCAGAAGTCTCTGAGCTAAAATCAAACTATCAGCAGGGCTGCATTCTTTTCTGAAGGCTCAGGGAGAGAATTCATTTCCTGCTCATTATGGTTATTGTCAGAATTCAGTTTGCTGCAGCTGTGGGGGTCCTTGTTCCCATTATTTTTCTGGCTGCAAAGTGAAAGCCTTTCCCACCTTCTAAAGAATGTGCATTAGTTCGCTCGCGGCCCCCTCCGCCAATAGCCAAGCTAGTGGTTTGTGTCCTTTCAAATCGAGTTTTTATGTCAGCATCGGGAAAGATTCTCTAACTTTAATGGTTCAAATTATTGGATTAGGCCCACAAGGATAATCCAGGATATTCTCCCATCACCAGGTTTTAATCTTAATCACACCTGTGAAGTTCCTTTTGCAACGTGAGGTAACATATTCACATGTTCCGGGGACTAGGATGTAGACATTATTGGGGCTTTATTCTGCCTACCACAGGGACATCCGTCACAGACTGGAGGTCTGATCGTAAGGATGCAGGATAATGTGAATGTGCCTGACTCTGTCTTGATGGAGAACTCTAAAACAGGCAAGATGATAATACATGCTGATATTTGAATAAAGTGACTTTCTCTGAACCAGATCAATGGTATAAGAATGTAGTGGGAATCGCATTCCAGATCCTGGCAGGCATTGCGAGCTGCTTAAAAAGTCTGAATTATTTCATAAGGGCAATGGGGAGCCTCTATCATATTTTTATGCAGAAAGAACAAGACCAAATCAGAGTGCAGATTAGAGCCATCTCTCTGCTTGCCACTTAGAGAATGATTGAGAGGAGGAATCCAGATGACAGAATTAATAAATCTAGTTTGAAGGTTTAAAATAAAGTACAACAAATAAAAGAGAGGACCACATGAAGAGGACCACAAAAAGTGTGCTAGTCATTTTTTATTATTTTTCCATTGATTTTTAGAGAGAGTGGAAAGGAGGAGGAGAGACAGAGAGAAACATCAATGTAGACAGACACGTTGATTGGTTGCCTCCCAAATGCACTCTGACCATGGCCAGGGATCAAGCCACGATAGGTACGTGACCTTGGCTGGAATGGAACCCAGGACCCTTTAGTCCACAGGCTGATGCTCTATCCACTGAACCAAAACAGCTAGGGCAGAGGGTGCTAGACTTAATGATTCAACCTCATGGAGGCATGAAAGACACAAAAAACAATGTTCTCTAATGTTGATGAGTATCAACTGATCCCACCTTTTGCAAAAGAGTTGTATATTTTAAACCAAAATATATATACTTTCCCGCTTGATTTAGTAATCCCACTTAAATAAATTTAATTGATATTGAAATACAAAATAAAGATGAAAGGAAGACAATATTAGCAAATTTATGTAATTGGGGGAAGAAAGAGGGGAGCACATGGACTATGAGAGAGAAAATCTCTTGCATAAAGCATAACTTTGGCCTTGAATGGCAATGCTCTTCTTCGGCTCTGATTTTATTTTATAACCTAGATTCCACTTAGAGAGGTTTTGCTGTTTTTCTTTCATCTGTAGATCATTTCTCTATGAAGAATAAGCAGGATTTCCAAGAACTACTTCCGTATTCAAAAATTGTGGGGGGGAAAGTTCTGCCTCAGCATTGTCTCCTTGATGGTCTGTATGGAGAAATAGTTATAAAATTAAACGGAAAAAGGACCTCTGCCACAAGGAAGCTGTGTTAGTGTCAGATGCACTAGAGAACTTTGGATATCAATGTTATGTTTAATTTATGTATTAGCCTAAACACTTACCCACTTTGTGGCAGTTGTAGCTGGTAAGTGTCATCCTTCAGAGCTAATTCATTTAGAATATGCCAAGAAGAAAACGTGAGCAGCAATAACTGAGGAAAATCGAATTGCTGAACTTTTGTCAGAGAATTGGCTCCGCGCATCTTATATATGAACCGAGAGGAAGCTGACAACTCGTTCTATCCTACAGTTGTTTCGGTGAAGGTTTTGGTTGCTCAGGACACCAGTCCAGCCACACATGCCCGTGCTCAGGTAGTCATCGGTCCCTTCTCAGAAGTAAGCCCTTCCTCATCTGAACAGCAACCTCACAGCTTACCCACCAGAATGCCCCTCATTGTTTTGCTGCCTGGTTCCTCATCCGCCTCCAGATTCAGCAGCCATAGTCCCCAGAGAAAGTCCATCCTCATAGGAATAGATGACTTGAGAAAGACAAAGTAAGTGTGTGGCTTCGTCTTCAAACAATGCAATAAATTTTGTGAACACAATAGCTTGGATGCAAAAACAGAGTAATTTTTTTTTTTTTTTTCTGAAAGGGTCTCTTTTTCCCTTAGAGATAGCATCCACGTGCCTGTCAATCCCTCATTGTTTTGCTGCCTGGTTCCTCATCCGCCTCCAGATTCAGCAGCCATAGTCCCCAGAGAAAGTCCATCCTCATAGGAATAGATGACTTGAGAAAGACAAAGTAAGTGTGTGGCTTCGTCTTCAAACAATGCAATAAATTTTGTGAACACAATAGCTTGGATGCAAAAACAGAGTAATTTTTTTTTTTTTTTCTGAAAGGGTCTCCTTTTGCCTTAGAGATAGCATCCACGTGCCTGTCAATGTGGAAATAGGAAGGGAGACTGCATCCTGGCACAGGGGAAACCCACCTGACCTTCAGAGTTGAACTGGAAAGAAGAGCATGTTATTTTAATCTTTTGAACACTTCCAAAATTTGCATATTCTCCCATAGTCCTGTATAATGTTAATCTAATTTAAGGCTAATTGAACACTAAACATTTCTAACTTTTAAAAAATATTTAAGTCCCACGACCTAAGCATATAGCAGGCACATAGTAAGTACTGGTGATTTCTGTAAGGAAGAGGGATTACTTATCATAACACCCTTCAGCCTCAGCCAGTACAGTAAAGCTGATAACAGACATCAAGTAAGATTAACTATGGAAAAATTATGTATTCTAGAATCTAAATTATTTCTCCTGGTAGAAATTATTCTCCCCTGTTTTCACATTATATCAAGATTTCCCTAATTTTTCTTACTGGGATATCAGGTCATCTTTTAGAGTGAAGGCACTTAAAATTATTTTTCATAGTATGTTGCTCCAAATCTTTGTATCATTCATTCTATTTTATTTAAAATCCAAAACACAACATGTACTTTTCTTAGGATTTTATCAGATATAGGGGTTTATATACCTTGACTGATAAACAATTGTGCCATCCTGGGGGGGGGGTGATATATTTGTTGCCTCTCTCAATTGTTGTGGTGATTACACAGCTATACACATTTGTCAAACTTCATCAGAATGTTTACTTTATGTAAATTATAACTCAACAAACCTATTTTTTTTCTAAATAAACATATGTAATGGGTTTTATATGTAATGCAGGATCAATAAACATTTCTTCTTTTTATACCCAATCCTTATAGGAGCTACGCATAACAGGTCTTAAATTATTATCATTTATCTTGTGTGGTATAATTAAAAACCAAAGATTACATTTTTTTAATTCTTATCACATTTCTAAGGTATTTGCATTTCCATAAAGAAGCAACGTGGGTTTGAGTTCTGATTAGGAATCTGAACCTACTAGGCCCTTGAAAATCACTACAAAATCCTAGACCTAAAATGTATAGAAATCTATGTATAGTAAAGTCATGGAGTGATTCATATAGATGTGATCCCTATGTTTGTATTGCTTGCTCTTTAAATAGTGGTATGGCAGCCTGTGTGCGCGCACGCACACACACACACACGCTCACTCACTCAATCAATCAGAAAAGTGAACATCAGAAACCCACAATAACCCAGTGGCTAAGAAGCATCAAATGTTTATATTTATTTATGTTTATTTATTCAATACACCCGGTGTGGGTCATACTCTGTGCCAGGAGTTAGGGACTCAAGAATGATTACACAAAATTTCTGTCCTGAGGGAGTTTATACTTTATAATGACCAATAGATATATAGTGAAATTGAAGCTCTTATGTGACCCTGCACAGTTGCAAGGCCAGCAAATGCTCTTCATACACTGCACCCCATAACCCACCTAAGAATAACAGTGAGTGGGACCTTGAGACATGGTTCTTATTGCCATGTTTGTTATCGAGCATCATATTTGGACCTCTTTCAGAAAAAAAAATCTTAAGTCATCCTTTCATGTTAGAGAAACAAATACAACAAAGAGGCAAGAGGTTTGGGGGGACCCTGTTAGTATCAAATAACTTTAAGGAAAACAAATTCACACCCTAAAATTAGCTTAAATTTTTTGCAAGAGAATTGAAGAAACTTTTATAAAATTTTGGACATAGTTTTGATGTTCAGAAGTTAACTGTGAAGCAGAAATGACTATATTTATCATGATTGCAATCGATAATGTATCCTGTATAAGTGCATTGGGATGGTAATGAATGAGCAATAGAAACAACTTAGTAACATTAGTGGGCCAAAGTTTCACAAGAATTCAAAAATAATTTCCTGAAGCACTGAATTCAATTGCTTTTATGGTCTAATGCTAGCCATCATTTCCTATTAATTATGGGTCAGACCACATTTTAAACTCTTCATATCATGTTATTTAATTCTCACAACAATGCTTGGTGGTAGCTACCATTATTATTCCCATTTTAAGGATGAGAAATCTGAAGTCCAGGTAGGTCAAGTGATTCACCTAAGATGGTACAACCAATAATTAGGAGAGATGGAATTTGAACTCAGCCACCCTTGATTCCATATGATGCAATGATTCTATAAGAACATGGATAGAGATGTAACTAGAGGGCAGACATTATGTATGCCTCATCTTGTGTAGAACTCACCATAAGTCTATTATTAACTTGTTATCCAATTGTACCCATGTAGCAGCTGAAGGTCATAATATGTCCAGTAGACTCTACCTCCAAGCCAGTGTATTGTCCAAGTTAAGATGTGCCAACGTAGACATTTAGAAGTCATCTCCAGCCCTGAAATGCACTGATTTTAAGAGGAAATTTTTGGTTTCTGTAGCTGTTGGGGGTAGACTTATATTGGTGCCAAGTTTAGAAATGTCTTAAAGCCATGTACGGAAATTGAAGGATCAGCATTTTTATCCCACTTCTGGGCATCATGGGAACACTTTTTTCTTTCTTATCAGCTGTGCTGTAATCTTGCTTGAGCTAAACTTAAGCTGGGTGGATTTCAGCCTCAGGGTAAGTTTTAGTAGGCTGAAGGGGCCTAGTAACTTCATTTTTTAAGCAATGTTAGTAGGATCTCTTAGAATGCATTTCCTCTGAATATTTGGCAGCATTAATTAGCATGGTAATGCCTAAAAACAGAGAATTTCTACATTTCCAACAATTAGAAGCCCAGTACTCTTTGTTTAACCTTTGAACTACAATCAATATGTATCGCATTAATTCAACACAATTCATAAATATTAAGTGCCACCTATATACCATACACTATTCTAGGGTCTGGCAATAAAAATGATGATTGGCAGTCCTACATCTGAAGGAATTACCACTTTGGGTGACAGAGAGAGATATCCAAGTAAATAAGTGCACAGAGGCACCAGAGAATTACCCTAAAGGTGAGAAAGTTCGCTGTGATTGAATGCACACAGCAGGAGAGAATGAGAGTGAATGGAGAAGGGATCAGAAATATCTTCCCAGAGGAGTTGACAAATGACATGAATTTTGAAGACATGATGGGAAACACACTGATTTTAGCTACAGCGATAGATATATAAAGTTAGACAGTGTTTTAGAGAAAAAGTTATGTGCAGATACATTTTAGCTTTTATGGCATTTATCTAATTGAGTGAACATCTAGATGACCATTAGAGAGAGCGCCAAAAGTCCTCCGTGGTCCGATGCCCGGCTACCTCTCCTGTTTGGGCAGCTCCTCCCGTTGTATCCATGGGTAAGCAACCATGCCATGGCAAGTCACACAGCAGTGCCTCTGACCCCGCCACTCCTTCTGCTTAAATGACCTTCTCTGCTTATATCCAGGGAAAAAGTCACACTCCTCAAGGTTGCGGAGCTTCAAGTATCTTTTCAAAGAAAACTTTCCCCATTCCCATCCCCCAAGTAATTGATCATTCCTTCCATTGTGATGTCTCTGTTTCTAGTAAACACTTTCATTATGGCAATTATTACTTCACAGTTAATAATTTTCTTAAATTGAATGGCTGTCTTCGCTACCATGCCATAAGTTCCTTGGGAGCTGGCACTGAATTTTCATTCACACTGTCAATGGTGTAATGGAGTTGGCAGGCATCAACCTAGGAGAACTGATTTATATATTTGAGAATTCTGTGAGCCATTTGCTAAATCTTTGGCAGCTGAAATCATTATGAAGGGAGTATTTATACCATAGAAATTGGCAAACACTGCAAATCAGAACTTTTTATTTTTTTAAAGAGCTTTACTTTGACAAGCAGTTTATAACTTCATTTCTTGGGTCTTGCTCATTATGGTAAACAGGAAAACATTAAAAAATGGTTTTGGTTAAAGTAAATGATATTAGAGCAAGTTTTAAAGGAACACATTAAAGTTTCAATTATTTAAATTAAAGTTAGTAAGAATGATAAATATTAGGGAGGGAGGTGAGTAAAGAAACCTCTTTTGGCACTAAGAATTCTGGTAAAAAGACCAAAATTATCAAAAGGAGACAAAATGGTAGTTATAGAGGACATTGTGGTAGTTAAAAAGGCTATTTAGCCCTTCCCGGTGTGGTTTAGTTGGTTGGGCATCATCCTGTGCATTGAAAGACTGCTGGTTCAATTCCCAGTCAGGGCACATGCCCTGGTTGCTGGCATGATCCCAGGTAGGGGGTGTGCAGGAAGCAGCCAATTGATGTTTCCCTCTCACACTGATGATTCTCCCCTCTCTCTCTTTCTCTTCCTCTCCCTTCTTCTCTCTAAAATAATTAATTTAAAAAATCTTACAATAAAAAAATAAAAAGACTAAGGATTAGTTTTCACACAATTTTTACAAATAGGTGTCATAATGTCTAACTAAACAAAAGTTTGCAATTATTGGATTAAAAACAGTTGATGCAGGCTACATACAATCTATAAAGGTACTCTTTTCTTCAGAAACAAAGGAGACATACTCTGAGAATGGGCAAATTGTAATGTTTCTAATGACCATATTCTTATCTATTTTTTAAAAGTATTTTTAATATAAAAAAGAAGACTAAAAAGTCATACTCAAGTCCTGCAGTTCTATGCCCTAGGCAATACTGCCTGTGCTAGACATGGTGCCTCTCCCGTTGCCCCAGCTCACCCTAGGACTTCCCTTGGGTGTTGTACCTTACAAGTCATAACCCTTAGGAATGTGTTACCCACAGGCATCTCTGAAGAGAGTTCTGATTTAGTCTTTGCAAGTAAATAATATAGCCAAGATGGTAAACAACAAATGTTTATTTTGTAGTTCTGATGACTGGGAAGTCCAAAACCAAGGAGCAAGTAGATTCCATGTGTGGTGAAAGCCCACTTCCTGGTCACAGACGGCTGTGTTGTCTCTGTGTTCTCACGTGGCAGATGGGGTGAGAGAGCTTCTGGGCCCTCTTTATATGAATGCTAATCCCATTCATGAAGGTGCCACCCTCATCTCCTAATCACCTGGCAAAGACACAACCTCCAAATGCTATCACTTTGAGGATTAGGTTTGTACGTATGAACTGGGGGGTCGGTGACAAGCATTCAGCCTATAACATTCCAGCCTTGGCCTCTCAAGATTCATGTGTCTTCTTACATGCAACATACCTTTATTTCATCCCAGTAGCTCCAAAGTCTGCCTTCTTTTTGCTTAATAATTTCATCTTTAGTTATTACTTTCTTCTGGCCTTTTAGTATAAACAGTCAGAAAGAGCCAAACCTCTCTTTCAAGATTTTTGCTTAGTGATCTCTTCTAAGTATCTAATTTCATCACTTACACAGGCTAACTTCTATAAAACACTAGAACGCTGTTGGATCCGAGTCCCTCTGCCAGGGGCTGGGCCTCCTTGGACGCTGGGTATTGGGCGGAGAAGATATAAGAAGTTACAGGCATATAAGAGAATCTTCATTGCAGCCCAAGTAGCCATCGCTACTAAGGAGATATCAGATAAAACAGTCCAGCAAAACAGTTCTTGCTAATACAGTAGCAAACACAGGAGCCATCCTAGTAAAAGCAGCCAGCACTGGCTGGTACATAGCAGCTTCCAACAGGAGCTATACAAACAGTAGCCTGACTACGCAGCTGTGCACTGGCTGGTCAGTAACATACTTTATACTAATTTAGATAAAAGAGGCTTCTTACCCAAAATGACCTCAATCTTTGGGTTACAGAACGGCGTGCCTGCACAGTGTATACAGTGAAACTGCTGTGTCTTTGCACTTGCCTCTGGCAACTTGTTCCTGAACATCCTGATTAGAAGTCCGACACTCAGTTTGGCCTTGAACATCCTGTGTAGGCTGACTGATTAGGGTTCCCACAGACACAAACACAATTCAGCCGAGTTCTCTGTCCTTTATAACAAGGATTGCCTTTCCTCCAGCTTCCAGTAATATGTTGTTCATTTCTGTCGGAGAAATTACCAGAATGATCCATATTTCAACCATGGTTATGTAGGTGTTCTCTAAGGAAACAAACTTTCTCTACACTTCTCCTCTTTTCTTTCTAAGCTCTCACCAGAATCACCTTTAAAGGTCCATGCATAACAATGTAAGGTTTTTCCAGCATGCACTTCAAAAAGCCTCCCGCCTTCATCTGTCACCCAGTTCCAAAGCTACTTCCACGTTTTTAGATATTTCTTACAGCAGCATTTTATTTCCAGAGCCAATTTCTGTCTTAGGTTTATAGACTGTATAACAAAAATATCATAGAACAGATAACTTAAACAATAGCCATTTATTTCCCACAGTTCTGAGAAGTCCAAGAGTAAAGTGCTCCTGGACTTGGTGTGTGGCGAGGGCCCAATTTCCCGCTTATAGGTGGTAACTATCTTCTCACTGTGTCCTCATGTGGAGGGGAGCTTCCTGGGTTCTATTTTATAAGGGCACTAATCCCATTCTTTGGGCTCCACCTTCATAGTATAATCACCTCCCAAAAGCCCACATTGGGGATTGAGTTTTAACATATGAATTTGGGGGACACAAATATTCAGTCTATAGCAGTGTTTTAGATCCTCCCTTTTTAGAGTATTGCGTTTGGACATATCATTCCTACAAATTATCTTTATATAATCACCTCCCAAAAGCCCACATTGGGGATTAAGTTTTAACATATGAATTTGGGGGACACAAACATTCAGTCTATAGCAGTGTTTTAGAGCCTCCCTTTTTAGAGTATTGCATTTGGACATATCATTCCTACAAATTATCTTTCTTCTAGAAAAAGTTTTGAAAAGTTGGCAATTGTCTCATTTCAATTCCTAATACAAAGCCACTTATTATAGTCATTATTAGAAAAAAAAAAAAAGGAGTTTAACCAGATACAATTGGTAGGAAGAAGCAGCCATTTAACAACTGCTGATAGTCTTCTGTGGAAATCCTTTATGACAGAACTTAAGAAATAAATGTAAAGTAGTGCTTAAATCCTCATCTCAAAGCTGTTATCAGTAATAAACTTGAGGCCAAAAGTAGTAAATATTTAAATGATGACTATCTGTCTCCTAAATACAATAGAGTGCCCTGGCTGTATGGTGATGACATCATTAAATAGAAATGCCCTGATCTGCAGTGACAAGATGTTTTATCATAACTTCTGTCAAGTGATACACCTGAAGAGCTTTCCACCCTCTAAAGTGAGTCTAAACAGTCTCATGCACACCCACAGTTTGGTGAACTTTCTGTCTAAGAAATTATAAGGTAGTGGTAAAGCATGGGCCCTGGGGACAACAATTTGAAGATCTGAATTTTAATTTAATATTTACTTAACATATTCTGGGTTTCAGTTTCAATATCTTTAAAATGAGAATAGTGTTTATCCTGAATATGTCTGAGAGTAAGATAAATAAATTAAATATATTATAAAGATGACTGATTCAAAGATGATGATTCAAATATCATCAGCCATTTCACCTTTAATCATCATGTCATAGTCATCATATTTAGGTAATATTATTAGATTAGGTTTGTAACATTAGACTAAGTCTTACCCTTGGGTTCAGAAGATCAGAGTTGATTTTCAAAATTCAAGATGCTGAAGTGCATTATATATGCAAAAATGGTGGCTTATTAAAATACAAGTGTCATTGGTCATTGTTAAACCCTTCACTTTCATGGTAAGTGATTTGATCATATAAGTCATATCTTAAAATATTTATTGAGCCATACATTAGTTGCACTGGATAAATCTGTAACAACCCTGAGTTTTGGTGGCTTAATGCAATAAAGTTTAATTTTCTACTAACATCAGAGTTAGTTTAAGTTGAATAGGGCGGGAGTTTGTTTCTGCTTCATGAAATTATTTAGGGTTCCAGATTTATTCCGTCTAATGTCTTTGTTAAGACAAAAAATCTTGGAATTTTCAACTGAACCTGAATTAATCAAACTGGAAGATGAAAGAAGAGAAATCATAGAAGATAGCATAGAAAAATGAATGTTTGGAAGTGGTATATGCCACTTTCATGCAAATTCTATTGGTTCAAACTTGGTCACATGGCAGCACCTAATCCCAAAGAAGACTGGGACATGGAGTTCACCTACATGCTCAGGTGGAAGATAAAATGGAAATTTGGGTCTTCCGAGTTTCTGTTACAACTTTATAGCATATTAAAATGAATCATGAACATATTTAAATGAAAGACAGTGCACAATTTAATAGGGTCACAATGACTTATAGTATTTATAAACTAATGTGTAATCTACACTCCCCTTTCTTAGACATGCTGGTTAATTCAATGGCAGCTGGCAGCTCTCTCGGAGTCCAGGAATGTGCTGGACCTCTATCTTTGGTCCAGCAGAGTTGCTACCTCAGGACTTGAAACATCAAGTGTTGCAGAATACGGAGATCCTTTGTTACATCATGATGATGGTCTTCAAGTTAGTATATGCCTCTGGGGAACTTCCAGGCAAGATACAAGATGTGGCTTTCTCTTCTGGATATGGATGTGAACACTAAATGCTCTTCTTGTGAATGAAGAACTCTTTGTCACACTCCCTTATATTTACATTTGGATCTTGCGAAAAGCTGGCCAGAGAAAGAAAATTTCTTAGAATTAGAATATTGGGTTTATCGAATCTGTAGGCAGCCATTTGCATCGGGAAGAAATGAGTTCCACTGACTGCTTCTGGGGGTGTGTGGAAATGAAATGGTCCATTGAGTGTGGTAGCCAATATCAACTTAACTTTGTTTTTCATTTTATTGTCACATTTACAGATTTAGAACCTTCAGAGCATGATAAACAGATTATACAAAGCTAGTAATTAAGTGAGTAGTGACTATACTGCAGTAGCATTTTATGTTAGCTGCATTCTTAAAATAAATGCTACTATATTTTAACTTTTCTTGATAGTAATTTCAATAATTTCAAATTAGCTGGTTTCAATAATTTCACCCAATGCCCCCCCACATAGTGGAGTGGAAAGAATGCAGAGTGAGGACCAGCGGACCTCAGTTTGATACAATCCTCAGGATTCTGGTTGCAACAATAGGGAGGGAGTGTCGTTTCCCCTATCATTTCTCTCATTCATGGTCTATCTGGTGATCAAACAAGGCAACATTGATAAACTAGGCTAACCGAAAAACATAAACCATTCCTTTTGCAAGGAAAATAAAGTAGATTAGAAACAAAAAGGATCTCTGAGCAAAATCATTAAAATTAAAAGCAAGTTTAGTCAGGATTTAAAGACATTCAATGATAGAACATGAAATCTAAATGAAAACATCTAAAAATGAACAGGATTTGAAAAGACCCATACCTCAGTTATTGGATGCACATATAATTACATTGAAGTTAAAATAATAAAAACAGAGATAATTAAAAAAGAAAAGGTGTTTAAAGAGTACTAAGCTAAAAATCAATGATAAACACACCAAAACAACCACAAAAATAGGCAGTTTATGTTTAAAGAACAATAAAAAATTAAAGGCAACTATTTTTGGTGTTCTTTTTCATTTATTTAACAAATATTGGCTAAGAATCAGTGTGACAAGAGTGAGTCAAAGGAATAAATAGCCTGCTTTCATAGAGCTTACTTTATAGAGAGGAAACATGTTGAATAGCCAAATACATAAGCATCAAATATATGCATTAGGCATTTCATTTCTTTTGTGCCATTTAAAATAGCCCCCATCCTACTGTTACTCCATCTCTGCCGTAGTGACCAGGTGTGCAAAGACTTCCACCGGTCACTTACAGGTGCAAACTGACAGCGCCTGGCGCCTGTTCGTGCATACCCCTGTGCAGGGAAGTTGATGTCTGTGGGGCTCTCCTTGACCAATGACTGTCTGGCGCTGATGTGGAAACTCTGAGATATATTATACAGGGTTCTTGGAAGGCCCGCTGGGATCAAGAATCCTGTAGGGATGAGCAACTTGATACTGCAGCGTTAATTTGATTTTCTTTCTGTCCTTTGCAACTCCCTCTTTTATCTCTCACTTTACAGGTACGAATCATAAAGGTTCAAATAGTTAATTCACCAAGGTCACCATGTGTATAAGGAAGAATGACACCTGTCTTAAGTGCCATTTTTCAGAACTTGAGCCAGATTTTAAAAATTTTCTTCTTGTTGTTTCCTTAAACCTGCCTTTTTTTCTCGTGCCCCTCCAGTGACTTCAACATTCAAGCCTCTTGATATGAATATTTCAGTAGTGATTGCTTATTATAACATTCTCAAGATATTCATCTAAAAAATTATGCAAGAGGTCCAAAAATTGTTCCAAAGGAGCTCATCCCTAATAGTAGAATTCTAGGCATATTCATTCCTGAAATTGTTCAGGTCTTTCCCCAAATTCATAATCACAGTATATAGATGGTTTTTATACAGGTACTTCTAAAACCTCCCTGGTAATAAAAATTAAGAATAATGGTCGATCCCATCTTGGGTTGGTTTCAAGTACATCAATAGGACAACTTAGAAAACTGTCATATTGTAGGGAAAATTGCAGAAAGCAGTGTTTCCAGTCATTTGCTAACTGAGCCAGAAATTATAATGGCATGCCAAATTAGACTGAACTGCAAAGGGAAGACATTCACATCACTCTTCTCTGCCCTTGCAATGTGCATAAGGAGCTGAAAAATCAGTACTTTTTTTTTCTTGGACTTACTAAACTAGTTTCAAGTCTTTTCCACTCTGAGAGTTAAATATTTGCTTCTTTTATTCTCCCTTGTACCCAATCACCCTGCCGCTGTAATAACTTGATACCTCTCTAGGGAAAGTGGGGTCCAGCTCCATTCTGGTCCCTGAATGACTGAAGGACATACACAACTGAACTCTTTACTCACACCTTGATGTCTCCCTCCCCTCCCCGCTATTGTTTCTGAATCTTGAGTGTTTTATAAAGTTCACAAAATAGAGAGCATGGCAATGAAAATAGGGCTTGGGGTGTGTGTGTGTGTGTGTGTGTGTGTGTGTGTGTGTTCCCCTGAATTTCCTCAAACCTGTTGTCACCTGGTTTGAAATGAGAAACAGCTGTCTCTCACATCTGAGGTGACCTTCTGCCTGTTATCACATATGATGCTGCTGGCAGCTCTGCCCCTGACTAAGTCCTACTGTCGCCTGCTAGGAGGCTGACACTCAAGTGATCCTGTTTTCCAGCATGGAAAGGGCCTCTGCCGTGGGGGACAGTGTCTGAGAAAAGGATGTTAGATAGCACCTTTGAGCCATATTAATTGATTAGAATTTGTAGCTGTTTAAATTAGAAATCCTGAAATGCAGGTCTCACCATATGAGCTTTAGTGTCCCCAAATTGCAGTACTTTTGCTCAAAAGTGTTTACTGATCCTTTCCTCCAGAGGCTATCTGGGCCCTGGGAGTTCAGCAGTGAATGACATGGAGTCCCACACTTGAGAGATTGCAGTCTACAGGGCCAAAGAATTCACAGACTGGACTTGCAATTCAGAATGCATTATGCTTTATTAACACCATTCAGTTTTGAGAACAGTGTTTCCAAGTTAACTTATAAAACTTGCCTTAAACTACAAAGAAATTAAATAAACCACTAAGGAGTATAGTCTAAATTACAGATTATGGCAGCAATGAAAAGGTGAGAGGAGGTAATCTCATTTTCTTTTTCAGAATTCAAGGCCAATAAGCAAGGTTTAAAGTGAGACCTTGTGTTAGTATGCAAAGCCCCCTTTCATTTTCACCTCCCTCCTTCTTATGTTGAGGCCCTGCCCCAGGCGCTTGTGTTTAGAGAATGAGCATAGTAGCTTCATGATGTTAAATTACTGTTCTTTTTCTTCTTTCTAGCAAAGCTTCTGTTCTCACAGAGTAGCGAGTGCCAGCTGTGCAATAGGAAAAATTAGGGTGATCAAGCAAAATTACTCTATAGCATAAATGACTGATGGAACCTTTGTTCTCCTAAAGGTATTAGCCTTTTAAATGTAAGTCCTTCTTCATTTACCTTTCCCCCTCAGTGGTACTCAAACTTGTGTTTGGTGTATCCTGTGCTTTGGAAGGAAATGCGTTTGCAAGGACTCCTGAAAATACATCTGTCCACCCTCAAGGGGAAGAGTATAATGATGAAGAAACACTCCTCTGCTTCAGCGATTCTCAGGCCAGGGAGAGAGGAGCAGGAGCAAGATATCTGCAGATGGGACTGCATGTTGAAATTGGGCCAGAGTATATTTTGTAAAGAATTAAAACAATCTTAAAGTATAGCCTCATGTTTAGAGAATAAAAAAACAAACAAACTATGATCCATATTACATAAAGTAAATTTTTACTTTAAAAAATCATTGAGAATAATGAAGAAAAAAAAAGCCCTAGCTAGTTTGGCTCAGTGGATAGAGTGTCGGCCTGCAGACTGAAGGGTCTCAGGTTTGATTCCAATCAGGGGCACGTGCCTGGTTGTGGACTCGATTCCCAGTGGGGGGCATGCAAGAGGCAGCCAATCAATGAGTCTCTCTCATCATTGATGTTTCTGTCTCTCCCTCTCCCTTCCTCTCTAAAATCAATAAAAAATATATATTAAAAAAATACAGTAATTCTCAGGTAGGTAAATAACCTTTAGGGGTTATTCCAGAATCTTCAGATGTATTAAAATGGACACAAATTAATGTTGAGCACTCATCTGATTATTGGTAATTTAGTTCATATCAAAGTGAAGTGAAACAAACAAATAAAAACAGAAGGAACAAAAGCAATGTGATGTTTTTGTCAGGAGAGCTATCTGGGTCAGCTCTTTTTGGGTTTCTAGAAAGTTTGGGTCCATGGACTCTCAGGATTTCACCTCTGCTCCCCTCAACCAATGAGCTGGTTGAATGAGACAATCTAACTAAAGGCAACTAAGGCAATTCAGACCACTCCCATGATGGCCTTGGCATTGAAGCATTGATGTAAGCACTGGGGATGCATCATACTTTCCCTCATGAAGTTCACAGATAAAAAGGAGTGTCAGATACATACTAAAAAGAAAACTGAACATTAAACATTGACAAAAAGAGTAGGCGGTTACTTTGGTTTGGCTCATGGTTGGAAAACTCTAACGAGATGGCATTTGAGCACATGCCAAGGGCCTAGCCTTGCAAAGAACAGAAGAAAGTGTATTCCTGGAAGACATAACAGCAAGCACAAAGGCATAAGGGAAGAAATGAGTTTGGCTTGTTCTAGAAATAGAGAGAAAGCCAGTGTGAGTGATGAAGTGACTTTGCAGAGAAAGGGAAAACCTGGTGCCTGTAGCTTCCTGTAGGCCACAGTGAGGACTCTCAGTTTCATTCCAAATGCAATGGGGAGAATTTTCAGCATGGGTGTAGCGAGAGCTTACTATCTTTGAGCACACCTTTTATACTAAATTAAATGCTTACATATCAATAATTGCTCAAATAGTGTTTGAAGTCCTTGAGAGAACACATGCCTGAAGAAGAGAACTATCACCCTGACCGGTGGCTCAGTTGGTTGAAGCATCATCCCATACACCATAAAGGTTGCTGGTTCGATCCTGGTCAGGTCACATACCTAGGCTGTGGGTTCAATCCCCAGTTGGCCAGTAGGAGAGGCAAGCAATTGATGTTTCTCTCTCCCATCGATGTTACTCTTCCTCTCCCTTCCTCTCTTTCTCAAACTACAGAATTATCTCCCTGTTCTCTAAAGAGATGAAATCTGTGGAAAACTCACCTTTCTTTTTGGGGCCACTGTCACCTAGACATGGGTATCTTGCTTGAGCTTCTAAGACTACAGAGACCGAAAACTCTCCCTCTACCTACTTAGCATGCACAGTGCAATTTCTCTGAAGTATCTTGTGGGCTACCCGCTTTGCTGTGATCTCCTTTTGGAGTATTTTAATGAATTTTAGAAGTGTTAAACCTCTGCTTTGTAAAGCCTTCTTCCTATCCTCAAATTATCTTAATTCATTACCTTCTTGCTATGATAGTTTAATTGAGTGTAGGATATAGAGCTAATTTAGTTCACATTTTTGCTTTTAATAGTTTTCACTTTTTTTATTGAGAAAGTAATTACTGAATTTCAATACAATAACTGGAAATTACTTTTTCTAATAACATATATTATCATGTCACTATCAGTAGAAAATACTTTGAAGTACCCCCAAGTTTTGCTGACTTAAAATGAGCTTAAAATTGTCAATTCAGGAAAATTGCTAATTGGTTATATAAACACTGTCCTTTTTATTTATTTTTTCAAAATTGCACATTTGCCCATGTTCATTGAGAGAAAAGTTATAAAAATGTAGGGAAAAAAGTGACTATAATCCTAACACTCAGATAAAAGTACTATTAATATTTGGTTGAAAGCCTTCCATATATATTTTCTATCTATGTACATACATATATAAGTACATTTTAATTGAAAGTTGGTATTCTATTACTTATATATAGTGTAATTATTAAAGTGAACCTTATAAAGTACTTTTTCATTAGGTCATAGATAATCAAAACTAATTATTTCAATACTAGAGGCCCAGTGCATGACATTCATGCCGGGGGGGAGGGGTGTTGTCCCTCAGTCCAGCCTGCACTGTCTCCAATAGGGGACCCCTTGAGAGATGTCCGACTGCCCGTTTAGGCCCGATCCCACTGGGATCGGGCCTAAACGGGCAGTCGGACATCCCTCTCACAATCCAGGACTGCTGGCTCTCAACCGCTCACCTGCCTGCCTGCCTGATTCCCCTTAACAGCTTCTGCCTATCACCAATTCCTTAACAGAGGAACTGGGGACTGATACTAGGGCCACATTCACTTCTCTCTTAACTTTGTCTTGTTCTCTTTTCGCCATATATATATATATATATATATATAAATTATACATACATATATATAAATTATATTTGCACATTTGCCTAATGATTTCTTTAGGACAAATTCTCAGTAGTTAAACTGATGGTCATGGTAAAGAGCAAGCACATTCCTAATGCACACACTATATATTTCCACTTTTTCTTAAACTTATTTATACATCAGCAATATGAGATTGTTCATATCCTCAGTAATGCTGAATATTATTCTGTTACTGGCTGATCTTATACTAGTAGGTAGAGACAATCATATTTTTATTAACATTTCTTTAACATACTAATTGAAAGCAATGAGCATGCTTTATAATATTATTTTCACCACACCTGGCCCTTTACTCTGTATTAATGGCATCTTTCCACAGGCTGCCACGGAGCCACACGTGTTGCTCCATTCACAAAGCACTTTCAGGCAGTGTCATTCCTAAGGATAAGAAAGTGAGTCAAGCATTTACTATGGGACATGAGACAAACGGGGGTTGGGGAGTCAGAGGAGGTTCACCATCATACTTCTAGAAAATTGGCTGCAGTTTTGGGGTCACAAAAATTCAACCATCCCACAGTGCAGATTTCACCAGGCTCTTGTCTAAAAGCTCCTCAGAGACTTTCTGGAAACTGATCTTCACTAGGCTAAGACATTAAGACTTCTGGGTTAGGAGCCAGCAGATACAAACATTGGGGAATTGTTTATCTGAAAAACCCATAAGAATTCATGATTGTCTTTCTTGCCAGAGTCTCAAAGAACACGGTGGCCTGACTAGAGCTTTACAAGCTTTATAGTGAAGAAGGACAAGGAAGAGTAATGATAACTATTTACTGAAAAATATGAGAAAACGGTGGCACATTGAATGTCGGATTTATTTTCATGAACTCTTCACAGATCAGGCCATCAGTTCTTCTCGCATGTTGGTCAAGAGAGATACTGAGGATGGAGGTGAATGTTCAACTCCAGAATCGCTCACCTTGTTACTTGAAGTGAGGTTTCTGGATTAGCAGCATTGATAGCATGACCTGGAATGATACCATCTGGAAGCTCCTGAGAAATGCAGAACCTCTGGACATTCTTCTGACTTGCTGATTTAGAATATGCATTTTCACGTGGTCCCCAGGATATCCCTATGCATCATAAAGGGCCAGAAGCCCTGATTTAGGAGATAAAACTTGCAGGACTTGGTGGTAGGTGGATACAGAAAGGGAGAGAGCCCATGTGGTATAACTCAGTGGTTGAGTGTTGACCTATGAACCAGGTCATGGTTCGATTGGGTCAGGGCACATGCTCGGATTGTGGGCTCCATCTCCAGTGCAGCACATGCAGGAGGCAGCCAATCACTGATTCTCCCTCATTATTGATGTTTCTATCTATCTCTCCCTCTCCCTTCCTCTCTGAAATCAATTTAAAACTTATTTTTTAAAGGAAAAAAAATGAGAGAAGTCATGGGAAAAGAAACACTGAGGTTGTCTTCCTGATAAATGAATGCATTGCTCACTAATTCGTGCACACGTGGTGGAGACCAGAGGTCAGTGGCCTCACCAGTGTGATGCGCAGGAAATGAGGGTGCAGCGCCGACTCTGTGATGCAGAACTCCATAGGCGAGCGGGTGCCCATTGGTTGGATGAATTTGTCTTTGAAGCATTCAGAAATGTTTAAATCATTTTCTTGACATTATTACATGAAATAATGCATTTCCAGTGCTTACGTGATGCCTGGTGCCTTACATAGATGTCTACCTTTACCCATTATTATGGTTGTTATCATTATCATCATTTTCACTTTTTCTCAAGTAATTAGACTATTAAAGAAAACTAAACACATTAGAGAACAATACTGTACTGATAAGGCTGAGGTATGATTATATAAGCCACCTTAATTACTAACAAAAGAAAAGAAAAAGTTGTCACTTTTTAAAAGCTCAGCAGCAGAACATCCCACATCAGCACTTAGTGCTTGCAATTAAAGCCGTGGTGTGGATTCCTGATTACTCAGCTTATGCAAATTGAAGGGATAATAAATGGTGCAGAAGGGAAACTGGTTACTTTTCAAAGATTTATAGAAACAAACAACTAATTTTCATGTTATGCTTGTTTAATTAGGTAATTTACTATAACATATATTTATCAGACAACAGGACAGATAAAAGGAGGCTTTTTTCCTCCTCACACCATTTTATGAGCAATAATTCATACCACACAAAAGGAATACCACTGATTCTCACATGACAATGCTGGTGATTGAAATTTATAGACAAAAGGCATAAGCATGAGTACAAAATATAAGTAAAATAGGATGGGAAAAGCTATACTTAAGAAGAATGAAGAGTAACATGAAGAGGAATAAAAACACTGTCCGGGTATAGTAGCCAATGGATGTCCTGCAAGTGAAGAAACCTGAACTCAAGTGTGAGGTCCCACCAAACAGCAAGCAAGACTTGTACATGTAGCCTGACTCCTCCTGTTCTCTCTGTCTGAATAGGGAACCCAGAGGCAGGATCAGCTCACCTCAGAAAAAGTGAAGTTCAATAGCCACTGAATAAGCTCGCCCTGATCAAATTAATGTCTTTGCATATTAACAAACAAAAGAATGCTAGACTGAATAGAGTAAATAGTGCTCACATTACTTTCTAGAAAGATGTCATGAACACTCAAGAACTGCTGAGACAGGAAAATCAAGTGAGAAAATAAGTACAATTTTGGGACTCCCCCAATTTCTGCATTTTAGCACCTCTGATTTTTACTTTTTACTTGTCTTCCACGTGAGAATTAATTTCTGTAAAAAATATTTAAAATCTACAGTACCTATTTTAATATCATATACCAGAACATATCCCAAGTCCCCAACCCTCCTGAACACCCCCTCTCTCTGTATTCACTGAGAAGAGATGGCTGTGGCTTACTGAATGGGCATTATGGTGCAGGTTAAAGACCAATGTGTACAGTCAGCAGGGAACAGTTGTAGGCAAGTGGAGGAAACACTAAGAACTTCCTGCAACATTCAATTATGGGTAGGCAGCAGGCATATTGCTGTAAAATGCAAAAGTGCCCCCCCCCCAAATGTATATGTACTTTAACAGCTGATAGCTCAAGTTTGAAAATGAAATATATATTAATAAACACTGCTCTTATCATTATTCAAAGTGTGTGTGTAGATTCTTGGGGGACACCCTATATTATTTAAAAGTTATAAAACAATTCCTCTGATACAATGTTAACATCTGGATATCTGAATACTTATGAATATCTATACTAATAATAGAGGAATGGCAGTTGTGGGCAAGCAGGCCAGAAGTGGGGGCAGTTGGGGGTGACCAGGCTGGTGTGAGGGCAGTTAGAGGTGACCAGGCCAGCAGAGGGGGGCAGTTGGGAGTGACCAGGCCAGCAGGGTGGGCAGTAAGGGGCAACCAGGCCAGCCGAGGGGGGTCAGTTGGAGATGACCAGGCCAGCAGGGGGGAAGTTGAGGACAACCAGGCCAGCAGATACTGAAGAGTAGGTTGCATGGGGTGACCAGGCTGGCAGAGGGTGGTAGTTGGGGGCGACCAGGCCAGCAGGGTGAGCAGATAGGGGTGACCAGGTTGGCTGAGGGGGGCAGTTAGGGGTGACCAGGCCAGCAGAAGAGAGCAGTTGTGGGCAAGCAGGCCAGAAGTGGGGGCAGTTGGGGGTGACCAGGCTGGTGTGAGGGCAGTTAGATAGGTTGCATGGGGTGACCAGGCTGGCAGAGGGTGGTAGTTGGGGGCGACCAGGCCAGCAGGGTGAGCAGATAGGGGTGACCAGGTTGGCTGAGGGGGGCAGTTAGGGGTGACCAGGCCAGCAGAAGAGAGCAGTTGTGGGCAAGCAGGCCAGAAGTGGGGGCAGTTGGGGGTGACCAGGCTGGTGTGAGGGCAGTTAGAGGTGACCAGGCCAGCAGAGGGGGGCAGTTGGGAGTGACCAGGCCAGCAGGGTGGGCGGTAAGGGGCAACCAGGCCAGCCGAGGGGGGTCAGTTGGAGATGACCAGGCCAGCAGGGGGGAAGTTGAGGACAACCAGGCCAGCAGATAGAGGTGGTTAGGGGTGATCAGGCAGGCAAGCAGGTGAACAATTAGGAGCCAGTGGTCCTGGATGGCGAGGGGGATGTCCGACTGCTCATTTAGGCTCAATCTCGGGAATCAGGCCTAAACTGGCAGTTGGACATCCCCCGATAGGTCCTAGATTGGAGAGGGTGAAGGCTGAGCTGAGGGGACTGCCCCCCCTTGCACAAATTTAGTACACCAGGCCTGTAGTATTTTTAATGACTCCCCATCATGTCTTCAAGTTATTGTATCTCTGCTGATATGTGTCAGCAAAAGAAAGTGACAATTTAAAATTGGTATAGCCTATTTTCCTGGCATTTTAGATAACTTTGCATTCATTGGTAGTTGACATATATTCTTGGTTTATAATTTGTTTTCATTATGCATATGGAAGAAGAGCTATGGTTATGTAATTGTGAGTAGATAAATGGATCAAATCTTTAGGATGTTGCTTTCATATGAGAATACAATATATGGTGTACCATTTGAACTCAATGTATGTTAGCAACTAACACAGGGCTTATAATGAATGATGATGGAGATAGTGAGACGACTTTACAAATAAGGAATCTCTCTGAAGTCTTCACTTTGAAAAGTTATACACAATTACATTAATTAAGAATCCACCAAATTTCTCTTTAGAGTTGTCATCTATGCACAGTCAAATGTTCCTAAAAGTGAAATAGATAAAAATATTGTGCAGAAGAGTTAACATAGCAGATCTGCGTCTGCTATTCTTGAGTCTGCTTGTAAGGTTGGCACTCGGCCAGCTTCTGGGAACATATATTTTGAGAGGGCTATTCCCTGCTAAGAGCTGCTCACTGTGCCTAAATTACTAATGCAAAAATTATCCTTTATGTTGAGCCTATGCTTTCCTTCTGGGTGTCTATAATTTTGGTAGAAGTTAAGCAAGGGATGCCCATGTGACTAGATCCCAATAAAATCCCCAGGAATTGGGTCTCAACTGAGTTTCCCTGGTAGACAACATTTCACACACTTTGTGACAACTTCTTGCTGGAAAAATTGAGTGTGCCCTTTGTGACACCACTGGGAGAGGACATTTAGAAGCATGTATATATATTAGAGGCCCAGTGCACATATTTGTGCACAGGTAAGGTCCCTCAGCCTGGCCTGTGCCCTCTCACAATCTGGGACCCCTCAGGGGTTGTTGAACTGCTGGGTTTTGGCTTGATCCCTGTAGCATGGCCTGTCAAACCTAGCAGTCTGACATCCCCCCAAGGGATGTAACAGGGCTGAAGTGGCAGGAGGCCAGGGAGGAGCCCCAGCCAGGGCCAGGCGCAGATCCACTGCTGCTCATCCCAGCCCTCGTACACCTGCTGCCGCTGCCTGTTAGCACTGCCAAGGAGGTGGAAGAGGCTACTCCCGCCACAGCTGTGCTCACCAACCCTGAGCCCAGCTTCTGGCTGAGTGGCGCTCCTGCTGACGGAGTGCACTGAGCACGATGAGGCAGCTCCTGCATTGAGAATCTGCCCCCTGGTGGTCAGTGTGCAGCATAGCGACTGGTTGACCGGTTGTTCCGGTCGTTCCAGTCATTCAGTCATAATAATCACTTAAACTTTTATATATATAGATGGGTCATGTTTTCTTATCCATTCAGCTAGCCTGTGTCTTTTGATTGGAGCATTTAATCCAATTACATTTAAGGTTATTATTGATAAATACTTATTTGTTGTCATTCTTACTCTTTATTCCTGTATTCTTCTCTTTCTCTCTATTTATTCTTCTTACAACAGTCCCCAGCAATTCTTGCAGTGCCGATTTGGTGGTAATAAACTCTTTTAGCAATTTTTGTCTATAAACCTTTTTATTTCACCTTTGATTTTGAATGCTCGTCTTTCTGGATAGAGTATTCTTGGGTTCAATCCCTTGGTTTTCATTACCTTGCACTCTTCATGCCATTCTCTAATGGCCTGGAGTGTTTCTATTGAGAAGTAAGCCCACAGTCTAATGGGAGCTCCCTTGTGGGTAACTTTATGTGTCTCTCTTGCAACCTTTAAGATTCCTTCTTTGTCTCTAATATTTGCTGTTTTAATTATTATGTGCCTAGGTATGGGTCTTTTGGGTTCATCATGGTTGGGATTCTCTGTGTTTCCTGAACTTGAGTGGCTTTTTCCTTCACCAAATTAAGGAAATTTTCTGCCATTATTTCTTCAAACAGGTTCTATATTCCTTTTTCAGAGTCTTCTCCTTCTGGTACCCCTATGATGTGAACGTTGTCATGTTTCATGTTATCCCAAAGCTCCCTTAAACTCTCTGCTTTTTGCTTTTTTTCCCATTTGCTGCTCTGAGTGGGTGTTTTTGTCTACCTTGTCTTATAATTCACTGCTTTGTTCCTCAGCTTCTTCTAGCCTACTGTTGAATCCTTATAGGATTATTTCAGCTATGTCATTCCTCATTTCCAAATGATTCTTATTTTTTTTTTAATCTTACTTTTCATATTGTTACAGCTCTCATCAAGTCCCTTGTTATTCTCATTAAGTTGCTTGTAGTTCTCACTGAGCACCCTTGTTATCATTATTCTGAATTCTTTATCAGACAAATTGCTTGCCTCCATTTCACTTAGTTCCTTTTCTGGTAATTCCTTCTTTTCTTTGATTGGGGGTTGTTCTTTGTCTCCCCATTTTTGCTGTCCCTTTGTATTTGTTTCTATGTATCAGATCAAACTACTATGCCTCCAAAACTTTGTGGAGTGGTCTTATGTAGTAGGTGTTTTGTGGGACCTAGGGGTGCAGTCTCTTAAATCTCCTGAGCTGGGTGCCCTAGGAAAGCCCCTGTTTGAGTTATTTGTGTTCTTCTGTTGTAGTTGGGAGTTGAATGTTATTGTCCTGTTTATGCATGAAATCTCATGTCAGGCTGGCTGACTATGTAGCTCATTGCTGATCACATTGAGCAAGGGGTTGTGGAGGTGTTGACAGGATAGATAAAAATACAACACAACAAAACACAAAATAAAAGAAACAAACCAAAAACATATACAAGACCTCTACAGAAACAAGAAAAAATAACCACCAGAGAAGAGAGAATTAGGAAAGTCAAGAGAACACGAATAATAGAAGAAAAGAAAGAAATAAAAAATATGGGAGAAAGATAATAAAATAAACACTCAAAAAACCCCACACAAACAAAAGACAAAAAGAGGTGGGGAGAGTAGAGAAAAAGGAATATGTAGGTTCAGAATAGCAATAAAGAAAAGAAGCATAAATAATGAGAGGAATAGGAGAAGGAAAATCATTTAAAATAAAGGAGGAAGAAAAGAAAAGAACTGAAAAGGAAAATAGCCCTGACCGGTTTGGCTCCGTGGATAGAGCATCGGCCTGCAGACAGAAGGGTCCCAGGTTCGATTCCGGTCAAGGGCATGTACGTTGGTTGCCGGCACATCCCCAGTGGGGGGCATGCGGGAGGCAGCTGGTCGATGTTTCTCTCTCATCAATGTTTCTAGCTCTCTATCCCTCTCTCTTCCTCTCTGCAAAAAATAAATAAAAAATATATTTTAAAAAAAGGAAAAGGAAAATAGAGGAGAAAGCCGATAGACCCAAAATAAGAAAAGGGAAAAAAAAAGATGAGAACTTTGGAGAGGAAATTTAAACTTTTAGTCACTTGTCAAAATGATTTGAACAAGATCTACACACAAATTAAAGGGTAAAGTGTCGTGAAGTGTCTTTGTCAAATATTGGATAATCTATTCAGGTACTGCCTCCCTCTTCCAATAATTCCATGTCATTGGATGAGAAATTAGATGAGTATATTTTAGAACAGGACATATAGATCAATCAATGCTTACTGGGCTACATTTATAAACACATTCTCAGTCCAAGTCAAAATTACAGTTTTAATTACCTTTTTATTTGCATCATTAAACATTGTTTGGCCTTCAGAATGATGGAATGGATTAATTAAATGACAAAGAATTATAGCACAACTTCTAAGTACCTTGCTTGAGGCATATATTACTATTAATAATCTGGAGTTGTAAAATAATCATTAATATTTTTGATATGGTCAGAGTACTTTGTGTACTATTCAATTACCGATCTTTTACATGTCTGGTCTTGATTTAATTTTTTAAATTTATTTTTCACAACTTGTCCTAGTGTTTATTGGTTAGTAAAAAATTATATTCACAATTGTTAAAATATAGAATATTTTTCTTCTCTTGTATATAAAACCTTCATCCAGATTTGAGTGAATGGCTAAGAGCATGATAAAGAATTGTGGTCTCAATGTGATGACAAGTCCTTGTTCCTATATTAATTTAAGCATTTCATTGTTCCAAATTTGCAAATATACCATTAGACCAACATAGCGATATTATATTAATACTCCAATATATGCATGTTTCCCTTGAATTTAGGAAAATTACAATTGATCATTGAACAGAAAGATGGTTGTGGGTGGCTCATTCCCACACAGTTGAAAGGGTGTGTATAACTTTTGACTCCCCCAAAACTTAATTACTGATAGTCTACTATTGATTGGAAGCCTTACCAGCAATATAAACAGTCAAGTAACACATATTTTTTATGTTATATGTATTATATACTGTATTATTACAACAAAGTAATCTAGATAAAATGCTATTAAGGAAATCATTAGGAAGAAAAAATACATTAATAGTACTGCACATATTTATTGAAATAAAATCCAAATATAGTGAGCCAGCGTAGTTTAAACCCATGTTGTTCAATGGTCAACTGTATTTTTTTCTGTTACAAATATGAATATTCTGTTTATAAGTAATAGATTTCCTTATGGCTATACTTCAGCAGTTTGGTCAACCTGAGGAGTTGCAAAGCTAAAAGCAGTACTTATTTCAATGTACAACTGATGGACTAGAGTCACCTACTGAAAAATCAGTAATGTTTCTCTTGGCTAGAAAATATGGCAGTGGCAAAAATAGGCAAAGTGTTAGCTGGTATGACCATAGAACTATATTTGAAGGGATACATACTTAAAAGCATAAAACAGAATAAAAAATAAAAAGCAAGTCAAAATTAGTTTTCTGTGACCCGTTTGCCTACAAGAATACCAAACTGGCAACAGAGCAAAGAGATTCCCATTTCTTAATTATTTTAGCTTTCATGATTAATGTACCACCAGGGATCAAGCAACCTCCATCCTCTTCCCAGAGGCATCAGGGCCAGGGAGCTGTTTCTGAGTCCATTACCCAATGTTTAGTGATGAAGTTCTCCTTACATGTCAGCCATAATTTTCTTGTGAGGTGGGTAGTATATTGCCAAGAAATTAAGGATTTGGCCATCAGCGTTTCTGAGTTTAAATCTTAATTCTACTGTTTACTTTCTGGGTGATCGTGGACAAATTGCTGAGCTCTTCTAAGCCTCAATTCTATTTTTAAAGTAAAAGTCAAAATTACCAGGTAATGTTGAAACATCCAAACATTTGCCTATACCAGTGGTTGGCAAACCGCTGCTCGCGAGCCACATGCGACTCTTTGGCCCCTTGAGTGTGGCTCTTCCACAAAATAACATGCGGGTGCACATGTACAGTGCGATTGAAACTTTGTGGCCCATGCGCAGAAGTCAGTTTTAGGCCTGGGTGAGTCTATTTGAAGAAGTGGCTTTAGAAGAAGTGTGGGGTGTCGGTGAAACAGGAGAAGCTGAGTAGGCAGAACACAGGATAGCAGCGCGGGGGAGGTGCGCGCGATTCATGCACATGTTGAGTGAGCCAGTCAGTCAGGAGTACCCTAATTAAGTTAATAAAAATGTACCTACCTATATAGTTTAAGTTTAAAAAATTTGGCTCTCAAAAGAAATTTCAATCGTTGTACTGTTGATTTTTGGCTCTGTTGACTAAAGAGTTTGTCTACCACTGGCCTATACCATACAGTAAGAGGTGGGGAGAGTCATAAATAAATAAGTAAAAGAAGATGATATCATTTCAAAGGGACACAGAACTAAGCTGAATGTGTTCCCAAAGACCCAAACTAGAATAATTTTAGCAACAAAATGAATAACATCACACTAGATTAAAATCCAAAGTATAAAATAAACATACATGAGTTTACATTGATATTAATAAATGACCAAATAAAGGAATATATGGGAGAGAAGTAAAAATTGACCTTATAGGAGGATTCTAGCCAAAGACATAGGCAGAAATTGTCCCATCCAGGCAGTGGAATTTTATTCCCATGTCTCATCCTCCTTGAGTGGGGCCCAGACTTAGTGACTCACATCCAAAGAGTATGGTAGAAAGGGAGGGAGAATATTTTTATGGTGGAAAAACAAAAAACAGGCAGATACTATGGTAACCCAAGTGATCAAGGTTAGCATCACTAGTATAAGTCATGATATCATGTACTCCCTGATGTGATGTGAAGAAAAGAGCACTTTACCTTTGTAATATTCTTCTCCCCAAAACCTAGAACCTAAGTCTAATCAAAAGAAAAATATTAGAAAAATATAAGTTGATAAACACCCTATAAAGTGTCTGAGAAGTATTCTTCAATCTGTCACAGACTTTTTCTAAACTATGTTTTTATTGATTTCAGAGGGGAAGGGAGATGGAGAGAGTGATAGAAACATCAATGATGATAATCATCAAGCAGCTGCCTCCGGTATTTCCCCTACTGGAGATCAAGCTAGCAACCTAGGCATGTGCCCTGATCAGGAATTGGGCCATGATCTCTAGGTTCATGGGTCAGTGACCAGCCACTGAACAACACTGGTCAGGTCTGTCACAGTCTTGAAAATCAAGGCAAGATTAAGATGCTTTCATAAAACAGAGGAGTCTAAGTGAACATGATGACTAAATGTAGTATTCTGGATGGGATCTTAGCACAGGAAAAATAATTATTACTGGAAAAACTAGTGAAATATGAACAAAGTCTTCAGGTTAATGCAGCAATGTCGGTTTCTTAGTTAAGACAAATGTATCAAAAATGTTAATATTAGGAATAATTGGTGAATGGTATATTGCTGAACATATCATAACTTTTCTGTAAACCTAAAATTATCTATATGCATAAATGCCTAAGCAACTGTTATGACCTAATGATCAGAATGACCTGTCAATTGGTCTTTATAATGTGCAGTGACCGCCAGGGGGCAGATGCTCAATGCAGGACCTGACCCCTGGTGGTCAGTGTGCTCCCACAGCCAACCTCCCGTAGCTGCCCAACTGCCTGCAGTCCCTCCCCGTGGCCAGCCAACCTCCTGCGGTCCCTTCCCTCATCTCTCCCCCAAGCTAGCAAGCCCCGATCGCCCCGTCGCTTGCCCACAGCATGGTGGTGCCATGGTGAGGGAAGGAGGAGGGGGGAGGCAGGGGACTGTGGGGTGGTAGGGTGCTGATGGCAGCAGCCACGGCATCTGGCACCCATTCCTCCCTGCCCGGGCTGGTGACCATCGCCTCCTCTCACGACCCCTCCAGGGCCTTTGGGCCCCAGGCTGGGACAGGGAACCAAGGGTGGGTGGCAGCGGATGTGACCCTTTCCCAGGGGGGCCAAGGGCTGGCTCCCTCCTTGGGGCTGGTGGCCAACCTCCCGTGGTCCCTACCCACAGCTGGCCAACCACCCGCGGTCCCTTCCTCTGTCTCTCCCATCGGCCTGGCCCCAATCAGCCCTGATCACTGTCCAGGCCTAAAGACCCAACCCATGCATGATTTCGTGCACTGGGCCTCTAGTTTTAAAATAAAAAAGTTCTTCTTTAAAATAAAGAAGTAGGAGAAGGAAGGAGAGGACAAATACTAAAGGAAGGAGTAGGGGAAAGAGAAGGGTCACAGAACAAATTTCGGTTATTTTATTCTCCGTTTTCTTTTTTCCCCCCATTGAGGATAAGTGTTTTCAGTCACCAAGTACTCAAAGTGCGATTAACTTTACATAAAGACAGTAACAAGCAGAGCTAAATCGCGGTTTTGGAAGTCAGGATGGCTGTTGCCCTTGAGGCGGGGGTGAGCGATGGGGAGTAGATATGAAAGCTTGTGGAAATGTTCTGTTTCTTGCTCTTGGTGCCAGTCCCATTGATGTGAGCCCTCATATAACTGGACAATTAGGGTTTGTTCACTTTTCTGTTTGCATGATATACTTGAATATTATTTTTTTAACAAATTTATATTAAAAAATAAATGCCAAAAGGAAATGGAGAGTACGGGTTTAGAGTTCACTTAAGGATTGAACCATCTCTCTCCTCCAAGTTTCAATTTGTATTCTATTGACTTCATTAAAATGAGCTCCAACCTCTTTTCAGTGTGATCTGTAACACAGCCCCTACACACTCCCCTCCAAATCCTAGTACAAAACCAAACTGGCAGTGGGGCCACCTCATCTGCTGGCTCCACCTTAACCCTTCAGAAGCTGGCGGCCATACTGATCACCTCCAGGTAGTAGTAGAGCACAGACTTTACGCAAGGCCCACTCAAAGGCAGTGGAGGCACAGTTCTTAAGGATTCCACGCTGAGTCCACCTGCACAGACCCACACATGCTTTCTTTCATGCCTCAGCTATTTTAAAATTCCATAAAAAAATGAGAGGAATTAAATTAGAAAATGAGGCACTCATTTTTTTTAACATAATATGTTTTTCTGAGGTTTGTCTGTAATCAGCGGCAGGCAACTAGAAAATATTGCTATTGCACAGGGAAATATGTGGAAGTAGTTTATGACTCAAAGGCACTACACACTTAGAGCAGGCTCCCCCCAGGAGAAATATGTATCAAGTAGCTTTAAAATAAACTGGAAAAAGAAGGGGTGGGGGGAGATGGAGCAGGGAGGAGGAGTGAATGAACAAGAGTCAGCAAATGGGAAGGTTTTCATTTGAAATTTAAATTGACAGCTGGCACTATTTGAATCATTCTGCATTTAATATAATCTGAATGAAGTCGATGATAGTCTTATATTTTGAAGGGGAAAAGCAAAAACTTGACTATGAGGAATGTACAAACCCCTATTATTATGTACAGTTCAATTTGACACACTTCCTTTCACTATGCTTAGAAGAAAATGAGGAATAGGGGTTTTAGTTGTTCATTCCTTGTCAGCACAATACATAAAAGTACACATCATATGTGGTTCTATTAAATGAAGTTATTGAAATGAGGAGAAAAAAACACCTTGATTTGTGATTATTTGGAAGGGAAATATTCATAATGTGAAAGTTAAATTGGGCTTAAAAGAGAGTCATTAATAATTAAATTATGCTACCAGTAAAAGTTAATCATTTAGGAATGATATGCAGAAAGGAAAACTTAATTGACACCAGAAATACATAAACTGCTTTTTATAGATCCAAGAGAATGTGCTTTATTTCACCGGAACAGGGACTTTGTACATTTGTTTCTGTCAACATTCTGAATCCACATACCTCCAAAATACAAACACTTCGCATACAAAGGATATTAAAATTAGGATGAAAAACAGACAAAAGACAAAAAGAGGAGAGCAGAAGAATCTAATGAGCAAGACAGTCTGATAGGCACATGAAAACGCATGCGGGGTCTAAGATACATCGTGTGTACTTGATCCTGTCACATTAGAGAAGAGAACAGGTTACTGTTCTTCTAGAGAAAATAGGCACCATGCCTGTATTATCACAGTTGATCCTCCTAATGCTGAAAAGTATGCGTCACTATGCCAGGTTTACCCATGAAAGAACTGAAGCTTAAAAGAGTAAGTGACTCTAGGCCCAGGCAGCTAGAGACACAGTAGAATGTGAACCAGGCCTTCTGTGAGCCTGAAGCTATGGCTTTGGACAACACTTTGCAGACTCCCAGTTTTCCTTAGAGATCACCAGTGAAAATGCAGGTATTAGAAAACTCTCAGCTGGGGCCAGGGGGGTGGTTGAGGGGGAGGTATTATTTACTTAGGGACATGAGGAAGAAATTGGGGATTTTGAAATTACATTCTTTTCCTGAAAGGCCTTGTGATGGTACAGAAGGTAAGTTGAAGAAAACAAACAAGCAGTAAGTAACATCAAAAGGTGCAATTGATCCTTACAGTATTGATCCTAACAGCACCTGCAGGGGCCCAGGTCCAGCCCCTAATGCTCTCTCAGAGCCATCACTGCAACATACAGAGAAACATACCTTGTAGTCATCCCACTCATGGTTTTCAGTCCACCTCTGCATGCAAGGCTTTTCCTGTGAGTTTGTCTGGAACCTCTTCTGTTTGTTAATTTATGAAGTGGGAGAGATGATGTCTGCGTCACTGGAGTGCATGTTGAACACTAAGTAAGGGGGTGCATATAAAGAACTAAATACAGAACTTGTTCCTCCCTCCTCATTTGGTAACTTTCTTTTCAATCGAATAAAGAAAGATAAGAGCAAAGGACTGTTGGTATTCCCACTGTCTCCACAAAAGAATTGAAAAACCCTTTCAATTATTGAGTGTCATGTGAATAAAGGAATAATTCTGATTCTAACCTTTTTTGTGTATTCAGATGCTTAGATTCATGCATATGGGGTTACTTGTTGCTTAAGGACCAAGAACTGACATATTCTTGTTCATGTGGCTCCAGTGCACTAGTTTCCAAATTTTTCCTTGCTGTTTGAATGAGATTTTGTGTGACAATATCTCCATGTGTCAGCAGTTCACTCAATTTTCCTAATTCTAGGTATTAATGTAGTGTTAGAAATAGAAGAGTAAATAAGCTCCAGAATTAGTCCATTACTCATTTCTCATTTGAAGTGTCAGCCTGAAGAAGACAAATATTTTATGTAAATTCAACAGGAGGTAAAGAATGTAAATTATCAAGTAGCCAATATCTCAAATACATAAACTGAGAATATAATCAGGCATGAGGTTCCAGGAAGGGTATTTTCACAATTATGCATAATTTAAAAGGCGAGGGCAAGTATAAATTTAGGTAATAAGGGATGAAGCTATTTAAATTTTTAAAATATTTAAATGTGATTTGATTACATCCCCAAACAACTTTTTCTTCCCTGTCATCTGGTATAATTAAATGTTACCTTGCCTTGCATTCTGGTAGATCAGAGATGTATCTGCTCAATGGGTAATTAGCCTCTTGTATTAAAAATAAAATGTATGAATATCACCTCATTATTATTAGGATTGTATCCTAACTTTTACCTGCTCTCTCCAAGATCTGGAATAATCCACCAAACATTTAGAAATCTAATGGCCAGGATGAAATATCCAAGGCTGGGTTTCAGGGCTCTTGAATGGCATGGGGGTCAATAATAAGTTAAATATTAGTAGGTGATATTGAAGTGCATAATATCTGTTACTAGCATCACAATACAACCAAGTCAAACATATATAATCCTTCTTGATTCTTCCTTTTTTTTTTTTCCTTTTAACTCCCCCCTCCACCTTTCTAATTTAGCAGGAAATTCTACTAGCTCTCATTTCAATATATATCAAAACCAACCTCCTCTCACCATCTGTATAGCTTGTTCAAACTGCCAGCATTTTTCTCTTGAAATATAGCAACAGCCTTCCGATGTGTTTCCCAGCTTCCTCACTGGCTTACTAGGGTCATTTTTCATCCAGAAGCCAAAATAATATTTTTGAAACACTTTTTTATTATGTAATATGTTGCACAAACAGGAAAATGCATAAAGCAAAATTATAACACAATTATTGTAAGGCAACATGCATGTAGTTACCAATGTGACCAGGAAATAGAGCATTACCTACATCTGGAAGCATCAGAATAGGTATCCCTGAGCAAAACTATTTCCCTCTCCTCTAGCTATAATATTTGCCTTGAATTTTATGATAATCACTTCCTTGCTTTGCTTTATATGCACCCTCATATAATACACATTTTCTAACTTTTCTGAATTTTATATATACTGAATCATATAATTGGTATTACTTTTATGTCTAGCTTCTTTTATATTTATTCACGTTGCTGGTTGTTTCTGTGGTTTCGTTGATGTAGTTTGTTTCAGTTCTCTACTGCTGTTAACAAACCACTCCCAGCGGCACCCCAAGGAACATAAAACTATCTTATTGTTCTCATAGAGTCTGTGGGTTCAAACAAAGAATTCAAAAATGGCACAGCTTGGAGACTTGTCTCTGCTGCATCATACCTGGGGCTCTGCCAGAAAGACTCAAATGGCTGGGGCTGAGAATCACCCACAGGCTCTTCACTCCATGTCTGGCAGCTGGGCCAAGATGACTCAGCTACCACGGTGTAGGTCAGAGTGCCTACGTTGTCCTCTCAATGAGGCTTGGGCTTCCTACAGCCTAGTGGTGTCAGGGTAGTCAAATTTCTCACATGGCAACTCAGGACTCCAAGAGAGGAGTCCTCAGCAGCTCCAGGCAGAAAATGCATGTCCTTTTATGACCTAGACACTGAAGACACATGACATTTCCACCAAACTCTGTTGGTCAGTTGCCACAAGCCCAACTATACCCTAAGGAAGGAGATACAGGCATACTCCTATGGACAGGTGAACCTGAAAAACAAAATAAA
Organism: Myotis davidii; assembly: GCF_000327345.1. Lineage (NCBI taxonomy): Eukaryota > Metazoa > Chordata > Mammalia > Chiroptera > Vespertilionidae > Myotis > Myotis davidii. The sequence continues at coordinate 2,456,064 of NW_006287255.1, read as the reverse complement.
GCAACAAGCAGAGCAGAAGTAGACTCAGACACAGAGAATATTTGACAGTTGCCAGATGGGAGGAAGTTTGTGGGGCCTGGTGAAAAAGGTGAAGGGATTAAGAAGTACAAATTGCCAGTTATGAAAACAGTCATGTGGATGTAGTCAATAACATTGTAATAGCTATGTATAGCTTCAGATGTATACTAACTAGACTTATCAGGGTGATCACTTTGCAAGTTATATGAATGTCTAATCCAGGGGTATGCAAACTTTTTGACTCGAGGGCCACTATGGGCTCTTAAACTGGACCGGAGGGCCGGAAAAAAAACATGGATGGAGTGTTTGTGTGAACTAATATAAATTCAAAGTAAACATCATTACATAAAAAGGTACGGTCTCTTTTTTTTTTAGTTTTATTCATTTCAAATGGGCCATATCTGGCCCGCGGGCCGTAGTTTGCCCAAGGCTGGTAATCTTTTTATTGTATTCCTTAAACTAATATAATATTTTTAAAAGATGCTGAAATTTGGCTTCAATATTTTTAAAACTGTTTTAAAAGTAGCAGAGGCTAGAAAAAATATCTTTTCAACACAACAAGCAGCTCTTTGTTTTGTAATAAGTTGAGACTTAAAAAGATTTTGGTGGAAAATGAATGGGTCAGTCAGTTATGTGACTTAAATTTCTGAGATGAAGATGGTTGAGAAAATGTGTATGAAAAAATTACATTTCTCTGAAGAAAGATATAAAGGGTCAGCTTACTAGTAGTTGGGAGCAGTCACATCTCAGCCGAGTGTGCATCCTTCAGTAGTGATTCTCTAGCTGCAATCTGTGCGAGCACAGATTACTGGGCCAGAGTTTATTTAGTAGGTCAGAGGTGGGGCCTGAGAATTTGCTTGTCTAACAAATTCCCAGATAATACCTGTGCTGTGGTTTGGATGCCATGTTCAGAGAACAACAATTTCAAGATAAGCTGTTCTTTTTTCTCTGAATCTCTGAATTCTTGCTCTTTGATCTTTCCCCAAGACTCCAAAGGCCTATACAAAATTATTCAGTTTTATCTCCGGCCCCAATTCTTTTGGAGTGGAACTCCCATATTTCTAAGTCATCAGTAGATGTTTCTAACTGGATGAGATGTTGACAGCTCAATGCGTTGACCTTGGGAACATTTCAAAAGCCCAGGTTCTTCACCTCTTTCTATATTTTGGTAAATAATGTGTCCTTGTTCTTCTCATGTTATCAAGACTTATATTATCTTTCTACTTGTCTCATTTTCTTTCCATCTTTACTTTTGGTTTATTTGATTATACTAAACTAGAGGCCTGGTGCATGAAATTCATGCACAGGGGTGGGGGTGGGGAGTGTGTATCCCTCAGCACAGCCTGCACTCTCTCCAATCTGGTACCCCTTGAGGGATGTCCAACTGCCCATTTAGGCCCGACCCCACCAGGATTGGGCCTAAAAGGGCAATAGGAAATCCCTCTCACAATCCAGGACTGCTGGCTCCCAACTGCTAGCCTGCCTGCCTGCCTGATTGCCCCTAACTGCTTCTGCCTGCCAACCTGATTACCCCCTAACCACTCCCCTGCCAGCCTGATTGATGCCTAACTGCTCCCCTGCCAGCCTTATTGCTCCTAACTGCCCTCCCCTGCTGGCCTGGTCACTCTCAACTGCCCTCCCCTGCTGGCCATCTTGTGGAGGCTGTCTTTGACCACATGGGGGTCATGTGTGTTGGAGTGATGGTCAATTTGCATATTACTCTTTCCTTAGATAGGCTATGAAGAATGATTTCTAGCTAGGGTAATAGTTACTGATGACAGAGAAATTTATCATGTAAGCAAAACACCTACATCCGCTCTTTCTGAATTCTGTTACACCATCTCCGTGGGCTGAGCAAGAAACTCCTGGAGGAATTTAGAAGTGAAATAAAGATTGCTAAGCCCTGCCACAGGTTCAGAATTTTGAATCAGAAATTTGAGGATGAGTCCAAAGAACTAGAATTTTTAAAAAATAGGCCTTTGGATCAGCACTTGCAAACCACTAATTTAGATAATTGTATAAGATATTTCAATGTTGTTTACTCAAGCCTGGAAAGTCCCAAGTATTTTCACCTTTTAAAGACTATGTCAAAAGTCACATTTTCCAGCAAGCAATGTCAATATTTCCAACTCTTCTTTACCTAACATTTCCTCAGTGTGTGTGCAAATAGATGTTAGTTTTATGTTGCTGCCTTGGTGTTATTTTCTTTATTCCCTGCTGATAGCCACTTTGGAACTCTGCATGCAAAAAACCTGGATAATGATGTGACACAGAGAAGGGTCCTCACCTTGGGCTTCCCTCTGAGCCTCTTCTGCTAGCATTCTTCAAGTTTACCACAGCAGTTTATTCGTGTAATTGATTGTATCTTTATTCGTCAATGAAAGTAGCCCAAAGGATTTCCCCAGAAGAATTTTCTGATAACAAAGAGGCTCAACAGAAAGGGCATCATGTTAAAAATAGAATAGAGAATATTTTCCAGGCAAAACGATTGCTCCTGCCTGTATGTCTTTCTCATCTCTGGGTTTCTCCTTTGCATGTACTCACTTCCCCCCCCACATACACACCTCCAGGATTTCTTCTAAGGGAAAACTAGCAGGGAGGAAAATAAGCCAGTGCTCTGGGGCCTATCATGGCGTTTTAAAAATTTTATTGAATTTATTGGGGTGTCATTGGTTAATGGGGCCATATAGGTTTTAGGTGTAGATTTCTAAGTTACAAGATTTGTATATTGCACCGTATGCAATGGCAGAGGACCTGACTAGACATCTCTATCATGAAGTCGCATGGCACAGAAGAGGCTGGGGGAAGATCCTCTGCCTGTCTCCCCAGTAACAATTGGACAGCATCTCATATTTAAATTTCTGGAGTGGGTAATGCAGAAATCTGAAAATTTAGTACCATCTTCAGGCACATTTTCTTGCTCCAAATCTTCCTTCCACCAATACTACTGCCAACACTACCTCTACCACCCCCACTGCCACCACCATAACATCGCCATCACCATCACCTCCACCACCACCACCATCGTCATCACAATAACTTCCACTTCCATCTTTACCACCATGCAATGTCCCCACCACCAACACCCTGCACCCCTCCACCACTATCCTGACAAACCCAGCTTTCCAGGTCCCTCCTGCTCACTCCCATCCCCCTTTCTGAGGAAAAGAGCTCATTAACTATAATTTAAATGATGGATAAAGTCTGATCCAAGTGCTTTCTCTACCACCAAGTAGAAGAGATCCAATTTCTTTTCTTGACTTACATGAGTGATTCAAATTTCCCATTTTTCTCAGGCCACATTTTCAAGGACAAAACTCACTAGAAGAGGACGTCTGGAGGCCTAGTGCCTCTACTCCACATTACCAGCCCCTTGTACTCTGTTCTGGGTACCACTCTGCTCTGCCCTGGGTTCCTCTCCGCAGGTTTCCAAACTGAAATCAGGCCTCTTTACAATAAAATCAAAGCCTGCATGGAGAAGCAATACCAAAGGGTACTTTCTTTTTTTTTCCCCAAAGGTAGCTTCTCCTTTTAATTTGTAAATATTTTATAGAAAAATATGTAGATCTACGTACTCTGCAGAATTGTGGTTTGCAGGAACAAGTGGTCAGCACTGAGAGGGAAATTTGAAGTTAGAGAGCCTCAAGACTTTGGTGTGCTGTATTTCAAAAACTCTAGTGTGTTTTTTTTTCTTTCAAAATGATGGTGCATACCTTTTTCTCAAAACTCATAACTCAATAAGAAACCATGCAGCATCAACTTTGTTCTCTATCCCTACAATTTTCTTCAACATCACTTCCATCCTGTTTTTAGTTAATTTTTTTATACATTCCAAGATGAAACACTAGATGATTGTTACGAAAATAAAATGAAAATATTCACATCTCTGCTCTCATAAACATATGGTTTGTGACTTACATAGGCCAGATCTCCAGTTTATAGAACAAAGCTACACATGCTTCGCTAATGCCCCAGGTTGAATGGCACCTGTGTTGCTTTTATTTCTTTAGGGAGCTGAGGCTCCCCTGAACATCAGCATGGAATTATATGCATCAGCAAGTAGCTCACTTCATGCTGCTCATACACAATTAAGCCTCATGACAACTGGGTTCCATATCAGAAGTGTATGTCACAATCATGATTGAAATAGTCTGGATACACCACAACAGTCCCTGAAAGGACCTTTACCTCTGGATTTTTTAAGCA
>NW_006287255.1:2419950-2451574 GCF_000327345.1 Myotis davidii | reverse complement strand
GGGTCATTATTCTTTTCTCTGAGGCTTTAGGGTGGGAGGGAAAGGACACGACTTTCAGCAGAAAGAGGTTTTCTTGCCTTAGAGGAGAAACTGAATATAGAGTCCTTATCAGGAACATGGCTGTCATGACACAGTGTATCACTATTTTCTAGCAACAATAGCTGGGGAGAAGGGGTCATGATCAATAACTTCATGCTAAATATTGTGCAGCTTCCACTAGCATGCATGAATAAATACACACACACGAAGCTGGCTGTTAACTCAATAACTATCTGTTCTTAAACTCTATTCCTTATTTTGGTTAATCACATGATTAATATTTATTGAGTGCTTATGCCTGTCATTGTCTTGGTAGACACTATGATAGGTAAAAAAAAATATTTAGTTGTGGTCCTTGCTTTTAAAGAGCTCATTGAGTCTTTAAGGGGGGAAAACAAAATAATTTGATGCCATTTAGAGATAAGTAATGTTTTGAAATGGTGATAATTTTGAATAGTTTGAACTTTCACAAGATGTCAATGGGTTAATCTGTTATTCTCTCTGAAAATGAGAACTAATAAATGAATAATGTTTGGAGTTTTTTCTATGTTCAAATTGGGAAGTTGAGTAAAGGGGCTGATTGATTGATTGATTGATTGATTGATTTCAGAGAGGAATAGAGAGGGAGAGAGAGATAGAGACATCCATGATGACAGAGAATCATTGATTGGCTGCCTCCTGCACACCCCACACTGGGAATCGAACTTGCGAACCCACCATATGCCCTGACTGGGAATCGAACCATGACCTCCTGGTTCATAGGTTGATGCTCAACTACTGGGCCAGGCAGACCAAGAGAGTAAAGGGTTTTTCATTCCTCTTCTGTTTAGGTTCTGTCTCTTCACCTCTCTTGACCTCCAGCTTTGCTTTTTCACCCTACAGCAGCACCGTGCGATGCCGCATGTTTCTATGTAATGTGAAATGTTCTGATAGCTCCATTTAAAAAAGTAAAATAAGCAGATGAAATTAATTTTAATAATATATTTTATTTAATTCAAATTGTTATCCTTTCAACATATTGTGCTAGCACATATTAAGTGTTCACTAGTCACATGTGACGAGTGGCCACTGTATTAGATACGGCATTTCTATAGAGTCACCACCGAATGACCTTGGGGACACCTGAGCATCCCTAAGGGAAGCAGTATGATCTGTATCGGGAGATGCAGGGATGCTAAGGTGTGACCAAGCAGGTATTCTCCTATCGAGGACCAACTTATTTTCTTATTTTCCCTCTATTTGTCCAGGCAAGAATCTTGTCATAGTTCTCAGCCTTTCCTAGAGCAGAGCCACGCCTTGGAGAAGTCAGCACATGCTTTGTAGCCCCAGGCTTTAGACTCAGAACCTGCACAGGGACATACGTGGTAGGTATTTAATTAGAACCATGGATGAGGGAGAGAGAGAGGAATTCGTGGCAGGAGCAGGTAGCAGACCTGAACAGAAGGGTGCCCCTGCCCTTCTGCTCCCTCTCGCTTCAGCACTCGATTAGTATGATCTGCAAAATCCCGATTCCCCACATGGGATGGTGCTGGCAGGTGGTCGGGTCAGAGAGTCACCAGAAGAGAGAGTCTGATTTGGGCATTTTCAATCGCACCACATGATTTTACTTACATTTGGCATACAAGCTCTGACTCAGGAAAAAATGCAATTTTAGTGGTTGATCTGGAATTATTTGTGTCTAAGACATCCATTTTCTTCAAAAACATCCTCTCTGCACTTAAAGCTTTCCAAGGACTGTGCCAGGGCTGGGGACACAAGGAAACGTATGATCTAGTCCGGTTCTCAAGGGTCTCTGCTGCACACTGGTCAGGGCGTTTGGCAATGTCATAAACTGACTTTGCAAAAGCATCTGCTCCTTCGTTGAGGCATCTTCAGGGCAGAAGGGCTGCAGCTATTCTGCCGTATTGCCTTATTTTTACTTGAATGCGATGCACTTGTTTAATTGCTCTTCAGAAAAATTAACAGCTAAATGAACAAAGTGATAGGAACAATTATTCTGTGACCTAGTTAGAGCTGCCAAATGGTTGACCTTTTAACAGTGGAATTTCAAGCATCACTAAACACACAGGATGCATTCGGGGGACTGTCTGCCTTCCCAGTCCCCCGATTACGTCACTACTGTATATGAGAACAGCAGAGGTGTGCAGGCTGGTGCACTGAGCACCAGCACTTGGGAGCAAAAGGCCTCCCATTTCTCAAGGAGTCACCAGGCTCCACATCTCATCCACTTGCCTTTTGATCTCTGATCCATCACTTAAAACCTCTCAGTTTTATTTTTGTCACCTCTAAAATGAGACCAATCATTTTATCTAGCTCGCTTTTGTTAGGGAAAAAATGAGAGACAAAGCTATCTATGAAAACACATTTCTAGAATGTGGTCAACATTTCAAAAGTAAACATAGATCGCTATCAGAATAAAAACCAAAAATGTCTTCATTTCCCGGGTAGAATGAAATCCAGTCTGCTATCACAGTCTTAACCCTGCACACCCCGGACATGGTCTCCAGCCACTCTCCACCTCACAGGCTGAACACCAGTCACATGACCTCTAAACTTGTTCCTGCCTGAAGCCTTTGAACTAGCCTTTCTCAAGACCAAAGGTCAATGAACTTTATGGTAAAGGGTCAGATAGTAAATATTTTTATCTTTGAGACCATGTGGTCTCTGTCGAAACTACTCAATTCTGCCATTGTAACAGAAAAGCAGCCATAGCAATCCATACACAAGCATGGCTCTGTTCCTCTGTTCCAATAAAACTTTATTTTCAAAAAAAAAACAGGTGATGAGCTAGATTTGGTCCATAGGTCACCATAGTCTGCTGAACTGCGCCCCACCTACACCTTTCCACATCTGGCATGTTCTGATTATTTTGGGCTCTTAGCTAAAGAAGGAGATGAGATCTTCCTTGACCCACTGTCAAAGTCTCTCTGCCCATCTCTTGGTTGTATCGCTCTGCTTTATTGCCTTTGTAGTATGCATTTATATCTTAAATTATGTGTTATTTATTTACTGCTTGATTTATTGTACATGCCCAATTTCCATACCACCATAATCTCATTTCCTAGAGTAAGGACTAGAATAATGTAGGTGGTAGGTCCCAAAAAATATTGTGTTGCAAAATGAGTAATTTACCCACAGAAATAAAATTCCAAATGGAGCCGAAACCGGTTTGGCTCAGTGGATAGAGCGTCAGCCTGCGGACTGAAGGGTCCCAGGTTCGATTCCGGTCAAGGGCATGTACCTGGGCTGTGGGCACATCGCCAGTGGTGGGTGTGCAGGCGGGAGCTGGTCGATGTTTCTCTCTCATCGATGTTTCCAACTCTCTATCTCTCTCCCTTCCTCTCTGTAAAAAATCAATAAAATATATAAAAAAAATTCCAAATGGAAAATAATTCAAATTTTAGGGATAGAAAATCAAGATCCTTTGGAAATAATGACAGGCACATGAGGATCAAGGATTCTTACAAATTATGAATCCCTCCACATAATCTTTTACAGAGAGAGAGAGAGAGAGAGAGAGAGAGAGATTATAAAAGCCAGGCCTATGTGAAATGAATTATTTTTTATTGTTAGTATCTGGACACAATATAAATTATGAATATCACTATTTTTTCTGGCTATGAAATAAATGCATTGGTCATTGCAGTCCAAATCAAAGGCACATGTAATTCTAGACTCTTAACAGCTATGTTTACGAAAATGGTTTTGATGAAGGCTTTTAAAGGCAGCTTTTATAGACAAGCAGTCTACATATATCCTATGCTGTCCATCAGCACTCTCACCACATGCCAGTGCATGGCTTCGCAGTGGATACTGAGGAGCCTGGAAGAGTGAGGCAGTTCCTGCCTTGTCGCCATTGGGAGTGATCACTGTAATGGGAGGCAGACAACGGTGAGATACTTAGTGATAGCAGCATATCAGTCAGTGTCCTGGCAAGAAACCAAGGCTCCCACACAAGGTTTGGCTAAAGAGAAATTAATGAAGTCCTATAACCAGGAGAGGGGACAGGGCTAAAGAAGCCCTCAGGGAATGTGAGGCTCTCAGGGAGCAGCAGTAGTTGGAAGGCATTGTAATGCCTTGGCCAGAAGGAAGTAGGGAAGAAAATATTCCTCGGGTTCAGCGAGAACCGGGGCCTGGAGTAGGGGGTGAGCCAGCGGGAGCTTTGGCCACAGAGAAATGTGGCTTTTGCTAGAACCTCAACAAGGTAACTTTTCTTTCCTTCTTCTCTGTCAAAGTAATCAGGGAGCCAGAGGGGGTGAGAGATGGCAAATGCAGTCTATAGAAGACAGGCTTCCTGGGCACCAAATAGAACCAAGAATGGATCCAGCATTGGGAGCTGAGGAAGCAAATGAAAATAACTAGCACAGTGGATAGGAGTTGGTAAGCTATGGACAAGAGATTGCATCTTAGAAATCTACATTCGTTCATGTATCCTATTTACTCTATAGTCTGGGAAAGCGACAGAAAACAAAGGATCAATGAAGCCTTAGGAGGTATTTTTACTACTTAAGGAAGAAAGTCAGAATAACTCCAGGATTGCTGACTGAGTTTGTCTAACTCAGGCCAGTGCATATGAAGGCCACCCAAGTGTGGAGGGATTAGAAAATGCCTTTCTAACCTGATGCCTGGGGAAGAAACATCCAGAACTGAGGATAATCTTTTGCCTGGGAAGAAGAAACCATAGAGTAAAATCCACCATCTCCAGGACAATACTGAATCCTCATTATTGTCAAAAACAGAAAAGAAAGAGATCTGATATGTTCCTAGAAATTAAAGTTAATCATGTGGTAGTAATATTTCCAGCATTTTACACTATTGTCAAAGAAAATAAAACCTCTTTTTTTCTGCCAAAAGAAAAATTATAAAATGAGGCCTTTTATCTGGTACAGGTTACCTTACAGATCTTTCAAACAGCATCTTAGGACTGTGATTTCTAACAGAAGGTGATTTTGCTTTCACATCTACTGGAATGAACATGGATTAAATCCTTATGCATCTCTTTTACAGATTAAATGCTTGTCTAGAGGATAAATATCATGCTATTTCTATGTATTTTCTATCATGTGTACTCCTTCTGCCCACTTCTATATTGCACTTTTGGCACAACATTTCTTCAAGTAACTGTTTGAACCCTTATTATCAAATGATAAATTTATTCTTCCAAATACAAGTTGCTTTTTGTGTAGGATTTTTTAAAATCCTCACCAGAGTATACTTTCATTGATTCTAGAGAGAAAGGGAGATAGATGACATATTAGATAGATAGATAGATAGATAGATAGATAGATAGATAGATAATAGATACACAGAGATGTGTGACATTGATCGTTTGCCTCCTGCACACTCCCAAACTGGGGATTGATCTGGCCACATTTTGGTGCATGGATGACACTCAGCCAACTGAGCGACCCAGCCAGGCTAGTGGCTTTTTGAATTGCTTTAAGTGACATGTTGCCTAACCTTGTTGCAAAGTCTTGGTCCAAGTGCCTGCTGGAGGGGAGGAAAAGAAGTACTGGCCATTTCCTTAGGAGATTTCAGGAACACAATTATTAATACTAAGGCATTTATCCTTCATGATTTTCATAGTGTTCAAGTAATCCAAACAACTTGTTTTTAATTCTCTCATCATAGATATTAACCTCATTCTTATATAGAAATTTAGAAAAGAAAGGATTCTGCATGAAATAGTTTCAATAGCTGGCTGTTTGAAATTAAAGTTGATTTCAGTGTTATTCCGACTTAGCAACGGACTAACTTTGGGACCTTAAACAAGCCACTTACCCTCTGATATCCTCAGTTTTCTCATCTATAAAATGAGGGAGATGGGCTAAGAGGTCGCTAAAGCCTTTTATAATTCTAACAGTCAGTGATTATGAGTCTATGTTATCCCTGGAAATATCATGAAAAATAAAACTGATTGAGTTGAAAATGATCCAACAGTTACAAAGAAATATTTGACAGTATAATCATGAACTCACATCAGTTAGTTGTTGGCTCTTTAATTTGGGAAACACGCTTGATTGCTTGTGTAAAGCCTGTGTAAAAAGCCCAGCCTTATGAAAGCTCAGAGTATTCTTAAGCAGAGATGTCAATTACATAATTTTCTAGACCTGGCAGTTTGGTTGAAATTAACCCACCACATATTTGAAAGCCTTTTTCTTTTGTGAGCATCTAGCATATTTCCTATTGCTCTCCTCCTGGGTTCCCACTTGTTATCAAAACCTGAAGCACAGTGTGGCATCCAAGTTGAAGTTCAGTGTCAGTAGAGGTTACATTTGTACATTTCCCAGAAAAGAAACAACTATTGTCACAGGAGAGGATTACTGTATGACTATTTGTGTCCTTATTATAATCTTTTCTTTAAGAATGATGGATTGGAATGTTAATGCATTCAATAATCTATGAATTATAAAGGTATGTTATACTGCTTTGACCTTTTCAGCATTTGATAATTTTGATTGAGTGGCCATTTTGGGCATGTTCTTTTTAACTGCTTTATCACTCTCTGGGAAACAGGAAGGTTAGCCAGATTTCAAAAATACATTCATCTCGAAGCAGGAGATGCAGGGTTTAGTTTCAATGTACCCGAGGCAGTGCTGGGTATTTTACATACGTCCTATCCTGCAGTCCTCACCACATCAGTTATGAGATAGTCCTGTCAGAGGAAGACATTGAGGTGCAGAGAATTTCCCGCAATACCTCACAGGTGAAAGGAGGAGGCAACAATAATCCTGGGACTATATGATACCACGGTCTACCTATACACTTTTCAGAGCATCACAGCCTTTAAGTTTTGAAAGTTGTAAGTATAGCTAATGTGTAGTAAACAGAAGTGAAGAGCCTAAAATGGTGTCTTATTCTAGACTGAACTTTCAGCATTTATATCTCTGAAGCACTTATTAGGTGCCAGGTACTCTTTGGTGACTGTTAGAGATAGAGTAATGAACAACACCAAAACCCCTGCCCCCAAGATCACAGCCTCGAAGTATATCAACTCAAGGTTGAGGGTACACATAAGGAATGATGAGACCCCCAAAGTTGATAAGTTAGGGGCATCAGTATCTAATCCTTCTGTCCAGATTTTAATGGATAAGGAAATAAAACAGTGTTACTGGAGCCCAGCAAAAAGTGGAATAGTGGATGAAGGGCTACCCAGTAGGAAGTATATTTCTGGAGGACTCAGTTACTTCTGAAAATGAGATGCTATGGCCAGGAGAAAAGTAGGAAGAAATACCTATTCCCTCTTGTCCTCTGTTCTCCCAACAGTGAATCTAACAGTCATCAGCCATCTCAGGAACCCAGTCTGCAAAGGTGAGCCTCTGGTGAGTCAGAGCCATCAAGGAACAGTGGAAAAGGCTGTGGGGAACAGGTGGGATCACCAACCAGATGGCTTTCCAAAATGAAGGGATATTGTGTCTCCAAAATAAGGTCATATCTCAGAGGAGAGTAACCGCATGCAGTTTTTAATTGATTTCTTTTGCCAGCTTCTACACATCAAAACTCTCTATGGAGTGTCAGCTAGAACAGACTCCATGTGAAATGCTGAGGGGATAAATTGGGAGGAGGATCATAGGATGAACTCAAACCAATCTGTGCTCATGACATGGGTGTTAAGAGTAAGAAATGATAGAAATATTGCCCTTTTTTTATTTTGTTGTAGAAATTCTAATTCTACATTCCTCTTCAAATGCTGAGATAATCTCATATAATAAGAGAATAATATGCAAATTAACCATCACACCCTCACTCTCTCACTCCGTCAGTCTATCGGCAGCCACAGAGCCAGAGTGAGCAGGAGGCTTAGGTTGCCCCTGGCGATGGAGGAAGCCATGCTTCCCGCCTGCCCTGGCCAGCCCTGAGCTCTGCTCAAGGCTGCAAAGTTTCAATTATAGAAGACAAATAAATCCCAGATACCTGCTTCCAGCCGGTGTGGCCTCTGCTCAAGGAGGGACTGGTATCATGGATTTCCAGGGCAACCCAGGCTTCAAGCCTGACCAAGGCTACAAAGTTTTAATTATAGAAGTTAAATAAATCTCAGTTACCTGCTTCCAACCCACGGCTGTGGCCAGCCTGAAAACAGCCCTCAGCCCCTCACCCAGCCTGGCCAGGCACCCTAGAAGGACCCCTACCCTGATCCGGACACTCTTCAGGGCAAACCAGCTGGCCCCCACCCATGCACCAGGCCTCTATCCTACATAATAAAAGGGTAATATGCAAATTGACCCTAACAGCAGAACAACTGGGAATGACTGGTCACTATGACACACACTGACCACCAGGGGGCAGACGCTCAATGCAGGAGATGCCCCTTGGTGGTCTGTGCGTTCCCACAGGGGGAGCTCTGCTCAGCCACAAGCCAGGCTGACGGCTGCCAGCACAGCAGTGGTGGCGGGAGCCTCTCCTGCTTCCTCAGCAGTGCTAAGAATGTCTGACTGCAGCTTAGGCCTGCTCACCGCTGGCAAGTGGACATCCCTGAGGGCTCCTGGGCTGCCAGAGGGATGTCTGACTGCCAGCTTTGGCCCGATCCCCCAGGGATTCCCAGACTGTGAGAGGGCACAGGCCGGGCTGAGGTACCCCCCCAAGTGCACAAAAATTTGTGCACTGGACCTCTAGTAGCATATTACTGTTGATAAATGTGTAGATAACATTGGGGGCTGTGTATCTTTGAAAGACTGAGAGAAAGACTCATGATATTGATGGCCCATTAGAATTGGAGACACGATTTTTGAATGATAATGGTAATGAGGATCCTTTAAAGTCTCCATCCTTGATTTAGTTCTATAGGAGGCAAAGAAATAAATACATGGTGCCCTAGAGAGAAGTTTAGGCAAAAACTGAACCTGTGACATTTTCAGATAGCTTTTAGAGCCAAAGCATTCAGTAAGTTTCGGTTCTCTCAAATATTTGATAAACTACAGTTTTGTGTTATTTTTTATTTTAAGAATTCATTTCTAGAAGGAAGATTACTTAGAATACTACTCAACCAAAAGAATATTAGTAAATTATACAATTGTTAAGAAGACTCTGGAAACGGCATTAATAGGTTAAAGAAATGAATCATTGTGTAAGAAACCTTTACTTTTAGCATTGGAACCCAAATGCCAGAGAAATCTGTAAAAAGGCTTACTTAATAACATTTCAGAAGACTAGGAGAAAATGGTATTTTAGGAATCCTTCTAGTCTCTCGGATAGAGATGCTGTTGTAGATAAAGGAGAGATGTGCTCCAATCATAAGCAGAATGAAAGCTTGGGAAGCTTTGGCAGTGGTATCCTCCAGCAAATTGTTTGGAGAGTAGGTTTTGTTTGATTGATTCAATTAGAATTTATTGAGAATCTTCTCTGTGCAACTTAATTCTGTGGAAGGCATAAAATTTATCATCAAAACAGCAGGAAACCAATGGACAGGAATGCAGTCACCAAGAACTGCAAAGAAGCACACTTTCTGCTGGGAGCTTTGGTAACCTCAATTGTTGGCATAAAATCAATCAGGTGTCCCCAAGTAGGCTCCAAGAGAGAGTCCTGGTCTCCCTTTCCAAATGCTTCATCAAAGGATATAATTAGTTTAACATTTAATATCTAGGACTTTCTCCTCAGCAGAAAATGCCATGAAAGAGAGAAGTACTGGGAGAGAGGAAGGGGATGATATTAAAGGTAAGAGGGGTACATTTAACCTGCTTTGTCTTTGCTATGAGCTGTATGCCTGCGAGTTCTAAATCCTTTACCATCATGTGCTGGGTGACAGATTGACTGGCCAACTGAAACCCAGGATGACCACTCAACCAAATATACTTATGTATTTCAATTATTTATATTATTGTCCTAGGGTTTTCTTTAAGATAAGGAAAGGTTATTTCTCCTGCTTCTTTCCTAAAGAGTTATTTTCTGATCAGCTTAGGCATAAATAAAAGGGATGCTCAATTGAACGTTGCCTAAAATAATTATTCATTAAAGCATTCTGTGAATTTCATATTCCCTTCACCCCAAACACAGACCCAGGATTTGAGATTGATAGATGTATGATGCTTAATCTGATTTGTCTTTTTAATAAATAGATCGTGAGTCTAAAATAATAGATATTCAGTTCAGCGAGCTTAAACTATGTAGAGGCAAGTACAAACAATTTGTTGTGATGATGCTGTGTAGACTAAACAATGGAGGGTACAAGGTAATAGGAGTAAAATTGTGATCACTTCTATTGGTGAGCAAAGGAGATGATTTATAGTGTAGCAAAGAAATTATCATGGTGTTTCTCTTATTTATAAAGCTGTTTTCAACTTCAAATTAGAGGTTCCTCTTTCCTCCCCCAAGAAAGGGTGGTATAAAACACCTTCCAATTGCTGCTATAATTCAGAAAAACTCAGAGTATCAAAATCCTGTCTGAAAAATGGAAAAACAACATTTTCAATTAATGAATATCCACTATTTAACAATTTGCAAGATATGTAAGATTCAGAGTGAAAGTCTGCACTGAGTAATTCAGAAGAGAGGTTGAAAAGGCCATGGAAATTGTATCTGAAACTTAGTGTTTTGAGCCTGAACTTTATGAAATTGCAGAGAAGAGACTGAAAAGTCCCTCTTAGAGGCAACACATGGTTAAATATGGGCACAACCATCAGAGGAAAATAAATTGGGAGAACCCAGACAAAAATAAGTGCACTAGGCTTGCCTATTCCTATGTAATAAAAGGTTAATATGCAAATAGACTGACCGGTGGAACAACTGAACAACTGTACAACCGGTTCCTATGATGTGTGCTGACTACCAGGGGGCACACATGGAACATGGCGGGTGTTGGTCACAGCAGGATGGTAGAGCAGGTGAGTTGGGGCGCCAGACCAATGTGGGGCACCAGTTGCTGTCACCCGGGCGAGCCTCTGGTGGTTACTGAAAATTATTTGCTCCCATGTGCTGTGGTCCCACCAGGTGCTTGCACCTGCTGCAGGCGCTGGCCCTGCTCACACCCACTGCCAGCACCGGAGCCACCACTCGCACTTGCTGCCAGCACATGGCACTGGTCCCGATCACTTGGTGCCATCAGTGGGTGTGAGCTACTGTTTCCGGCCAGAATGGCCCCTGAGGGCTTCTCCACCTCCCCCCGCTCCTGAGAGGTGATCAGGGCAGCAGCCACCACTCATACAAGGCTGACAGCACTGGCCCCACTCGCACTCGCTGCTGGCGCTGGCCTCAATTGCTTCATGCCATCAGCAAGTGTGAGGGGGGACAGTGCTATCAGCATGTGGGAGTGGCAGCAGCAAGAGCAGGGCTGCCAGCAGACAGGGGAGTGGGGACCATGGTGGGAGGGGCTGGACGGAGGCACAGAGGATGGGCCGAGACCCACCCCTGTACCCACCGCTGCCTCATGGCCCACAGTTCCTTTCAAGGTGCACGAATTCATGCACTGGGCCCCTAGTATATAATAAAAACAATGTATTTAGGTACAGTGTTGATAAATGATGTTGCAGAGTATTTCATAAGCATGTAAAGTATTAAAGTAGAGATAAATATGTGGGAGTACCCATACTTAATAGACCAGCAAGTATGTTTTCTAAAAGGCTCAAGGGGCATGTGCTTTTGCATATATACTTTGGGAAATGTTTTTATAAGATGCATATCTGACCCAGGAAAACTAATCCATAAGCATTATGGTTTCTGGGAGGCAGGGAACAGCTAGGTAAATGGCATTCTTTCCAGATATTTATCTTAACACATTTGATTCACATGTTGAGCAAGTTTAAATTCATTGAATGGCTCTAAATGTAGAAACCTGATCTTCATTAAAGTGATTTAAACAAAAAATATAAAATAAATAAATGAAAATATATATTTAGTCATCAGGAAGGAATTATGGGAAGCCTGCAGAGAACAGGTCAATGGCCATGATGTGGTACCCTGGAGAGATGTAATCATTTCTGCTGTGGATAAAAACACCCCACCCTTAATCGATGCCCATCAGTTGGTAGGAGATGTGTCTGGGAAATGATTCAATAATGTTTCCATTATGGAGGCTTTGCATAAGGGAAAAGCGATGGTGGATACTGATTTGTCTATGAATGAATTGAAAAAGTGTGTCACTAGCTTGGCCACAGTTGCAGCTCTATATCTAATTATGGTTAAAGGTCATCAGCTGGTCAGTAACTGTGTCCATCCATCCTATGCCTGGACTTTGGATAATTTTCCCTGACCACATTTTTGACAACTTAATTGTTAACTGATAATTTCATTATTTGATTGTGTGTGTGTGTGTGTGTGTGTGTGTGTGTGTGTGTGAGTGTGTGTGAGACGTGCAAGCAAGCATTTAATCCATTTTGGTGTCTTAGGATATCAAAAAGTTGTTAAGAGCTGTGGGTTTTTTACAAAATGACCTATATGTATAAAAGGCTAAGCAACTGCACACTGACCACCAGGGGGCAGACACTCAACTCAGGAGCTGCCAAGTGACAGCAACTTTGCAGAGTGCCCTCTCACACTCCAGGATCCCTCAGGGGATGTCGGACTGCCAGTTTTGGCCTGATCCTCGCAGGTCAGCCAGAGGGACCCCACCTGCCAGAGGGACCCTGGTCACTTGGCAGATACCCTTTGAGTCCAGATGTGACTGGGAGGGACCGCTCCCAGGGTGTATCTGGCCCTTCTCCCTCAGCCCTGCCCTGCCGGTCACCTTCTAATTAATTTCCTTTCATTGTGCATGAATCCATGCACTGTGCCTCTAGTACTTATATATTTAGCCTGGCAGGGTAGCTTGGGAAGGACGTGTAGAGGAAACACTAGCTGACAATTTTGTGAGTACTTAAAGCACTGGACATTTTTATTTTCTGGTGAGCCTTTCTGCCTTTCAAAGGCCAACATGTAACTTTACTTCTCTCCTCTAGCACTGTACTTTTAGATATGAAAAAAAAAAATGACCCCGAGTTTTACCATTTTCTTATTTACAAATGATAAAAAGCAGATTTTTTACTCACATATGGCTTTCTTTCCAGTGACTTTTTTTTTCTCATTTTGTTGAAAAAGCCACGCTTATTTATTCATTTTTTTATTGTCAAGTGAAATTTGCTTTTCCATTTACTTTGACATTTCAATGCCTATGTGCTATTTCTGAAAAAAAGAAAAACAAAAAACAGGTGGCATAATTCCATGAACAGTTCTTTGGGAGATATAGGAGAGAAGTGAAAGTTGCATTCTTTCAAAGTGGTCAGATATTCTCAAAAGGCTAGTGATATAAAAAAGTTTGATTTAAGAGGGACAGAAAATAAATTTTATATACAATTGTATAATTCTACATAAGATTCACTATAGTTAAATTATTTTTTCAGCACTTCTTTCTGCCACTGTCCTAGAAACTTACAGTGATGCAATGAAATACATATAAGATAAACTGAGGCATATTAAAATTTTTGAGATTTATTTAAAATAAAATCAACGAATCATTCTAGTAGATAGAAAGGAGCTCTGAGGAGCTATACAGAGTGAAAGACTTTTATAGCAGAAAGAAACAGGAAAAAAGAAGTCATACTAATCAAAAAAGCAGGTTGGTTAATTCGAGATTATTTTCCTTTAGACCCTAAAGTTTAGGGGATGTCAGACATCTATAAGGCAGGTTACCTACTAGTGCTAACCAGGTAATTTTGGATTGTGCCGGGAGCCGGTCCATCCTTGCTGTTTCAAGGGACCTGGCATATATGGCATACTGTTCTTAATATGTTTGGTCACCTTCTTGGCACTATGTGTTTTAACCAAGGTCAACTCTCTGAGAAAGGTTGTTTCCCCAGGTAGAGATTTTCCCGTGAAGTTAGGGAGGGAATAAAACTTCTTAACTGCCAGGAGGGTAATTAATCACTTTAACTACGAACAATCATGCTTAACTTGGATTAAAATCAACTGGTATAAATATATATGTCACGAGACAATAAACAGAACCTGGCTGGAGAACTTCGCTATGACCATTGACTGAACGCTGTCTCCATGTCATTCCTTCTTTGCCGACTCCGTCCACACCTTTGGGGACCCCTGGACCTGCTGGGGTTGGACCCCAGCAGGATTGGTTTAAGATTCCATTTCTGGGAGAGTGGAACTATAATTAAATATTTGATATGACATGGGGCTTAGCATAAGTGACTCCATTTGGGGCTGATTGTCTTGTAAACAATAATATATATATTAAATATATATATATCCATATGTCTATATATCTATAGATATATAGATATATAGATATATAGATATACACATATACACATACAGGGTAAATAAAAGTAGGTTTATAGCTGTATGTGAAACAGTTTATTCTTGTATTATTTATTAACTAGAGGCCTGCACCCTCTTGCAGCCCAGGAGCCCTTGGAGGATGTCTGACTGACAGCCGGGGAGCGGGCCTAAGCAGGAAGTTGGACATCCTTAGCACAGCTGCTGTGCTCTCCAGCCTGAGCCTGGCTTCTGGCTGAGTGGTGCTCCCCCTGTGGGAGTGCACTGACCACCAAGGGGCAGCTCCTGCATTGAGCATCTGACCCCTAGTGGTCAGTGTACATCATAGCGACCGGTTGTTCCGCCGTTTGGTTTATTTGCATATTAGCCTTTTATTATATAGGATCATTGTATTATTGTCCATATGAATAAGTGCCAACCTACTTTTGCCCACCCTGGTCTCATATATACCTAAACACAACACATATATACTTGCACACAACTAGGGAGTCAATATTTATTGTCTACTAACTTATTTGGGACTATAAAGATGTAGTCTCAATTTTTCTCTTAATGATCTTGTAGTTTCTATGGAAGTGACTTAAAAATCCACATGACATTTTTAGAACAGTGCCTTCTATGAATAAGGCGCTCAATGAGTATTTATGGAATAAATGAATGCATAAAACAGCTCAAGTACAAAGCTTTATACACTGTCTGTTGAGCTAAAATACACTTGAAAGTTCAAGAGTTAAAAAAAAAAAAGCATAAGAAGTTTGAAGACCAAGGCAACCATTGATGTTTTCACAGGAAAGTTAGCCATTGACATGCCGAAGGTTAAGTAGGATGGGCACATGGACCGAAATGTAGGTATGTAGGTCTAGACAGGGAGGCTGAGAAGAGAGAGAGACAAGAAAAAGGTCTGTTTTTTGTTTGTTTTGTTTTGTTTTTAAGAGAGAAAGAGTGAATAAATAATGCAGGGTATAGAAATTTTTGTGCAACAGCCTGAAAAACTATGTTCAAGGGAAAACAATAAATAGAATTGAAAGAACAGGGACTTTTAGATAGGGGGAAATCAGGATATAAAAGTGTATAATCGAAACAGACTGATTACTAAAGAGTGCAGGCGTTAACAAATTGACACATAGTACATTCTTGTTTAGAGAATGACCAAAGTCAGGACATAGGTCTGCTTAGATAGAGGAATATATTTTATTTACTTCAAATGTTTCAATATCTTTAAAAATATTTGAGGTTTTATGTCATTTAGTAAAATCTATTAAAAATATTGAGATAGCAATGATGTCTTTCCTCAATAAA
The DNA here is from genome assembly GCF_000327345.1 of Myotis davidii. Classification (NCBI taxonomy): domain Eukaryota; kingdom Metazoa; phylum Chordata; class Mammalia; order Chiroptera; family Vespertilionidae; genus Myotis; species Myotis davidii. The sequence continues at coordinate 2,436,040 of NW_006287255.1, read as the reverse complement.
ACATCCATTTCAAAACTCCCAGTATGACTTCTTCCTTTTCCTACTCCTACTTCTAAACAAGCAGGTTGAGTTCAAGGTACACTGTGGTCTGCCTTGGCTCCCACTGTCTTTGCCCTATTACTGCCACCTCTCACTGCTTCCGACTGCTATCCTCTCCTGGGCTGGCTACTGAAAATGCCTCCTTTGTGATTTCTTCACCTAGCCAGGTTTCTCCTACCAATTCAATTTTCACAGCACCATCAGAATTTTCCTCATACACTCTGATAGGATTTCATGATGTCCCTTACTGCAAGCATTTAGTCACCCCTGATTGCCCAGGAGATAATGCCAAACTCCTAATAAGGGATTTATCACCATAATAAAGTGGTCATCAATCTCCTCTCTTATACCCTTCCCATTTGTTTATCCCATTATACTGAGATTCAATCCATCTACTTTTCATTTCCCAACTATTCCACGTGCTTTCTGTCCCTGGGCTACACAGGCATGCTTTTCCTTTACCTAGAATATCCTCCTTTCCTTCTTTTGGTTCAAAAATTCCTATTTACCATTCAATCCCAAATTAACATTTTCTATCTAGCCACTCACTGTACAATATGGTAGTCCTTTAACTTCTCCTTCTAATAATATACCACTTACTACACTGAATAATTTACACAAACCCGCCTCTCCTTCTCATTAGCCCTTGTGCACATGATGCCTGGCACACCATACATTCTTATGAACCTCCGAGTGAGAGGGCTTAAAATTGAGGAAGGTATAACCACCTCTTATTTTAAAGCCACTTTCATCTTTTGTTAATTTCTTCATTCAAATGATATTTTCTTCTGTCTCTGCCACATATAAAGATTTATACATGATTTCTTTATTAGGCCTAATAGAGATTCATTGTTATCATAAAAACAAACAACTTGTTAAATTAGGTAAGGAAACTATTTTGAGCATTAAATTATTAGACTGCATTAACCAATCTGGTTAGTCACTTTTTAAGTTTATAGTCAGTTCATTATTTTTAAAAAATCAGTAAGAGGCATTGCTCCAACCAAGTGTTAGGCACCGTATATAGCTTTAAGTAAAAAGTTTTATTTTTCACCCTGCAGTGGAAAATTCGAACTATGCAAGGATATTTTTTGCTGTATTTTTCAAGGACACCAGAAAGGTCTTATTAAAAATGGATGATATGGCAATAAAGGCATATTTTATGTAGTAGTAAAAGAAATGAAGAAAATAAAAAGTATTAATGTTATAATTATTGCACACCATTGTCACTTTCTCAAATTTTATACTAAAAGTTTTTTAATAGAATATACATTTAAAAATTATTCTCCCTATGACAGGTTCATGTTTTTGGGTCCCATATTTCATCATAAGGGATGTTTGTAATATATTTTTGAAATAAAAAAACAGGTCAAAATAGAGAAATTCTGTATTTCACATTTATGAACAGAGCCAACAAGTTGAAAATTAGCTTTGGGTTCATAACCTAAGACCAACTCAGAAATATAGGTTTTGAAAAGCACATAATTATTACTTAATTTGCAGAAACCATGTTTATTTCTTGTGGCAAAGAAAAGTTATCTATTTAAATTTATAGGTAATTACTGTCTCTTGTCAAAACTCTGTCTGTGGTATATCAGTATGAAAGGTCATTTGGGAAAGTTGGGTTTGTAGAAAAAGTATAAAAGAAAAAGACATAAGATATAAATAGTTTGATATTCTGCATATAAGTTGCAAAAGGAAGAGATCAAAATTCTATTTAATGAAATTGGAAATTAAGTTCAAAGAAGTATAATTTAGCTAAAATATCACTTTGATCCTTCAAATAGTTTATCAGCAAGAAGACTAAAAATCCAGCTAAGGTTTGCTTTCCTCAATCTATCTAAAAAGAAAAAGAAAAAAAAAAAAAAAAAGGAGTCGGCCTGTTTGGCTCAGTTGGTTAGGTGTCAACCCCTGCATCAAAAGGTTGCCAGTTCTATTCCCAGTCCTGGGTTTCGGGCTTAATCCCTGGTGAGGCTTGCAGCTGACCGATGTTCTCACATCGATGTTTCTCTCTCTTCCCCTCTCCCTTCCTCTCTCTAAAAATCAATAAAAATATGTTTTAAGATCCTGAATATACATGGGACTAACAAAGCAACATATAAGAGGCTATCTTGTAAATGCTGTCTGACTTATCTCCCCTTCCCGTCCTTTTTAAAGATGTATTTTATATTTAATGTATTCTTTTATTTTCAAGATTTAAATTATTTTAGAACCTCATTAAATTATTTTAGACACAACGCATTTAAGTGACTGGTACCTTTTGCTTACATTTGGTTTTGATTATTTATTTCTCATTTTTTTCTAACTTTTCTTAGTTGATCCTAGGTTATAAAACACTCAACATAGTTCATTTTGAAATAGCTTTTTATTTCACAGTTAAAATTAAGTCACATAAAGGGATCTCTTAAGCAGAATGTTATTTTCTCAGCTCTTGCACAGAGTAAAGCTTCAAGAATATGCTGTATCACTCTGACATAGACAACATCTCTGGAAAAAAGGCTTTAAAAGATGTTTCCAGGTGTTCTGCCACTTTACTGCTTGAAGTTAAAGCTAATCAATACTCATACTCATATATACGCTGTTTGAGAATATAATAGTCTAATTATGTTTGATTAAAATAACTAAAATTTACATATTTAAAGTTGTGGAGACAAAGAAGACTAATTCTTAGACTTGTCAATGAAAATTTTGGCATTCTACTTCTCCGGGTGAATTTTTTATGGAATATTCATTTGGCACAATTTTCTGTAAATTTTGTAATATTATATTAGCTACATGATTTATTAAGACCATTGAAAGAAAGTTCAGATATCAAGTTGTGGAAGAAATACCATAATCTATGATATAAGAGCTGTTTATATATTCAAAATAAATTGTTAAAAAAGAAAACTAAATATATCAAGCTAGAAAAATGTACTACTTGCCTGAAAATGTTGAATTTTTAAAAATTATCTACATGAGTCCCAGGTTTTACCTTATATCTTTCTCCTAGTAAATAACCTTTTAATCTAATTAAAAGTTTCCTCTCGGATACTAAAGCAGCTTTAGTTAGCAATGAGACCCCTGATATATAAAATGGAATAAGAAAAGCTTGAAAGCAGTGAGCACATTTCTTTCTTTTCCATATACCAGGTGGAGAGTATGTAATATCAAGGAATATCCCATGACAACCATTTGGCCACTGGACTTTGCTTGCTTATAGTATGCTCTGCAGAGTCAGGCAGCTCTAGGTTTGCATTCTGATGCTGCCACTTGATCTCTCTAAACCCTGGTTTTCACATCAGCAACCATGACCACTGATCCTTATCTCATTATGCTCCTATGAGGATTACATGAAATGAGCTGCTGCATATAGCACATTTAGCTCCAAGCCTGACATATAATAAATATGCAGGAAGTGGCATCTGTAAACAGCAACAGAAAGACAAGAACTGATATATTCAGAGTCACAAATCCCTCCTGTCCTGCAGAGGCACAGGGCTAGAACTTTCTGTGACATGTGGTGGACGTTCCCCCTCATTAGTGACCCAAAGCCAGTCTGTCACAGCACAGTGATTAAGTTTGCAGAACTGTTGCCAGAAGACACATGTCTGCATAAAAAATATTCCTGCATGTACTTAAGTGAATATTTGTATATGTGTACATATGTACGTAGTATATGTATGCATATATGTCTACTGATTTTTATTGCATTAGTTTTTAGTCAAATCACATTAATGACAATATATATATATATATATATTTGTTTGTTTTCGTTTTCTTACTCATTTGCTTAGTTCTCACCAGCACTTTCTGGCTTTCCTGGTGTCAGGCTGATCACTTTCTCCATTAACCCAGCTCATCCAATCAGCCCTGGAGGGACTCAGCTGGTTCTCTGTTGAGGTCAGGATCGTTTCTTAGACTCGAAGAGGAAATTTACTCTTAGTTAACAGAACATAGAAATATATTTACTTGTAATTCCTAAGAGTAAAACTAAACAGCAGAATCACTTGTAAAAATCTTGTCAATCTGACAGATATAAATACCTGTCATTTCCCCAAGAAGCTATTAAAATATAGAAGAAAAAATGTGGCCCCTTTCACTGAGCTTTACAATCATATCAGAGGGAGAGAAAGAAATATATAGATTGTATGTAATTAGTAGTCAGATGATGAAGCATGTAAATAATGCTTTTTCTTTGAATTTAAGTAACTGAGAGAACACTTTTTATTGAGTGACTAGTAATTGTACTTCCTTTTTTTTATCCCCCTTTTCATTATTAAAATATGAAAAGGTCCGTTATCAGTCACTCGTGGGTTTGGATACTTGTAGGTGCGATATCTTTGCTCTTATGGGGAAAGTTGTCCTTTGGCCCAACCCCTAACTTTCCCCTCAGCCCTCTGGCAATTTCATGCAAGGCCATTTAAAGTACTTCCTCAAGAGGGAATCTTCTGAATCCCCACTTAGAAATAATTTCTTTCTTTCTGCTTCCATAGCACTTTATGGAACTACTCTATGGGTGACACATGGTACATTTTGTAATAATTGTTTTAAACTTATTCTAGTGGCCCAGTGCATGAAATTTGTGCAGGGGCAAGGGGGCGGGGGGAGGATCCCTCAGCCCAGCCTGCACCCTCTCCAATCTGGGACCCTTCGAAGGATGTCCTATTGCTGGTTTATAGAGATCAAACCTAAACCGGCAGTCAGACATCCCTCTCACAATCCAGGACGGCTGGCTCCTAACCACTCACCTGCCTGCCTGATCCCCCGTAACCACTCTGCCTGTCAGCCTGCTCGCCCCCAAATGCCCCCACTGCTGGCCTGCTCACTCCAAATTGCCCCCCCACACATATTACCCTTTTACTATATAGATAGAGGCCTGGTGCACGGGTGGAGGCCAGCTGGTTTGCCCTGAAGGGTGTCCTGGATCAGGGTGGGGATCCTGCTGGGGTGCCTGGCCAGTCTGGGTGAGGGACTGATGGCTGTTTACAGGCTGGCCAAGCCTCGCAGGGGGGACCCTCACCTCATGGGGTGTGGCCAGCCTGGGTGAGGGGCTGATGGCCATTTTCAAGCTGGCCACACCCCCTGGTGACCTAAGCTCCCAGACTCTCCTTCTTTTCTTTCTTTTTTTACCTTTTTTTTAGCGCCTCCTTGAGCGAAAGCTGGGATGGGCTGGAAATAGGTATCTGGGATTTATTTAGCTTTTATAATTGAAACTTTGTAGCCTTGAGTGGAGCTCAGGGCCAGCCAGGGCAGGCGGGAAGCTTGGCTTCCTCCACTGCCGGGGGCAACCCAAGCCTCCTGCTCACTCCAGCTCCATGTCTGCTGCCATCTTAGTTGGGTTACTTTGCATGCTCACTCCTGATTGGCTGGTGGGTGTAGTGGAGTGGCGGAGTGATGGTTAATTTGAATGTTTCTCTTTTATTAGTGTAGATTAGAGTTTTCTTGTTCTTATCTTATCCCGCACACCAGTTAACAGAGTCCTAGAGCTAGTAAATATTTTAAAAATATTGGTGAACTCATGAATGCATTTCAGTACTTTAGGTACTTCTACTTATGTAATGAAAGACTGTTTTCTGTCAAAGGAGTACAGATTTCAAAAAACAAGTGGGGAAAATAAAGGAACAGCTATGTACCTGAGTGCTAGTAGATTAGATTAATCTGTGCTGTAGTAACTTATAAGCCTCTAAACTTCAATGGCAGTTAACATTAATATCGCACATGACCTGCTACACACATTATTGCAGGAGACAATTTCCCTGATCACAGCAGGTTTCTTCTGGGTCCTACCCTGTCATGTTCTATCCGTATAGATTGTGTCAACTGTCTCCATGCCATTTATCCCTTTGATCTTGGGTTGACTGTTCCCTATCTCGTACATTCTTAGCCTTTTCTTTCTTTCTTTTTTTAAATCTTCACTAAAGTTTATTTTTCCATTGATTTTTAGAGAGAGTGGAAGAGAGAAGGAAAGACAGAGAGAAACATTGATGTGAGAGAAACACATCTATTGGTTGCCTCCTGCATGAGCCCTGACCAGGGCCCAGGCCTGAGAGAAGCCTGCAGCTGAGATATGTGCCCTGACTGAAATCAAACCGGATGCTCTACCCACTGAGCAAAACCAACTAGGGTAGCTTTTTCTTATTTCTCCATTAATGTTAATCATGTTTTGGAAACATACGCTGTATTTTCAAATGTTATTATATGTATTTTAGTGCTTCAACATGATAGCTCTAATAACATAGGTTTGAAAAGTATACTACTAATAGCATCCTCATAATTAACAGATATATGAGTTTATTTCACTGCAGTTTAATAGTTTATTGCCTTATCTTAGCAATTATATCTAGGATGGCAAAACTGTATAATCTGTGTTGCCATGTGGGTAATATCTAGATAAAGGGCAAGTAAAGACATTTTATTAAAATATGGGGTGAGAGAGATGGATTTAAGTTGGAAAATAGCTTCCTTGTGACATTTATTAGAGAGTTTTTAGATTCAGGTAAGTCTGTAAAAATCCCATAGAAGATGGTATCAATTTAAGTGATTCTATTCAGCTAAGGACATATGTAAATCATTTCTATGATTTACTCTGTATACCAAATTCTATTAGTGATCACAAATAAAAAGTATTAAAACAAAAATATTAAGGCCTTTTGAAATCTAATTATTGCTCATTCAGAGTAAAAATAGTATTATGAAGAAAATAAATTGTCAGTTTAGTGATTTTTGTTAATTAACCAAAGGTTTCCCTTTCATGCCTTCCACAAAAATTCTGATGCTTAGCAATTATCATATATATTACTTTCTTTGCAAAATTCTTTATCCTATTGCCAATCTGCAATTTTGTGTCCAAAGTTTCCCCTTCTCTTCCCAATTATTTTTGTTCTCCTCTCTTTGTACCTCAGTTGAGAAAAATCGGTTTTAGGACTCTGAGGCCAAAGAGAGGACATTTAAAAGATTCAAAGTCCTTGTTTACAGTAAAATTAAAGTAATGTGAAATTTTGATCAATCTAAAAAAGATTCAGAGATGATACAGGACTTTAAGAATTAACTTTACTAAACTTTTGGGTAGCACTGCATACTCAGGACCCACAATCAAAAAAAGAATCTGGGAGATTTTATGCATGAAAAAATGCAAGAGAGAGCTGCGGGTCTACACAGCGTTTCAGGAGGTTTGATGGTTCTCTATAAGGTTATGTAAAGCTAAATTAGAGTAATACCTGGGATTTTCCTTCTATGAAAATGCCTTTTAGACATTCACATAAGCCTGTTAAACGGCAAACCAGTGTTTTCTTAAGTAAGTCAGTGCCCAGTACCAGTTATAATAAAATCCCTTGAAAATATTCCTAAGGCATACAAACCTTGTGAGCTGTCCCTTGAAGAGTAGTTAGGAATCAAATAATATGAAAAGAAGGTGTTTTTGGTTTGTTGGTTTTGTTGTTTGTTTGGTTGGTTTAGTTTGGCTTGGTTTTCTCCAGCTGAAAAGATTAGTGAAAACAGCCTTTGAAACAAAGTACAATCAAGAAAATAGGAAGAGTAAGGGAACCATTACTCAATAAAGACATATGCATAGTGAGGGCAAGAGGAATTCTGTTCAGCCATTTGTCTTGGGTAGGAGGTGGAGTCTGAGTCCCAGAACTGGAAATTAAACTCAGATGTTATGGCTCTGTGACCCCTACTTTTCAGTACACTCCTCTGAAGCTAAGGAAATAGATCTCAAATTTTAAAATAAATTCAAACCCCCCAACACTTAAGAAATGTACTCCCTTTTATCCATTTAAAATAGGGAGGTGAGTGGGGGGCAGGGGCGAAGACTTCTTTAAAGTCTTAACATTTAAAGCCTTCAGTTAAATAGATTTATTCCAGAACAGTTGTTGCTCTGTTTATTAGAGTTTGAATACTGTTTTTCTTTATCTAACAGTTTTGATGAAAGCAGTTACAGAGTATTTATGTTCTGTGGTTGTTTTTCTCCAACTAATCAACATAAGAGAGTGTAATTTTAGTGTCACACTATTAAACAACTTTTTTGACAAGTTTGTGGTTTTACTGTGATTTTTCCTAAGCCTTATGAGTGACTTATTTAATTATGACTAGAATCCTGGGCAGATGGGCTTTTCTTATCTATAGCTGCATCTGCTTCATGGCCATAGGAAGTACAATCAAGAAATAGGAAGAGGAAGAAAACCATTGCTCAAAAAAGAGGTGTGCAAAGAACGTGCTAATGGTACTCTGCCAGCGATGCCCTGGAGGCTTGTAGCGCACTCATTGGGAGGAATGCTGGAGGAAATTCTTCACAGCCATATCCTTTGGGAATTCTGAATCAAATATAAATGAGAGTGCTAGAAGGTGAGTCACTGAGCCTACAGGAGAAGAAAGAGACCAGCCAAGATGTAAAACAACTTGCCGTGAAACTAATGCATCAGATCAAGATATAAGTAGATAGTGGTCTTCCTGGCTTCTCCTCCCCCAAAAATCTCTGAAGTGACTGCACAAGAACATGCTGCTTTTATTTTTGTTTTGTTCTTTTAATGTCTTGAGGATATGGATTTGAGGCAGTGACATTTGTGCATTTTCTACCAGTACCAATCAATCTATTCCAGGGGAAAAAGTATCAATTTTATTTTATTATTTATCTTATTTACTGGCACATCCATAGAAATTCAATAACTTTTGTTTCTAAGCAATATGGAAGACTGATTTTATTAAAAACAAGAAATGCTGAATAAAATATCAGAAACATTCTTTCAATGCCATTTTAAACTGTTAGAAATGAAGGGAAATCCCCAAAGATGAAAGTGAAGAGATGGTTGAAAACCTGAGGCACAGCAGACTAGGCTCAGAGCAAGCTAAAAGAGGGAACAGGTCCCAGCTCTCAGGGCAGAGCCCTAACAGAGGGACAGGGTAGATTTGAAAACCCTAACCCCTATCAGTAGACAACAAAGAGGTCTGCACAGGTGTGGGAACAAACAAAACCTTTAGGGCTCATGTCATAAATGCGCCCTCAGAGCATCTGTACTTTTGATTTACACCAGGCCCTCACTTGGCTCTGACTGCCCCCCAGCCAATATAAGTGAACGTAAAAGTGAGCCCAGGATAGTAATACCCACAGGATTCTTAGACAAAGCCAACACAAAACCTTATTAAAGGCACAAAACCATAGGGCTTATAAGCAAATCTGCATATCACTCATGTTTTTCTCTGAAGACGTAAATGTGCAGCCTCAGGAATAGTATATGGATTTCTATTTTAATTCTGTTTTCAATCATTATCTTTTTATTTACAGTGATGCATAATGGTTTTGACTCCATGCCTTCCTGTGCTGTGACTGTTCAACCAAATAAAGATAATTTAGGAGTGAACAGAATCTGCAGGGGCTCCCTGAACAACAAAAAAGTAATCTTCTTCCATCCACTGCTTATTTTTAGAATGTGTCCTTAAGTTCCAGTGTTGGCCATTACTGTTGGCAAAGCTTATCTATATTGACCTTTACTATCCTTTTTAACATCTTAAAAGCTTCAATCATATCTCTGCTCTTCAATGTCTTTTCTTCAACTGTTGTAATCTCAGTTTTTCTAGCTCTCAAAAGTCATATGACCTCCTTTCCCATTTATCATTCCGATCCTGTCAATTCCTTCTGCCTCCTCAATGTCTTTCGTGCGACATTATTTCTTTCCTTACTGAGGGAAATTGTCTCAAATGGTAAGGTACCGCCTGTATTTAATCAGCCACCATTACAGTATCTGGTTTCCCAAGACATGTTTGTAGCCTATTCCATAAATTTATTGTTCTTAAAAGCAAACCCAATTTTACAATGAAACTACCCAATCTCCTTTTCATCAAACACGAGGGTAAAATATGTCTTTGGAGTAAACAATCCTGTTCAGCTGCTGTGATCTTATTGGGATTAGTTTACACTGTGTGTTCTCTAACATCGTTCCTCTTGGGCTTCTTATTAAAGTGGATATCGCTTTGATCCCCCTTTAGACCCCGTTTGTCCTCTATTTCTTCTCTAGCTTGCCTTTCCTTCACTCCTTGGAGTGAGCATATTCCTGTAACCTACGGCAGGCAGTTGCCGCTCGCTCTGGTACACTGTACATAAAAATCCTGGTGCAGATGTTTGTATGATTTACACTCAGTCCTTTGAACAACTCTCTGAAAAAAACAGCATGGCCACTAACACCTCAAAGAGGCAGCTTCCTCAAAAACAATGCTTTGCCAAAGATTAGATGACAGGATACAGTACCCCAAATGGAAGGCAGGTCTCCCAATGCCTACTTTTCCAACTAAGCCAATAATATGAAAACTAGAGATAGTTTTGAAATATGAGATTCATATGAGGGATATTATAAGGTTCTTGATAAGGTTGAGAGATTCCCTTGTTGAGACTACAGGGAAAGCTAGATTTGCATAGATATTTGCATAATCATGTTAAAGACCCCAATATTCAAGTACACAAAGTGAAATGTAGTAAAAATACTGAGGTCTACAGGATTCTCTTAAAAGCTGCTTTGGGGAGTGTCCAAGAACATTTCTCATTGTCTGAAACTCTAATGACCCTGTTTCTAATTTCTCTACGATTCTCCTTTATCAATCTTTCTTTTTCCTACCAGCTTCAGTGATATATGCTCTCAATTTATATATTTATACATTTTAATTGAATACTTAAGCAAGATAAAAGAAAATGAATTCCAGGAAATTGATGTAAAATTAATCTTAAATAGGGGTGAGAGGAAATAACAGGAGGAAGATAATGTTCACTAAGTACTACCAAAGTCTGTACCATATGTGTCACATAGTCTCAGTAGAAATATTCTCTTATAACACTTATGTAATGCACTGATATTTTACTTATTTTACAAGTATCAAAAAGAGACCCTGAGGAGTACATTTAGTTAATAAATTAAAGACAGGATTCAAACCAAGATATGTTTGATTCCAAAGTCAATGCTATTTCCATTACATCAGGTGGCTTCACATGACCAGGTATCTCAACGTATGGCATCATCTCAAGATTCTCTAAGGTTCTGGCATCTAGATCAGCCAAGTAAAGTACATCAGGATTCTCTCACATATGGGATGCAGAGAAGCTTAAGACATAATCTTCATAATTAAGTAACGTATCACCTCAGTAGGAAAACAAGGATAATAAATATGAAATTATTAATAAACATTATATCAAAACTTAATGATATGCATACATGGGTCAGGGGGTATATAGGAACTCTTTATACTTTATATTCAATGTTGCTGTGAAACTAAAATGGCTCTAAAATTGTTTCCTTAAAATAGTAATAATAGTATTAATAATAATAAGTGGGCTGAGTTGAAAATTCCTTAGAATTCTTCCAGTTCCAAGAATAAGGGTTCTACCAGAATCACTAATCCAACCCAACATGTACAAAATCTCTGTGAGGCACAGAAGGCCACCAAAAACAGCCTCGTATTTAAGCACATTTTAACAGTATTTTAGTTGTTTCTCAGCAACTTCTGTGCCCGCAGATTCCCCCAGGGTGTTGGCTCACTCAGCTGGGTGACATGTGAACCACCAAATGAATTGCAGCAGCTTTGCAAGTTGACATCTGCAAAAGGTGTGAAGAATATCTTTGGGTTGTCAATAGGTGTGAAAAATCTAGCCATCAGAATATTGCCAATCACTTCTAAATGGGCACTTCTTCAGGAAGCCCGTTTCCTTTCTCATTTCTCACTTTATCTTCTGGCAAGGTTTATGTGCAATAGTTGAAGATATTCAGAGAGGCAAACTCCTTCCCAACCTGCTTATTTCCCTGGCTGAAACTTTGAAAAATAGAGGGTCCTGGGGAAGTAGCTACTTTTTAAGAGATGACATCTTCCTCTGACTCACTGCAGTATTTTTTTTTCTCATACAAATATATTTTGGATCGCACAGAGGACAAAACTGAAGAATAGGCTAGCTTATCTAATAAAGAGGGAATATTCAAATTGACCACCACACCATCATAAAGATGGTGGCACCCATAGCCACAGGATGGCGGCACCCAGTACCCTCAGCCCCGCCAGAGTTCCCCAGTCTATCATCCCAGCTGGGGGATGGCAGGTGCGTGGTGCGGCGCGACTTGCCCTCAGACCCCAGCCACACAGGGTCGGCCCAAGGTGCAGGCAAGTCTCGGATGGCGGTTGTCCAGCCGCCCAGTGCCAGCTGAGGCTTGACATGCCGGTAGTGGCAGCAGCAGAGGTGTGATGGGTATATTGCCTTCCCCTGATCGCTGGGTCACCTCCTGCCCCTGAGGGCTCCAAGACTGTGAGAGGGGGCAGGCCGGGCTGAGGGACCTCCCTCCAGTGCATGAATTTTCATGCACTGGTCCTCTAGTCTATGTATATAAAAGCCTAAGCAACTGTCCAACCATTGGACCACCAGGCCAGTAGCTATGATGTGCAATGACCACCACGGGGCAGACACTCTGACTGGTAGCTATGATGCACAATGACTACCAGGGGGCAGACACTCAACAGAAGAGCTGCTGAGCTGCGGTGACTTGGCAGCTGTGGTTCTTGGGTGACGCACCTGGAACTAGAGAGGAGGGAGCCTTATTCCAGAGTGCATCACCTGAGAACCACCCACTTGCAATCCCAGACCCCTGAGGGATGTTGGAGAGCCAGTTTCTGCCCAATCCCTGCAGGCCAGGCCGAGGGAGCCCACCAGTGCACAAATCTGTGCACCAGGCCTCTAGTTCTAACATAACCAAGCTGTGGCCATTACAGCTCAGTGTTCTACTGTTAATTTCATTATAATGTATCATAGGTATTTTATGCCTCTACTAGTGTATTAAGAAAACCAATCATTATTTTGAAAAAAAATATTAATAGTATAAGTTCACTTTGAATTGAGTCTGTTTAAGGACCCATGTTCTCTAAGCTGTCTCAATGCTATCACATATTACATTGAGAAACCCTAATATCAAGCCAAGTCATTCAAGTTGTTTTTATGAATTTAAATATGCTCATCAATTACTCAAGGGATACTCCAGAGGAAGCTCTGAGAATCTGTTTGATTAAAAAGTGTTAGAAATATGGGTCTTTAGGAAAGAAAAATCCTCTTTCAATTGCAAAAACATATCTGAAAGTGTGATGGAATAATTTGCAGCAAACATAATTGCATCCGTCTTTTCTATCTCTTCTACCACAATTTAGAACTAGATAGATAAAGTGTAGTTTTACTTTCTGAGATATAAGCTCCACACTAAGGTTCTAATTTCTCTTTTTCAAGGATCAAAATGGCCAAAGTTTTAGTCTTCTGGATGCATTACTGTACCAATAGGAAACCGAGTAGATTGGAGTCCTCATGAATACTGCCTGATTTCATCAAGCACCACTTCTCTATCAGTCCACTCTAACCTCAGCATTATCCATAGAAATATAAAGGAGAAAAAGCATCTCTACTGATCATGCTGGTGACTTCTGGATAAGTTGACTTCACATTTAGTTTAATGAGGATCATGATGAGGAAAGGAACTGATAATAGGAGGTCATATGGTCAGATATTATGGGAGCCAAAAGTTCTTCCTAAAACACAAAATCATATTGTCAAATCCCCTGCTTAATGTTTTCCATCAGTATTGCTAACCCTCTTTGTTTCCTGAACACTGGTATGGTGCGTCCCCTACTTACTTTCAGTAGTATGACTCTTTCTGGGTCTTGCTTCAAACTCTGCTCTTTGCATACCACATTTTAACAGCTATTTTATCAACAAGTTCCTTCACAACTTTATACCTGGATCACCTACATCTCTATTCTCCATCTCTAAACACTGGTCAGCCTGATCCACCCCTGCCTGTTTTCTTTATGTACTAGTGCAGGGATGATGTCTGACTTTCTTTGAGGACCTCCTGTCCCTTCCTCTTTGTGTCCTAACTGCTGTATTTGATTTAGTTTGTCAGTTCATTGAGAATAGACACGCATTCTTGTTCATCGCTGTACTTCCAGTTCCTGTAGCAGTGCCTAACACAGTATGGCTATGGATAAATATTTCCAGAAAGACTGTCCTAATGAATGAATGAGCAAAAAGCAGTTCAGCTGTAAAAAATAGATATTATGTGAGTGCATCCTGGGACAACCTTTAGCATAAGTAAAATAAGCAGCTACCTTTTTTATTTATAGTTTGTAATTTGAATAATCTTGGTAAAATTTCATCTGCATGGAAGTTATCCTCTAATGGGCCTGATACAATAACCACTCCTTTGTGTAAAGACGTTAGTTTCACCAGCTAAAATGCACAAAATAAATGGTAGGCCAATGCTATGGTGAGGAAAAGAATACTAAGCCATGTTTCAGGTAACAGGGCAAACCAATATTATGTGTATTCCCTAACATTAATGCATAATATAACAATAGCAATAATGGTAATATTAATAATAGTAACATCGCCAACAACATCTGAAACAGTTTAAAGACAACAAAAGAGAAATTAGTAGGTGCTATGGTTAAGGTCAGTGCCAAGGTCATTGACTTATGCTGCCAGAAAGTAACCAGACCTGTTCTAACGTCTAGAATATTAAAACCCAAAGGGCCAAAATCCATAGCCTTGCACCAGGTGAGGGAGGAGGTGGAACTGACCTGGGATCTTCAAAGGACAGCACAAGCCCGTAAATAGAATCTAGATAAACTTGGCCAACGAATAAAACATGACAAAACAGGCTGCCATCTACCCTCCGTTTGTGAAGAAGAAACTTTCCCATGAGAAACTGCCATTCCCTGCCTGGTGCTGTGCTTGGGGTCCGATTTCCTCTACATTAGTCCAAGCCAAGAATACAATGTAGGTATGGATCCAAATGACTCACGAAAACCTTGGGGCTCTGACAAAGAAAATGTAAACTTATTTTACAGGGGACGTTTTCACCATCAGGGCACACATCACTCAAAGAGTAGATAAACTAACTTTAAGCAAAAATGAGGTCTGATGAAAATCCCACAGTGCCCTTGAGAAGGTAAGTAACAATAAGGGGAGTCAGAAGATGCACAAGACGGGAAAACGATGCCCCAAGGACTGTAAAAAAGAGAGCATGAGTTGAGCTTCCAAAATTTTGAGATTCAAATACATGGAGTCATATACCACTAGGATTTTCATTGACGATGAACTCCTTGTGAAGCTGAAGAAAATAGAGTCACTATGATAAGTCGCATGCCACAATGACTACATCAGTCTTGTCCTATCAGAGATCTGTTTGGTTTGAGAAGAATTGAAAAGGTTTGTGTTTCAGGGGAAAAGAACTTCCAAGTTTAAAATGTTTTTAGAGCAAAAGAGCCTACTCATGAATGACCTCAAAGACATTTTAAAATAGTAGGTACAGAATATGGGATCCAGTGAAACCTTCTTGGTGCCTATATTCATGTCGCCCAATTGGTCCCAAATTGGTTAGTTCTGAGTTCTGGCTTCAGTCTGGTTCTTTATACACACATTTACTCAGACTACCAAGCTCTTACTGATTGATTTCCATGTGGCTGAGTAATGTCGCAGCCCTCGGCCCCTTTGAATGTTCAGTCTGGGTCTCCATTCTTTGCTTTTCTGCCTCTGCCAGGTCGTACGTATGTGGGGAGGGGTTAGAGTGACTTTTTAAGCACCTTTTGCCTAAAGTCACTTCTTAAAAGAAATCAAAGTTCCTCACACACACAAGAGGATATCAAAACACATTTTTTTTTTCATTCTGGCAATTACCAAGAGGTATTTTCGGAACAACACCCTGTAATCACAACATGCCACAAAATAATCTAGATAATAGCACTTTTACTTTCCTATCCTCAGCCCTTAGCCCAAGGCGCCTTTTATTTTTAGGGAGTCAATTGTCCTATCCTAAAATTATTGAAGAAAATAATATCAATATTCACCAAATAATAATAATAACAAATGCACGAGTGTTCCTTTTTCTCCACATCCTCTCCAGCACTTGTCGTTTGTTGATTTGTTGATGATAGTCAGTCTGACAGGTGTGAGATGGTACCTCATTGTTTTGATTTGCATCTCTCGGATGATTAGTGACTTGAGCATGTTTTCATATGTCACTTGGCTTTCTGAATGTCCTCTTTTGAAAGGTGTCTATTT